>NC_055995.1:100908635-101224829 GCF_018446385.1 Zingiber officinale | reverse complement strand
GAAAGGGCAATTTATGACTCTTATTAATATTGCACGAAGTGCATGAAAAATTAGACAAAGTATTCGCAGAAAATGAAAGACCCAAGGATAAAAAAAATACTGTAAAACATCTAATGACGGATGACCTAAACGACTATGTTATAAGGAAATAGATGACGAGATAGACATAGAAAAGGCGAAAGCTATGATTGCGTAGACATAAATTTTGGCCAGTAATAGATACCATCTCTATGGACCCCGTTGACCAGTGTCGCTCCCGTACGATGATCCAACTTCTAAAAATAGGAATCAAAGAAAAGAAATGTAACAGGATTAGTAGCACAAAGTGCTACGACAGAAATCAAATTTTTTAACATAGATGACACACATAAAACATTGGAGAAAACTAAAGGGAAAGATGGAGTAGAGAAAGAGAAAGAACTAGTGTGTGTAATAGGTAGTCTAGAACCATCACCAATGACGACACTATCATTCCCAGAGTCAGGCTCATGCAACGAGAGAGTAGCGAGATTAGTGGTGACATGATGAGAGGCGCCAGAGTCAACCACCCATTCCCGAGAATCAGACGAAGGTGTAGAATGAATGACAGTGTGCGCAAACGGCACACTATACGTAGGACGTGGAGCATGCGGAGGAGCCGACAGAAGCATAGCAGGCATCGAGGTAGTCATATGACCGCATTGGCGAGTAGAGTGACCTTGGACACCACAAATCTGACAGCGCCCAAGATAACGATTGGGACTGGACATAGTTGGATGTGCAGGTGGACGCACGAACATCCCAGGAGTAGACATGCGTGATTGATGGGATATAGGCGGAACCTGCTGGCGACCACCACAATAGTTTGAATACCGATTACGAGAATTCCCTGTTGGAGCCATAGGAGCAATCATTGGCATCGAAGATGGAGATGGTGGTGAAGCTTTTATCTGGGCTTCAAAGCTGAGAAGCTACTTGAATAACTCATCAAAGGTAATAGGGATGCCACGAACTTGCAGAGCATGTGAGATATTATAGTAATCTTGGTTAAGACCATTTAGGACATGAATAGAGAGCTCATCAAAGTCAACTTTGACATTCATAAGCGCAAGAGTGTCAATATTTCTTTTGATGCCCTGCATATAATCAGTGATAGACCTGTTACCCTGTTGAGGGCTGGAAAGATTTTGACGATGAGTCATAATCCCGCCACGTGAGGGAGCGACATAGGTTCTCTCCAGTGTCTGCCATGCGTCTCTAGATGAAGTTGATGAAGAAATAAATTGTACAAGAGTAGGAGACATTGAACCTATAATAGCGTTGAGGAGAGGTTGATCCTGGAGGAGCCAGAGAATATGATCAGGATTCGCCTGAGGGAGCGTGACATCTATAGGCGTTATCTACCCAGGGGGGCAAGGACGTGAGCCATCAACAAAATCCAGTAAGTCATATCCGAATAGAAGAGACATGAACTGCAAGCGCCAGACATAATAATTAGAGGCGGTGAGTTTCAACGGTGCCTGAGCATTGATGTTGAGAACCACAAGAGCGATAGGAGAATCAGGAGTATTTGTGAGAGATAGCCGGCGGGTGATGTTGTCGGGGGTAGCCATTGTAGAAAGTGGCTGGTAGGTATTGTGGAGAAAAAAAAGAAAGAAAGAAAGAGAAGAAAATAAAAGTTGTTGTTAAGCTTAGAGCTCTGATACCATATTGACAATAGAATTCACACACATATTATTAATGATAGCTTATGGTATATATAAATACCATTACAAGTGAAAATAGGAAAATACATAAATTAGAAAAATAATAAGTATTTCATAATAATAATTATTCTTTAATAACTAGGAAACAAATAACTATTTTCTAATAATAATTATTCCCTAATTACTAGGAAACAAATAACTATTTACTTATAATAATTATTTCCTAATAGAAACATGGTCATCAGATTTGAAAATTGCAGCCTATGCCAGACTTGCACTGATGGTAAGTCACCAAGAAGACGACGAAGCAAGTTCATTTAAAATGAGCGTTGAGAGCATCGACGAAGGGGGAGCCACTGCAGAAAGAAGTAGCAATACAGGGGGAGCATCCAACAATAAGATCGACAAGGTAAGTTAGGTATGATCTCTACCTCTTGATAAATTATATAAAAAGGGCAGCACAGTGCACGAAGCTCCCGTCATGCGGGGTCCCGGAGAAGGATCCATTGTACGCAGCCTTACCCTGCTTTTTGCAAGAGGCTATTTCCAGGATTCGAACCCGTGACCTCTTGATAAATTATATAAGTTTATAAAAATGCTTTCAAAAAATTCTTGTCATTTAGAAATTGAAAATGAACAACTTAAAACGGAAAATGAAGAATTAAAAACAACTTTAGCAACATCTTATCGATTAGAAGATTTCGACAAATTCAAAATAGAAAATGAAAAATTGAAAGAACAAATAGAATATTTGAAAAATTCTACATATTCAAATTTTACTACTTTTAGAAATTATTAAGGACTTAATTGGTATTTTAGATATAATAAGGATCAAATTAGAAAATTATCATCAAAATATGTACTGAAAAAATTTCTAATTAATCTAGTAGGTAGAACCTATATTGGGTTCTAAAATAATGCTTAAATTAAATTTTTTTTGCATGTCTTATTCTTATTTTGATTTAATATTATTTTTGCTTAGATTTGTATTAATAAATTGTGTTGTATAATTTTTTATTGAAATTAATTTGATCTTAATTTTTCTGAAAAAAAGAGTTCATTACTTTTCTATAGAAACAATTTTAAAAATTTTTGTATATAAATTATTTTTATGATTTTTTTTAACAAATATTATATTTTTTAATTTAAAAATATTTCACAGAGTTATGTTTGTAAAATGTATTTTTCTATGAAAGTTTATCATGTTCTCTAGTCAAGAAAATATTTTCAGTTTTTTTACCGTTATTAAATTTTTTATGAATTTTTTTTTATAAAAATACTAATTTTTAATATTTAAAATTCTTAAAAGTTTGATTTTTGAAAATTTATTTTTTCTAAAAAAATACTTACTCTATTACATTTTTTTAAAATTTATCAAAAATTTTTGAGCTTAAAAACTATTTTTAAGTTTTTTTTACGAAAATACATCTTTTTGTAAAAAATAATTTATTACTACTCAAATTATTTTTAATTTTTCATGAAAATTTTCTTATAACTTTGGATATATCTATTCAACAGTTATACAAATTAATTTTAAAATTATTTCTCCGAAAATACTTTATAAATCACCCAAAGTTAAAGTTTTCAAAATTTTAAAATTTTGCAAATATTATAATTTTTTTCACTCTTAGAAATTATTTCAGATTTCTTTTAAAGTTATTTTTCAATATTTCCCCTATTTATAATATAATCAAAGGTGAAAATTAGATATTAAGTCCATGTGAAGGGTACTTTTTTTTTAATTATAAATTATACATGTTATTTTAATATTATTTATTTTGATTTCCTAACTTAAGGTTGCTCATAAAAAAAAGGAGAGATTGTAAATATCCGTGATAGTTTAATGTGATCAACCAAGTCGAGTTAGATCCTGTTGTCTTTTGATGTCTTGTGTCTAAGTGGGCAAGAACTTAGGAGCACAGGAAGTCGAGCGAAAGACGCAGCTAGTAAGAAGGATGGCACAGGAAGGAGTCAATGGGCTCAGTGCGTCCAAGGGACGAGGTATTGTGGAAGAGTACGCTAGAGAATGAGAAGGAAGCGCGCGACTTTTTCGAGGGATGAGAAGTCAGAGTCGAAGACTGCTTGAGAAGGCCGAAAAATAGGTTCGGGTGAGCCCTATTCCGGATGGCCGAGATCACCCAAGCGAATGGAGCTGGTTCAAAGCAGAACTAGATAGTCAACGAGATGTTGACTGTCCGGGTGCTTGGACCAAGTCTAGGCGCTCGGATACTCTGGGCGCCCAAACCCCTGAACCCCCTGGTCAGCCCAGGGGCGCCTTGACGCTCGCCTCGTCGATGAATGACGCCCGGGCAACCGGATCGGGATAAAATTTTATTTCGCACCTGTTGCGTAGACGTTTGCATGACGATAAGATTTGTCATGTTGGGGACACCCGGAGAGGGTCGGACGCTCGGATCGTGCCACGTCAGCAAATGATCGTTTTTGACCAGTGAGATATAAATAGAACCTTGGTCTCCTTTTCGAACAACATACTCTGTATTTCGAATTCTATTTCGTTCTTCACTTTCGAGTTTCATTTTCATGTACGAGGCTCCTTCGCCTCCGACGTTTTGTTCGAGACGGAGATTTTTTTACTGTGCCAAATTTCTTTGGATTAGTAATCCTCTGATTGTCAACTAAGTAAAATCTTACTTATCTCGTACTTATTTTGATTCTATTCTTTTATTTAATTAAGTATGTAATTCTATTAAACCCGATTGGTTGAGAAAGATATTATTATTTTATATTGTACAGAATAATCCATCCTACTCTTACCGTCCTAGGGGTGCGTAAAAGATCAATTAACCGAATTCTAATTTAGAAGGTTAGTTTAGTTAATTCGAAAATCCATTTTTTTAAAATATATATATTGATTTTTTAAATTTATTCGGTGAGATTTGGATTTTAAATTTCATAAATCGGTTAAATCAAAACATCGCCTGATATATCTGAATCTTGAGCCCAACTGATAAATGATTTGATAGTCCAATGTCAATCTATACTGATAAATATGTTGACTGATGATGTTATTAATTAATTGATAAGAAAATTTTAATTGATTCAATATCTGATAAATAATTAATTCAATATCTACAGACAAATAATGAAGCATTAATTATGGCAACTCTTGCCAAACTTGAAAAACCTGGTGAAAATCTTATCTTTAACTGAACTAGAGATGTTGGAGCAGAGGAGGCTTGGCACCTGAATTGAAACCCTGTTTACATCTAAGTTGAAATGGATGAAGGAATGGGATGACAAGGTTAGAGTTGAAATGGATGAAGGAATGGGATGACAAATAATGAAGATGAAGAGGTATTTTTTCTCCTTTTATCTTCTAGCTCATTCAAATTTCTCTATTAATACATGAAGAAGAAAAGTCATCTTTCTCTTATAAAATTAGGTCCAAGGTTCAAGAAGCAAAAGAAACAAGTTGTGTGCGAAGTTTGTGTGTAAGGTCAAAAAGCAAATGTTCGTCCTGTGTATATGCAATCTCTGTGCAAGGTTCACCTGTGTACACAAAAGAGAGAGGAGTTGTTGTGAAGAACATAAATTTTGATTTGTCCATTACCATTGGATTGGGATTCGGTTTATAAACTTTGAAGAACTTTTCAATTCATTCATGATCACTCTTCCGATGATAAATTATTCTCCAATTGCTTCTTAGATTTCTTCTCCAAGAGTATTATAAATTTTTACAGATTGTAGAATTCTTTTTTTGTATTTTTTTATACTTTAGAACCAATAATAGCATCAGGATAACGAGGTTTTAAATTACGTGAAACCGGTCACTTGGAAATTGCGACTTTGTGTAGGCAATTTCCTTTTGAGCCGGCCAGCACCTCACGATCGCCGCAGGAAATGGCGATTGTGAAGCACGCTGGTGACCCCCGCCGTGCACTGATGGTTGGATTGTGTGTTAGAGACGAGGAAAAATCTTTTGGATCGTTTTTTGTGGTTCAAGAGATGTGCTACTCGTAATTATGGTCGGATCGTAAATGCAATCTGATCGCAAATGGTTACGATCCCTTTCTGGGTTCATCGTCCTCATCAGATTATAGTTTTTGTTCAGAGCGAGCGGCCGGAGGACATCCTCGCTCGGTGCCCAATAACCTGACCACTTATCCACCACCGAGACCTTCGGACAACCTCCGGCCGCCCACTCCTAACAAACATTATAATCTAGTGGGGACAGTGAACCCAAGAAGGAATCATAATTATTTACAATCGAATCACATTTATGATCCGACCATAAATATGAATGATATATTTTTATATCATAAAAAAGATGTCCAAGAAATCTATGCTCGTTAGAGACGGCGTCAAAAGGTTGGTGATTGGCCGCCGTGGTCGGCGACCTCAAGTTCGTCGTGACAAAATAGAGTTTGATTAATTAAATAATTTCTTCATCGGATGAGAAGAAGTTTTGTTTTTATTAAATCAAAAATAAAAAGAAAAAAAAAATGTGAGCAACTCGCGTTTTTCTATAAAGGAAGAAAAAAAACCTTTCGTTTCATATGCGCGTTGGCAGAAAAGAAGAAGTTTTTTTTTAACCACTAAGTTTTTTTTAGGCATTAAATTAAAATTTATTAATGTATAAAAAAAAGTTTTAAAACTCATGTAGGTTGAAGTTAATGTCAACACCTACTGTACTATTAGTGTAATTTTTTAAAGCATGTGGTAATTAATTAGAAAATGGGTTCAATTAATTCACAGTTCAGGATTTACTGCTGAATTTAAATGGGCTAGATATGGATTAGAATTGATCAATAGGTTTGTATATGGTTTAATGAGTTTAGTTTGAATAATAATAATACATGAGTATGTGTTATCGCTGTCTAATGAGATCAGTTCTAATGAAGATAAGGGATTAAGCTAATGCTAAGGATCAAATTTCTCAATCGATTGATTTAGTGTGTCAGTTAACTGGAGCACCTCAAAATAAAAAAAATATATATTTTTTCTTATTTACTTATGGATTCTGTGTATGTTTTCATGTATATATGTGAATTGAAATGAACTGATTTGTTACTGGTTTGTCGGTTTTATATTGATATTGTTATTTTCAATTCCAAATGCTGAGAATGATATATACAATGACTCATTGCGACGTGCGACGCAACGAGCTGAGGGAAGAGATTGAGTATGACTCGGTTTACAGACTCAGAGGACATATTGGAAGGCTCAATCGACTGTTTTCGAAGCTCGAGTAGGATGAGTTTCTAATCCTGGATAATTATAGGATCTGAGTTTTTGGTCTAATCGCTACTGATACACCCCAATGAAGTAACACATTATTTATGAGGTTCTCCGAAGGGCGAATCACATATGCACAATTATGTGTGAAGCTACTTCACCATGTCGATCAAGATGATCTTGAAGAGTTTAAGGAGGATCCACAAGAGGATCCGAATGTAGATCTAATAGAGAATCCTGAAAGTGGTCTACTTGAGATTGCCAAATTGAGTCCAGGATGAAAGGGATAATGTTGACCACTACACTAGTATTTGTCCTAGTGGTAGTGGTGTTAGCTCATTAAGTTTAATAAAATCATATAGTAGAAACTGTTGTTATATACAACTAGTACTACTTTATGAAATGTTATGTTATACGTTAACAAATAAGAAAAGGAATGTTATGTGTTAACAGTTTTAAAAGAATGATTAGTTCATTTAAATGATGAGTTCATTTCATGATTTGTTCACTTAATGATTAGTTCATTTGATGAGATATGTCTAATAAAATTGATCAATATTGGTTAGATTTAATCATACAAATAATGAGTGGAAACATAGTTGTCACTTGATTTTGTAAACTAACTCAAATTAATATTGAGTCAATCATAAATTATATACATATAAAATACATTGAATTACAAAATAATATGTTTATTTATGTTAGATCATGGCTACAAGGAACATCATAACTGAACTCAATAAGAGAGAAAAATTATATGGGAATAACTATAAAATATAACACCTCAAGATATAATATGTTCTTGAGGAACAAGAAGTTCTAAAGGCTGTAAATTAGGTCATGGGTAAACCTGTTGATGGTTCTACAACACAACATAGACGTGATCTTGATGTCTATAAAGCATGGAAGAAAAAAAGACTCCACTTCTAAGGAGATATTGATTAGTTCAATGGTAGATGACCTGTATTTGAATATGAGTCATTACCATTGGCTGATACTGTCTGGGTAATATAAGATCGAAAGCGCAAGAGGGGTGAATAGCGCTCGTGGCTTTCATGTTTTTCAAAAAACATAAAATAACGCAGCGAAAGAAATAAAGAACAAACAACACTTAAATTTTAAAAAATTAAATTTGAATGTGAAGAATTTAAGTTAGAATTTTGAAAAAAAAATTTGAATTTGAAGAATAATTAAGTTTGAATTTTAACAAATATTATGAATGAATTTTTGAAAAATAAAATTTTGAAACATATTTAAGTTTAATTTTAAAAAATATTTAAGTTTGAATAATTAAATTTTAATTTTAATTAAATTTTAAAAATAATTAAGTAATTAAGGTTTGAAAATAATTGAGTTTTTGTTAAGTTTTAATCAAGTATGGTTTGACTAATTTTCATTTTTAATTTAAATCTATCTCACCCTTTTCGAGTTTTTCAATCAGGAAACCTTATGAGTTTTGTGAGATGGTTTATCTTCAATTTAAAGTGAAACCTAAGGATTCATTTATATTTGAGTTAGACTTAGATTTAACCGTTAGTTGATTAAATATCTATTTCGATAATCGATTTCCAGGTTGTAGCGAGGCACGAGGCCTTCTTGGGTATTAGAGCAATAATTACTTCTTGACAAAGCCTTTTAAGGAAATTGAATATTTTTTTTTTTTTTCTGAAAATCCTAGATCTAACTAGTCAAGTGTCGATCAAGCCTAAGTTCTTATCTAACCATTCTAAATTAAGCAATTAGTAATCATGAATGACATGACATTTATCAATTAATTAAGCATATGCATGTTCATGGCAATTATGAATGGATCAACCAAGTCAAGCAATTATTAGTTAATTTTAAGTTTCAAGTTTAAGTTAACCTTTTAAGTTGAGTTTTAAGTTTAAGTTATTAATTTATGGTTTATTGATTAGTTTCATAATTAAAAGATATTTGATTGTAACTTGGTTTATAGAGTTTAAGTTTTACCTTTGACTTGTAACCCAAGTCAAGATTTTATGATTTGGTTAAATTATTAATAATCTTTTTTAATTTATCAATTTTATCTTTTAAAATATTATTTTATTTTTTAAATTTTCTAAAAGTTATTTTCTTATTTTTATTAAATAATTTTGAGTTATTCTTATTCAGGTTTGAATCAATATTATATTATTAGCATGCATATCTGATTTTCGAGATAAATCTAAACTAGAACAACAATGATTAGCTAGGGTATCGACAAGTGTTGCAAAAATTAGATTTTCATGTAATGTAAATTTACTAACCTTGATTTCTTCCCTGGATTCTTGTGTCTTCTTTCTGGGCATTGACTTTTGTAGTGACCTATCTGTTTACACTTGAAGCATTCAATGTACTCCTTCCCTTTTCGGACTCCTGGCATCGATGTCTCCTTCTCCTCCAGTTGTGCCATTAGAATCTTACAAGTATGACATTGGTTTCTGTGGTGCCCTCTCTCCCTATACTTAAAGTAAATTATGTGAAATTTAAAATTTGAATTTACAATTTTACCTTTTAGATCCATAATAGGATTCTCCCCCTTGACTATTGTCATCTTGAATTTGGGCTCAGATTCAGCTATCTGTTTCTTGGCCATTAGTGCTATGAAATTGGTCTGATCCGATTCTTTTGAGTCTAGTTTGGAGGTTGACTCTGGGAATTCATACTCAAAATTGAACTCAGGTTCGACTTGGTCTTCTGGCTCTGACGGAATCTTGTGGAAGCTAGATCAATTTTTCCTAAGGCTCCTTAGCATTGTTGAAGATCAAGCTCTCCATTTGTTAGTCTGTATAGGAGAGTATATGTGACTTTTGCATCTGCCTCAATTTTTCTACTTGTTTGTGCATCCCACTTGTCACAGGCGATGTGCACACCGTCTTCGGTAGGGAGTATGAATTCAGTCTTGATCATGATCTATGTTTCCACTTGGGTCTTTAGTTGGTACTCCATCTAGTCTTTCCAGTATCGACATCCTTGCCGAAGAAGAGGAGCGGACATGTGGTACCGTAACCTTCTTAATGGTGCATTAAAGAATCTCACACAGATAAAAATAATGAAACTTATTCCAAGACTTAGTCTTAGATTAGTAGTGCAGTAGGAAAATAAGGTGAAAAATCGACTCGAGTGGTGTTGCACCAATTTTGAGAAAAAAAATCGACAAATCAACAAATTTGTCAGGAGAGGTTATTAGACCAATTCTAACTTATGACAAAAAATTTTAAAATGAAAAAAGGCGTAATAATTTACTTTTACCAAAAATGAATGAAAAAGAATGCACTAACGGTAGTTGTACCAATTCAGAGCGACCCCGCTTTGATACCAATTGTAGGATTGAAAGTAGTAGAGGGGCGATGAATAATACTTGTGGCTTTCATTTTTTTTGAAAAATATAGAATAACACAACGGAAAGAAATAAAGAACAAACAATACACTAGTACACCCAAGTTTTACTTGGTTTGGAGCCTATGACAACTTTTACTCCAAGGCTCACACTCTTTGAGTGCTTTTGGTAAGTAATCACTATCAGTTCGAAAGAGTACAAGTAGAGATTTATAATTGAAATAATTTAAATGTACTGACAATTTACATATTTGAATAATTGAGCCTTCGGTCGTCGGAACAATGTTTTAGCATCGTAGAAGCGTTTTCTGAGTGGTGTGCAGGGGAGAAACTTCTTTGAATGGATGTGTTGAAGCTGCTGGTCGATGCCTCCTTTTATAGCCCCACCCAGGTGCCTAGATCTCCTCTCGGGTGCCTGGACTGTGCTGACATGGTGAACTCTCATTGAAATTTCATCCTCAAAGTTTATTCATGTCCGGGCACCCGGACCCCCTCCGGACGCCTGGACTGCTAACGTGGGTCAACTAGTCGTTACGCTCGACTTGAGCACAAAGATAATTTTTCACTTATTTGGGTGCCTGGAGAAACTCAGGGCTCCCGTACCGCCTAGGTGCCTGGCCAGGCATCTGCCCTAGGCTCTCCCTCGATGAAGCTATTGATTAGTCCTAGGAAAACGTACCGGTTCCACTGTATAAAATTTTTTGTACAAGTGTCGAACCTTTCCTTAAATAGCCTATTGTGTTCTTTAGAAGTTAAATTAGGAATCGCAGACGGAACTTAATATCATTGATTCCAAATTTAACTTATCTGTTCTTAATGGTTTAGATTTGAATCGCAAGCGGAACTTAACACTATTGATTCAAATCTACCTAAGTTATTAATTCCATAAATATTAATTTCCAAAATCGGCTTCCAGGACTGCATGGCGAGGCACATGACCTTCTTGGATATGGGAGCAACCACCACCGCCTAGGCAAAGCCTTTTAAGGAAAGCTAATATTTATTTCCTTAAATAACTCTAGGTTAACCAAAAAGAACAATCGAATCACAAATTTAAAAAATAAAACAAAAGAAACACAAAATCGAAACAAATATAAAAACTCTAGAATCATATGCCTCTTGTGTTTGGTATTTCCAAAAATAACTACCGTATTCCTCTTCTAACCTCGGACGTTGTCTGAGCAACGATTTTCCGAGATGAGAACCACCAAGCACCTTCTTCTTCCTTCTAGGTTTCGGCCACCACAATTCTCCAAGAGAAGTAGAGGTCCGACCACCGCCACCAAGCTCCAAGGGATGCATGAAACAAAACCTCCTTTCTCTCCTTCTTCTCCTAGCTAGAACCGGCCACCATCAAGAGCTCCAAGAGGGGTTGCCGCCGGCCACAAGAAGAAAAGAAGAGGGAGAAGCTAGGGTCGGCCACCAAGGAGGAAAAGAGAGGAAGAATAGAATAGAGTCGTTAGCCATGAAGAAACCTCTACCCCCTCTTTTATATTCCTTGGTCTTGGCAAATAAGGAAATTTTAATAAAAACTTCCTTAATTCTTTTGCCATGAAAAAGAAAAATTATTTTAATTAAAAACAATTTTTTCTCTTAATAATAATGGCCGGCCACCACAAGCTATAAACAAGGAGAGTTTTAATTAATTAAAACTTCCTAATTTGTCTCCAGAAATTTATAAAAATTTCTCCAATAATTTTCCCTTCACGATGGTTTGTAAAAAGGAAATTTTATAAATTAAAATATTTCTTTTAAACATGTGGAAAGAAAGTTATCTCTAAAAAATTAAAATCTCTTTTAATCTACAAATAAGGAAAGATATCAAATCTTTTCTTAATCTTTTGTAGAAGCTTTATAAAAGAAATATTTAATTTTTAAACTCTATTTTAAATCATGAACATGGTTAAAAAGGAAAGTTTTCTTAAAAATAAAAATCTACCTTTTAATCTACAAATAAGGAAAAATTTTAAATCTTTTCTTAATCTTTTGTAGAAAGCTATAAAAGGAAAGATTTAAATTTTAAACTCTCTTTTAAAACCATGATATCCACATAAGAAATAATTTTAATAAAATCCCTTTTTAATATGATGTGGCCGGCCACCTAAGCTTGGGCTCCAAGCTATTGGCCGGCCACCTTAAGGCTCAACCTTTAGGCTTGGCCGACCCTAAGCTTGAGCTTCAAGCTTAGCTTGGCCGGCCCCTATAGGTTGGGTAAGAAGGTGGGTATATGGTGGGTATAAATCTCTATATACAAGACGCTACGATAGGGACCGAGAGGAGGAATTGGTTTTGGTCTCCCGATGAAATTAAGCTTCCCGTGTTCGCCCCGAACACACAACTTAATTCCATCAATAATAATTCATTCCACTAAAGAACTATTATTGAACTACCGCACCAATCCCAAATTACATTTTGGGCTCCTTCTTATTATGAGTGTGTTAGTCTCCCTGTGTTTAAGATGTCGAATGTCCACTAATTAAATGAGTTACTGACAACTCACTTAATTAATATCTTAGTCGAAGAGTAGTACCACTCAACCTTATCGTCATGTTGGACTAAGTCCACCTGCAGGGTTTAACATGACAATCTTTATGAGCTCCTCTTGGGGACATTATCAACCTAGATTACTAGGACACAGTTTCCTTCTAAAATCAACAAGTCACACTATAAGTAACATCATTTCCTAACTTAACGGGCTTATTGATTTATCGAACTAAATTCACCCATTGATAAATTAAAGAAATGAATATCAAATATATGTGTTTGTTATTATATTAGGATTAAGAGCACACACTTCCATAATAACTGAGGTCTTTGTTCCTTTATAAAGTCAGTATAAAAGGAAACGACCTCTAATGGTCCTACTCAATACACTCTAAGTGTACTAGTGTAATTATATAGTTAAGATAAACTAATACCTAATTACACTATGACCTTCTAATGGTTTGTTCCTTTCCATCTTGCTCGTGAGCTACTGTTTATAATTTATAAGGTGCTGATAACATGATCCTCTGTGTGTGACACCACACACCATGTTATCTACAATATAAATTAATTGAACAACTACATTTATCATAAATGTAGACATTTGACCAATGTGATTCTTTCTCTTTTTTTTTTTTTTTTTTTTTCTAGATAAATGTTTATACCAAAAGCTAGGCTTTTAGTATACACTCTAACAATCTCCCACTTATACTAAAAGACTAAGCTGTCATATCTGCTGCCATACATCTGATTCCCAACCCTTCAACATGCCCATCAACAGCTCTTGCTTTAAGGGCCTTAGTGAAAAGATCTATAGGTCATCATCTGATGCAATCTAGGCGGCAACAACTTCTCCTCGTTATATGATTTCTCGTATTGGGTGGTACTTGCGCTCTATTGTGTTTACTTGCCTTATGGACTCATGGTTTCTTCGAGTTTGTTACTGCACCAATATTATTACAATAAATTGTAATAATCTTTGGACAAACTAGAAATCATATCTAAGACCATCTTGAGGTTACTGAGTCATTCAGCTCGTATGCCTGCCTCTGAGGCTGCCACATACTCAACTTCCATAGTGGAGTCTGCTAAGCACCTATGTTTAACACTCCTCCATAGTTATGGTTTTACCTCCTAAAGTAAACACAAAAACCCCGAGGTTGACTTACTATTGTCCCTATCCGATTGGAAATCAAAATCCGTGCAACCCACAGGGAGCAAATTATCTGCCTTGTAAGCTAGCATATAATCTCTAGTGCCTCTAAGGTACTTCTATATATGCTTTACCGCAGTCCAATGTCCTTGTCCAGGGTTACTTCAATATCTGCTAACTATGCATTGAGCAAAACAGATATCCGATCTTATACATAGCATACATTAGGCTTTCCAACAGCCGAAGCATTAGGAACTTGCTTTTATGTCCTTTATCTGCTTTGATGTCTTTGGAGACATCTCTTTTAGATAAAGTTACTCTATGCTGAAAAGGTAAGAAACCTTTCTTAGATTTTTGCATGCTTAAAATGAGCAAGGATTGTTTCGATATATGAAGCTTGGGATAAGTAAAATATTCTTTTCTTACAATCCCTTATTAGTTTGATCCCAAGAATATATACATTCTCCCAAGTCCTTCATATCAAATTGTTTGGACAACCATATCCTTACTTCTGACAACACTTTGATATTGTTTCCAACCACCAAAAATGTTATCTACGTATAGTACAAGAAATACCACCACGTTTCCATCACACTTTTTGTATACACAAGACTTATCCGGTTACTAAATAAATCCATAGGTCTGGATTACTTTGATAAACCGGATGTTCCAAGACTTTGAAGCTTTGCTTCAGTCCATAGACTGATTGAGCTTGCACACAAGATGCTCTTTGCCCTTTGCAATGAACCCTTCTGGTTGCTTTATATGGATGCTTTCTTCAAAACTTCCATTAAGGAATGCTGTCTTGACATCCTCTTGCCAAATAGATAAAAGAATCCGGATAGACTTAAGCATGACTACCGATAAAAGGTTTCCCTTTTTCAACAAGCCTTGCTTTGAAAGTTTCCACTTTCCCATCTATCCCTTTTTTCTATTGTAGACTTATTTTCACCCAATGGCTTTTACACCATTTGGTGATTCTATAAGCTCCCAGAATTTATTAGAATACTAAATTCTATTTCTATATTCATCGCTCTTTGCCAAGATGCTGCATTTTTATCTTGGAGTGCTTCGTCATATGTCTGGGGATTGGGTTCATGTTGACCAGGAATCAAGTCCAAAGACTTTCCCAAAGCACGAATCTTTTAGGTTGCTTGACAACCCTCCCACTACGACGAGACACTGTCTATAATTGTGTATCATTTGTGATACGTGTTGCAGTTTCTTGTGATATTTCATCTTGTACAGTTGGTACTAGATTAGACGTGTCCTTTATTATTTTCTTAAGAACAAATTTACTTATGGACTTGTGGTTCATTATATAGTCATCTTCTAAAAATTGGTCATTGATGCTAACAATGACCTTCTGATTTTTAATACTATAAACCTATTTTCATTTATCTAGGATAACCCACAAACAAGTGAACTCTTGTCCAACTTATCATTGTCTCTTTTCAGCATATGTGCTGGACTACCCGAATCCGAATATGCTTCAAAATAGGCTTACGCCTATTTAGCAATTCTATATGAGTAGAGAGTTCTGACTTTGGAAGGTACTATGTTCACTTTCGTTTCCAGAGTATATCCTTAAAACGAATTTGGTAATTTTCTGAATAACTCATCATCAATCTACTCATTTCCATAAGAGTCCTATACCTTCTTTTTTCTACACCATTCTGTTGGGGTGTACCAGGTGCAGTTAGTTGGGATTGAGTCTCGTCTTCTGATAAGTGACTCCTAAACTCTCCTAAGAGGTTCTCGCCACTATGATCTAACCGTAGTGTCTTGATACTTTTACCTTGGCATTACTCCACATCAGCCTAGTACTCTTTGAACTAATCAAAGCACTTAGACTTGTGGTGCGTCAAGTAAATGTATCCTTATCTCGAATAGTCATCTATAAAAGAGATGAAATATTCGAAACAACCTCTTGCCTGGATAGTCAAAGGTCTACACAAATCAGAATGAACCAATTTCAACATATCTTTGGCTCCATACCCCCTAGACTTAAAAGTTTCTTGGTTATTTTTCCTTCCAAATAAGACTCGAAGGTTGGAAAGATTTCTACTACCAATGAATCCAAGAGTTCATTGGTTATTATCCTTTGAATCCTACTCAAGTTAATATAACCTAGCCTTAGATGTCAAAAATATGATTGGTTCATTTCCGAAGGTTGCTTTCTCTTATTAAAGTTAGAAGATGTGTTATAATTTCCATTTATTGCATCGTGGGAGTTATTGGATTATAAATTGTCAATCAACATACCAGAACAGATAACTTCCCTATTTTTCTTGATAACAAGTTTGTTATCAAAATAGACAGAATATCTATTCTTTAATAACTTAGAAATCGAAATCAGATTCTTTCTAAATTTAGTACGTAAAGACAATTTCTGAAAATCCATATTTTATTCCTATCAAAGGATAAACATCTCCCACTGCAACAGTTGCTACTTTTTACAGCAGTGCCCATGTGGACGGTGATTTATATAGTTGTCGGATTTCCTGGAACCCCTGCAATGAATTGCAGACATAATCAGTGGTTCCTGTATCTACACACCAGGTACCGGTAGATAACACCACTAAATATGTTTAAATAAAATACACCGTTATTGTTCTCAGTTCTGAGAGGACAGTCTACCTTAATGTCCAAGTTTTCCAATCATTACTGATCCGGCCGTTGGGACGGGGGACCCTCTGGAGGGAAGTCAACGCCACGTGGTGGTCAAAAGTTAAAAGGATCAGCATGAGGTCTGGTCGACCGGCCGAACGGGTCCTGGCGGAATCAAAGACAACTCGGCAGGGAGTCGAGTTTCCGACGCTCATGGTGAACAAGGTCGCCGGGCTGCCCACTCGACTGAGGCATAAATCGGTAATACTGTAAAGGGATGTTCTTAGCCGAGCATGCGATGGGATGAAGTATTTCCGGTCGAGCCGATATCTACGCCCGGTCGGACCGATGCCTGCCGAGCGGATGGACGCTCGGTTCGGGGAAAAAGGAGACAAGGGGACATTGGGGAACATCTTCTGACAGCAGGCATATTCGATGACTAGGCCATACGCAGAATCGTACGACGGAAGGTTCTGCTGTCCCATCAGAGAGGTGCTCATACTGTAACAGTATGGTGTCAGGCATGCTCCTCTGGCAAGCCCATACTAATGTATGGTACAGGACACTACGCCTCGATAGGTGTGCACAAGCCTCCCCACAGCTCTATATAAGAGCTCTTAGACTTCACCGGAGGTATGCGAAGACGAAATCTATCATCTTGAGAGCCATTTCATCGTTTTCCTCTTGCCTGACTTGAGCGTCGGAGGGTCGTCGCCGGGAACCCCTTCCCGGTCCGACTTCCTTGCAGGTTCACCGGAGATTCGTGCAGCTGGTCGTAGAAAGAGGAGTGCGCCACGTCCCCAGCGTCCGTCGACTCATCGTTCGGACATGATCAAATTGGCGCCGTCTGTGGGAACGCACCTGCATCCGAGCGAAAGAGATGGACGAAGCTGGACGATCGCACACCGTAATGCTCTCCCAGGAGGAGCTCGACGCTCTAATCGAGGCAAGAGCAGCTAAGCTCATGGAGCAACAGAAACAGAAGGCGCAAGCCGAGCGACTGGAGCAACAGGCGACGTCAGCATCAGGAGGCCGAGCGGAAGCACCGCCTGCCACGATTCCATTTCATCGGGCTCTATTCCATACGCCTCCTGAAGTTGCAACAGTTAATCATGATCGAGGATCTTCATCCGACGAGGCACCGATGCGAGACAACAGAAAAGGCAAGGCTCCCCGAACGGACGCCTCCCCCGAGCGGATCAACCGGCAGTTTTCAGAGGCCATCCTGCGGGACCCTCTGCCAAAGCATTATATGCCTCCGGCGATCAGGGAATACAACGGAACCACCGACCTGGATGACCATCTGGGTAAGTTCGACAACACCGCTACACTACATCAATACACAGATGGAGTGAAATGCCGGGTGTTCCTTACTACCCTCTCGGGATCGGCGCAACGATGGTTCCGGAGGCTACCGGATGGATCCATTACTAACTTCAAGGAGTTCCGCACGGCCTTTCTCCACCATTTTGCAAGCAGTCGGCGTTATCAGAAGACAAGTGTTAGTTTATTTGCCATCAAGCAAGAGCCCAGGGAGTCGCTTCGGGCTTACATCCAACGATTCAACCGGGTGGCCATGGATATTCCAACGGCCACCTCAGAAATAATGATGAATGCGTTCACGCAAGGCCTCGTGGACGGAGACTTCTTCCGTTCACTTATTCGAAAGTCGCCCCGAGACTATGATCATATGTTACATCGAGCCAATGAGTACATTAATGTGGAGGAAGCCCAGGCGGCCCGAAGAAAAGAAGCTCCAACTGAGCGGCTAGCTCCTGCCGAGCGGAAGCCGCTCACTGGCCACCAGCCGCCCAGAGGACCGCGAGCCGAAGCAGCCCGCCCTCATCAACATGTAAGGTCTTATGCCATCCAAGAAGTATCCGCCGAGCGGCCCAAACCAAAAAAGAAGGTATGGACCCCCATGTTTTGCTCGTTCCATCGAACCGACACGCATAACACACGAGATTGCCGAAGCCTTCCCCTGATTGCCCACCTCGTTCCCTGGAGTGGCCGCCGCCGATCGCCATCATCCGACAGGTGACAGCAGCACCATGAAGCCGGTCGGCGGACATCCAGAAAGTCTCCCGAGCGATATCATCCTCAGAGGCACGAGGACAATCCCCGGGTGTCTAAGGAGCGACCTTGGCCATCCGCACGGGAGGAAGAAAATAGAAGCAACACGTCCCACGGCGAAATCAACATCATCGCTGGCGGGCCGACCGGAGGTGACTCCAATAGAGCAAGGAAGGCGAGTGTCAGGCAGCTCCAGATCCATGCGGTCGGTTGCAGTCAAGAACGGGCGAGCAGACCCGAAATCAGCTTCGGGCCCAGGGACCTTGAGGGAGTCGAAGTGCCACATGACGACGCCCTCATCATCAAAGCGGTAATAGCTAACTATACTATTCACCACATTTTCATTGATACAGACAGTTCGGTCAACATCATATTCAAAACGGCTTTCGACCAACTGCAAATCGATCGAGCTAAGTTGCTGCCCATGACAACCCCCCTCTACGGGTTTACGGGCAATGAAGTTCTACCGGTCGGACAGGTCCGACTGGCTATTTCATTGGGAGAAGAGCCGCTCAGAAGGACGCGGACTGCCAACTTTGTCGTGGTCGACTCTCCCTCAACATACAATGTTATCCTGGGGCGACCAGCACTTAGTGAATTCCGAGTGGCTGTCTCCACCTTCTACCAGAAAATTAAGTTCCCGGTTGAAGATAAAGTTGGAGAAGTACGAGGAGACCAGCTGGCGGTTCGGCGATGCTACGTCGAAATGGTCCGAGCCAAAGCTAATTCCGCGTGGAAGGCGCCACGGATCGAGGTGAATGCCATAACCGAAAAACCACCCTCTTTGGTTTATGAAGAAAAAGAGGAGGTGCAGATTCACCCGACCCGATCGGAGGCTACCACATTCATTGCGGCCGATCTGGAGGCAAGCCAGAAAAAGGAGGTGATCAAATGTCTCCAGAGAAACTGCGACGTCTTCGTTTGGTCGACGCATGAGCTACCGGGAATTTCGCCAAGTATAGCACAGCATGAGCTTCACGTCCGACCGGACTCTCGGCCGGTGAAGCAAAGGAAGAGGGACTTTAGCGCCGAACAAAACGCCATCATCCGAGCGGAGGTCGAGAAGCTCCTGGAGGCCGACCATATAAGGGAGGTCCAGTTCCCGAGCTGGCTGGCGAACGTGGTGCTAGTCTCCAAGCCGGACAACAAGTGGAGGGTTTGCATCGATTTCCGGGATCTCAACAAAGCATGCCCAAAGGATTTCTACCCTCTGCCCCAGATTGATCAACTGGTGGACTCCACAGCCGGGTGCGAGCTGATATGCATGCTGGACGCCTATCAGGGCTATCATCAGGTGCCGCTCGCCCGAGAAGATCAAGAGAAGGTCAGCTTCGTTACAGCCGATGGCACTTACTGTTATAATGTAATGCCATTCGGACTAAAGAACGCGGGAGCAACCTACCAGCGCTTGATGAACAAAGTATTCAAGGAGCAGATCAGACGCAATTTAGAAGTGTACGTGGATGATATTCTCATCAAGTCCGTCCGAGCTGCTGATCTTTTTACGGACATGGAGGAGACCTTCCGAATGCTGAGGAAGTATGGGGTCAAGCGAAACCCTCAAAAATGTGTGTTTGGAGCAAAATGCGGGCGTTTCTTGGGCTATATAGTGACCGAGCGGGGCATAGAGGCAAATCCCAGCAAGGTAAAAGCATTGCAAAATATGTCGCCCCCAAGAAATCTGAGGGAAGTACAACGCCTGACCGGTCGGATAACTGCATTGTCAAGATTCATCTCTAAGACTGCCGACCGGAGTCTCCCTTTTTTCAAGATCCTATGCAAAGCTACTAAGTTTCATTGGGACGAGGAATGCGATCGGGCGTTCGAGGAGCTGAAGACGTACCTGAACTCCTTGCCCGTGTTAGCCAAGCCCGCTGCAGGTGAACCGCTCTGTATTTATTTAGCTTCAACCGAGCGGGCAGTAGTCTCGGCATTAGTGAGGACGAGCGGTGAAGAACAACCCGTGTACTTCTTGAGCCATATTCTAAAAGATGCTGAATCTCGCTAGACTGGGCTCGAGAAGCTGGCTTTTGCTTTGATCCTCGCCACTCGGAGACTTCGTCCTTATTTTCTAGCACATACAATCATTGTTCGGACAAATAGCCCATTGGGAAGAGTACTGCTGAACCCAGAAGCGTCCGGACGGCTCATCAAATGGACAACGGAGTTAAGTGAGTTTGACATTTAGTATCAACCCCAGTCGGCGATAAAGGCGCAGTCCTTAGCAGATTTTGTTACCGAAGTGAAAAATCCCGAGCCCGAAGCTATGTGAAAAATATTTGTGGATGGATCGTCTACTCGGCTCGGGAGCGGGATTGGTGTGCTATTACTTTCTCCCCAAGAAGAACGGATGCACCTAGCCGTTCGGCTGGACTACAAAGCCACCAATAATGAAGAGGAGTATGAGGCCCTCATAGCCGGCTTACAGGCAGCCCGACATGTAGGAGCCGGTCGGGTGACAATCCATTCAGACTCTCAGCTGGCCGCCCAGCAGCTCTCAGGCACTTTCGAGATTAAAAACGCTCGGCTCAAGCTCTACGCTGAGGCCTTCGAAAAACTCAAGGCCCACTTCAGAGAAGTCATTATCCAGAAGATACCCCGAGCAGAGAACCAGGCGGCAGATGAGTTAGCCAAGCTCACAAGTTCAATATCACCGGTCATCATCCAGCAGCCAATTGAGCAAGTATCCTTGGTGGCGCACATTGACCGGATGGAGGGCCTCGCATTCCCGGGCGATTGGAGAACAACCATCATAGAGTTTCTGCGCTCGGGTGCGACACCGTCCGATCGGGAGGAAGCCCAGCTATTGAGGAGGAGAGCCGGCCGGTTCACACTCGTTGGAGACCAACTCTACAAGAAGGCTTTCTCCCGCCCACTTTTGAAGTGTGTGAGCTCGGAGGACGCGGAGTACATCCTTCAGGAAGTGCACCAAGGATCGTGCGGGGGACATCTGGGCGGACGATCGCTGGCGAGGAAGATCCTGCTGGCCGGATACTTCTGGCCAACCCTGCAAGCAGACGCCGCTCGGGCCGTCACGACGTGCCTCTCCTGCCAGAAGTACCACAACGTCTCCCACCGACCGGCGGAGGAGATGAAAGCATCTACAGTCTCCTGTCCGTTCGATCAGTGGGGAATGGATATCGTAGGTCCATTCCCTATGGCGACCGGTCAGCGGAAGTTTCTTTTAGTGGCGGTCGACTACTTTTCCAAATGGGTGGAGGCCGAGCCACTGGCCAAAATCACCGAGCAGATGGTCAAAAGGTTTATCTGGTAGCATATAATCTGTCGGTTCGACATTCCTCGCCGGCTCATATCCGATAACGGGCGACAGTTCGCCGGGAAGTAGCTCGAAGAATGGTGCAAAAGTTATGGCATTGACCAACATTTTACTTCCGTGGCATATCCCCAGAGCAATGGTCAAGCTGAAGTAGCGAACCGGGAGATTCTTCGCATTCTTCGGGCTCGGCTCGACCATATGGGAGGAAGCTGGGTGGACGAGCTACCGGGCGTCCTATGGGCTATCCGCACAACCCCAAAGGAGGGAACGGGCGTCACGCCATTCCATTTAGTATATGGCGGCGAAGCAGTTATCCAAGTTGAAGTTGGCGTAGAGTCCGTCCGGATCCAGAACTATGATGATGACAACCCCGAGCGGAGGGAGATGGAGTTGGACTTGATCGACGAAGAGCGAGCCAAGGCGTCCGCCCGGCTGATGGCGTACCGGCAGAGAATGAAGCAGAACTACAATCGGCGCGTGATCCCTAGAGCATTCCAGGTCGGCGACCTAGTGTGGAAGAAAGTGAAGCCGGTCGGAGACGTTGGCAAGCTGGAGGCTCCTTGGGCTGACCCCTTCAAAGTCATCGAAAAGCTCCGCTCGGGTGCCTACTATCTGGAGGATGAAGACGGACGGCAGCTGGATCGACCATGGAGCGCGAATCATCTCCAGCCTTACCGGGCAGGGTGAAAGGTGCACCAATATAATATATGCTGTATAATTTCCATTCGACTGTGTACTTGAAATGCAGGAGTAAAAAATTGAAAAATTAGCGCAAGTATAGGGCATCGTCAGCCGAACCGGAAGACCATCGAGCTCCGACGTTAAAAATCGAGAGTCGAACCGGCGACTATAAATCCTCCGGCCAGAAGACCGTCGAGCTCCGACGTTAAATATCGAGAGTCGTACCGGCAACTATAAACCCTCTGGCCGGAAGACCGTCGAGCTCCGACGTTAAAAATCGAGAGTCGAACCAGCGACTATAAACCCTCTGGCCGGAAGACCGTCGAGCTCCGACGTTAAAAATCGAGAGTCATACCGGCGACTATAAACCCTCCGGCCGGAAGACCGTCGAGCTCCGACGTTAAATATCGAGAGTCGTACCGGCAACTATAAAATCTCCGGCCGGAAGACCTTCGAGCTCCGACGTTAAATATCGAGAGTCGTACCGGCGACTATAAACCCTCCGGCCGGAAGACCGTCGAGCTCCGACATTAAATATCGAGAGTCGTACCGGCGACTATAAATCCTCCGGCTGGAAGACCGTCGAGCTCCGATGTTAAATATCGAAAGTCGTACCGGCGACTATAAACCCTCCGGTCGGAAGACCGTCGAGCTCTGACGTTAAAAATCGAGAGTCGTATCGGCGACTATAAATCCTCCGGCCGGAAGACCGTCGAGCTCCGACGTTAAATATCGAGAGTCGTACCGGCGACTATAAACCCTCCGGCCGGAAGACCGTCGAGCTCCGACGTTAAATATCGAGAGTCGTACCGGCGACTATAAATCCTCCGGCCGGAAGACCGTCGAGCTCCGACGTTAAAAATCGAGAGTCAAACCGGCGACTATAAATCCTCCGGCCGGAACGGAAGACGCTTTAAGATAAGCGGCGAGTGAAAGTAGTGATAAGCCGCGTGCCATCTACGCCCGCTCGGGAGGCCTAGTTGGTCGAGTTATATGTCATAGGCCCCTACGAATCACCCACAAGCATGCAAGGTAAAAACGAAGTTGCACAAAGATAAAATTTTCATTGAAATTAAAGAAATTAGGGCCGAGTGGCCGAATTACAAAAAGGAAGTTTTTTGGCCGAACGGCCGAATTACATAAAGACTTCTACTCCAAAAAATCATAAACGGTCTTCGGGATGGAGGAGAGAAGCGCCACATAATCTTCGGCCGGGATAGTGGTGGAGTCGGGAAGCTGAGCCTTGGCCTTCAGGTAGTCCGTTGTGGCGGTGATGGCAAGCTCAAAAGCATTATACATCCGCTCGCATACTTTTTCTCAGAATTCGACCGAACGGATGTACTTTAGCCTCAGAGCGGCGACCCGGCCTGGCTCAGCCTCCTGATATTCTTTGAGGGCCGCTCGGGAGGCGTCGGCGGCGACCTGGTGTTCTTGCAAGGCAGCTTCCGGCTTCATCACCTCGTCCGATCGGGCCGCCTTCTCGCCGGCCAGCTGATCCATCAGCTCCTTAACCCGTTGCTCCAGGCCCTGAGCCTCGACATTCTTCTTCTCCAGATCGGCGATAGCCGTGTTCTTTCGCTCGATTGCCAGGTGTTAGAGTGTATACTAAAAGCCTAGCTTTTGGTATAAACATTTATCTAGAAATAAGAATCACATTGGTCAAATGTTTACATTTATGATAAATGTAGTTGTTCAATTAATTTATATTGTAGATAACATGGTGTGTGGTGTCACACATAGATGATCATGTTATCAGTACCTTATAAATTATAAACAGTAGCTCACGACCATAATGGAAAGGAACAAACCATTGGAAGGTCGTAGTGTAATTAGGTATTAGTTTATCTTAACTATATAATTACACTAGTACACTTAGAGTGTATTGAGTAGGACCATTAGAGGTCGTTTCTTTTATACTGACTTTATAAAGAAACAAAGACCTCAGTTATTATGGAAGTGTGTGCTCTTAATCCTAATATAATAACAAGCACATATATTTGATATTTATTTCTTTAATTTATCAATGGGTGAGATTTAGTTCGATGAATCAATAAGCCCGATAAGTTGGGAAATGATATCACTTATAGTGTGTGTTGTTGATTATAGAAGGAAACTGTGTCCTAGTGATCTAGGTTGAGAATGTCCCCAAGAGGAGCTCATAAGGATTGTCATGTTAAACCCTGCAGGTGGACTTAGTCCGACATGACGATGAAGTTGAGTGGTACTACTCTTGGAGCTAGATATTAATTAAGTGAGTTGTCAGTAACTTACTTAATTAGTGGATATTTGCTATCTTAAACACAGGGAGACTAACACACTCATGATAAGAAGGAGCCCAAAATGTAATTTGGGATTGGTGCGGTAGTTCAATAATAGTTCTCTAGTGGAATGAATTATTATTGATAAAATTAAGTTGTGTGTTCGGGGCGAGCACGGGATGCTTAATTTTATCGGGAGACCAAAACCAATTCCTCCTCTCGGTCCCTATCGTAGCCTCTTAATTATAGAGTACTATACCCACCTATACCCACCTTCTTACCCATCCTATAGGGGCCGGCCAAGCTAGCTTGGAGACCAAGCTAGGGTCGGCCATGGGTATGTTCATGGGCGAATTCATGTGGCCGTCCCTATTAAAATAAAAAGGAATTTTAATTTTAAAATTTTTCTTATGTGGATAATATAATTTAAAAGAGAGTTTAAAAATTTAAATCCTTCCTTTTATAAGATTCTACAAAAGATTAAGAGAAGAGTTAAAATCTCTTTCCTTATTTGTAGATTAAAAGGTTGATTTTAATTTTGGTAAAAACTTTCCTTTTAATTATATTCATGATTTAAAAGAAAGTTTGAAAATTAAAAATTCTCTTTTATTAGTTTCTACAAAAGATTAAGAAAAGATTTAATATCTTTCCTTATTTGTAGATTGAAAGGAGATTTTAATTTTTAGAGATAATTTTCCTTTTTGGAAATTCTCCACATGTTTAAAAGAAAGATTTTAATTTATAAAATTTCTTTTTATTAACCAATCATGAAGGGATTAAAATTATTGGAGAAATTTTTATAAATTTCTAGAAACAAATTAGGAAGTTTTAATTTTTGTTTTAATTAAAACTCTCATTGTTTTGGGGAGAAGAGTGGCCGGCCATTATAATTTGAAAAGAGAAAATTATTTTAATTAAATAAATTTTCCTTTTCAATGGCAAAAGAATTAAGGAAGTTTTTATTAAATTTTCCTTATTTGCCAAGACCAAGGATTATAAAAGAGGGGGTAGAGGAGACTTCAAGGCTAACGACTCTATTCTATTTTTCTCCCTCTTTTCCTTGGTGGTGTGGTCGGCCCTATTTCTCTCCTCTCCTCTTGTTGGCCGAAACTTATCTCTTGGTGGAGCTTTTGTTAGTGGTCGGATCAAGGAAGGAGAAGAAGGAGAGAAAGCAAGCCTCGTTTCTAGCATCCCTTGGAGCATGGTGGTGGTGGCCGAACCTCTTCATCCTAGAAGAAGTTTTGATGGCCGAAACTTGCAAGGAAGAAGAAGGTGATTGGTGGTTTCTTATCTCGGAAGATCGTTGCCCACACAACGTCCGAGGTTAGAAGAGGAATACGGTAGAAGATCAAGAGGTCTTTCTAGAAGGTATAACTAGTAATTTTTCCTTTCCGCATCATGCTAGTTATTTATGGAAATAATATCAAATACAAGAGGCATATGATTCTAGAGTTTCGAATTTGTTTTCGATATAGTGTTCTTTTGTTTTTCTTTTCCTTGTGATTTGATTGTTCTTTTCGGTTAACCTAAAGTTATTTTAGGAAATTAAATATTAGCTTTCCATAAAAGGTTTTGTCTAGTCGGTGGTGGTTGCTCCCATATCCAAGAAGGCCATGTGCCTCGCCACGTCAGTACTGGGAACCAATTATGGAAATTAATATTTAATGGAATTAATAACTTAAGGTGACTTGGGTCGAACGTGTTAAGTTCCGCAGGAGATCCAAGTCAAAACCTAAAAGAACAAATAAATTAAGTTTTGGATCAAACGTGTTAAGTTCCGCAGGCGATCCAAAATTTAATTTAAAAGAACACATGGTAGCTAGGAAAAGGTTCAGACCTTTGTACAAAATTTTTGTACAGTGGAGCCTCTAGGTTTTCCGAGTAGCAACCAACACCAGGCTTATTTTGCGGTCCCGTGATTTGACCTGTCGTTCGAGTTCAGCTGGAGTATGGGCCTGATCGGCCATCTTTTTTTGCTCAGCCGCCAACAGATCTTGGGTCTTTTTTAGCTCTTTCTGTAGCTCGGTGTATGAGGGGCCTTGAGAGCCGAGCGGGCCGCCCGAAGCCTTCAGCCTCTTTAGCTCCTCGTCCGCCATAGCCAGACGATTGGAGACCGCGATCTCCTCCACCCATCTCTGACATAAGCAAGATTGTTAGTAGCCGATCGGAAAGAGTGCGTAGAAGACTTCAAAGAAAACATACTTACCCCAGTGGCCTGTTGCATATGGCTATTGGCCAGATTGCTGAGCGGAATCATTGCGACACGTGCCCGAGCGTCGGCCCACATTTCGGCTAGGGGCCCCTTCAGGGTGATCATGTGCTCGGGCGCGGTTGGCCGATCGGCCTCGGGCATCAGTTCTTCGGTGGGGAGATGCAGAGAGACCCTGATGGTACGGTGCCGACCGGGAGTCGTCTGGGCGGAAGCTGGAGAAGGATCGGAGGCCGGCGCAGAAAACTGGGACAAAATGGTCGAACGTCGGACTTGGCGGGGAGCGGGCGAAAGGGCGCTGATCGGGATGGCCTCGAGGGGGTTCGCGGACGCATCCAGTTGGGATGGGGTCCGATCGGACGAGATCGCCTCCACCGCTGGGGCTTTGCCGCGAGAATCGGCGGTGGTTCGCTCGGGCGGATGGACCGCGGAAGTAGCCGAGCGAAGTGGTGTCTCCGTTCGGTGCCTCTTTTGTCGGAGAGGACGCTCTTCCTCCTGAGCGGAGCCTTCTTCCCGGACGGAAGGCCCTCGGCCAGAAGTTGCGTCACCCGCTGGCTCTGGGAGAGAAGCCTGAGCGGCTGACTCCCCCGCATTCATCCCGCTCTCCCCTTCGTTAGAGTCGACCGGGGCGATGCCCAGTTGCTCCATCTCTTTGGCAGTTGCGGCCTCGAGCGCCGCCGCTTTCCTCTTCAAAATTCCGGCCATCACGGACTCCATGACAATGTTCGCTGCAAAGGAAAAAGGAGAAAATCAGTTAGCAATCAAGGCGAATGCACAAGTAAAATTCTTACCGAAGCCGCTCGGGAGGGGAGTCCGGATCGGACTCAGACCAAATATGTACATCACCCATTCGAGCAAGAATTTGTTGATGTCAAGCCTCAGACCGGCTAGCATGTTGGCGGCGTGAAGATAATCTGGTCGGGTCTTGAACCTCTTAAGCTCAGGGGAGATTGGTGGTCCGACCTGCCACTGGGTTCGGAAAGCGGCCCGCTCGGGAAGACGCTGATAGAAGTAAAACTCTTTCCAATGTTTATTGGAAGAGGGCAGTTTATTGAAGAAGACTAAACCGGGCCGAGCCTGGAACATGTAAGTGCCCAGCTCGGACTATTTAGGGTAGTAAAAATAATAAAAGACCTCCGGTCGGAGGGGAATGTTGTGGATTTTGAACAAGACAACAACGCCGCATAGAAGGCGGAAAGTATTAGGGACTAGGCTTCTGAGCGGAAGGCCGAAAAAATTACAAACTTCTACGATGAAGGGATGGATTGGAAAGTGCAGACCGGCTATGAACTGGTCGCGGAAAACACAGAAAGCTCTGCGCGGCGGTTTGTGTGGCCGAGCGGAGGGGAGGGTAAGATAAGTTCAAAATTAGAAGAGATGTCAAAATTATCAATCAGAATATCGGCGTCGCGCCGATCGAGACTCCATGGTGGTATACCACGGGCCGAGGGCTGGGCATTGTGGCTGGAAGAACTAGCCATTGTCCGAACGGACGAAATCACAAAAGGCGAGGAAAAGCAAATGACAGAAGGAGGAAGATGACAAGCAATACAGCGACCAGAAAGCGAGAACACGGCAAAAAACACAAGAACCCAAGATAGAAAAGAAGAAGAACCTTACAGAGAAGAATAGAGATTGACGAGGAACACGGGATCGCCGGAAGAAGTAGCAACAAGATCACCGGAGCAAGAGCAGCGAAGAAAGCTTCTGGGCACGCGAGAGCAAGAATGCGGCGAAGGGGGAGAAGGAGAAGGCTTTATAGGGTTGAGCCCGAGCGGCCTCAACCGTCCGATGCAAGTCTCGGGAACCGAAGCACGCATCGGGCCGTCTATTTTAAACCGCCTCGGTCTCGTTGCCCGCGACACCGCCGCCGTACGATGACGACAGCGCGCCACGTGGCATTCGACTACTGGAGCGCATTTAATGAGCGCGTGCTCGGCCTTAATGACAGAGATTGGCGCAAACTTCGAAGAGATCCGAGGAATGTTGGCGTTGACTGACGCCATAGCTACCCCGTGGGGGTCGAGCGGAAGATAGTTTCACAGAGACACCGCTCGGCGTGACTGGCGGTCCAGTCAGTCGGACTAATCGCCTCCTTCGACTAGACTTGAAGGGAAGGCAAGTGATCCGGCCGTTCGGACGGGGGACCCTCTGGAGGGAAGTCAACACCACGTGGTGGTCAAAAGTCAAAAGGATCAGCATGAGGTCTGGTCGACCGACCGAACGGGTCCTGGCGGAATCAAAGACAACTCGGCAGGGAGTCGAGTTTCCGACGCTCGTGGTGAACAAGGTCGTCGGGCCGAGCGGGCTGCCCGCTCGGCCGAGGCGTAAATCGGTAATACTGTAAAGGGACGTTCTTAGCCGAGCACACGATGGGATGAAGTCTTTCCGGTCGAGCCGATATCTACGCCCAGTCGAACCGATGCCTGCCGAGCGGATGGACGCTCGGTTCGGGGAAAAAGGAGACAAGGGGACATTGGGGAACATCTTCTGACAGCAGGCATATTCGATGACCAGGCCATACGCAGAATCGTACGACGGAAGGTTCTGCGGTCCCATCAGAGAGGTGCTCATACTGTAGCAGTATGGTGTCAGACATACTCCTCTGGCAAACCCATACTAAGGTATGGTACAGGACACGTGTACGCCTCGGTAGGTGTGCACAAGCCTCCTCATAGCTCTATATAAGAGCTCTTAGACTTCACCGGAGGTACACGAAGACGAAATCTATCACCTTGAGAGTCATTTCATCATTTTCCTCTTGCCTGACTTGAGCGTCGGAGGGTCGTCGCCGGGAACCCCTTCCCGGTTCGACTTCCTTGCAGGTTCGCCGGAGATTCGTGCAGCTGGTCGTAGAAAGAGGAGAGCGCCACGCCCCCAGCGTCCGTCGACTCATCGTTTGGACAGGATCAATTACAATTGGGACTACTAAGTCTATTCTATAGTATAGCAGCTAAGGGATTGACTAACATTTGAAAACCTAAGAATCACAAAAATATTTGGTCAAGACCAAAGCTTTAAAATCCCCGTGAATTTTGTATGCCACGATAGTGTGGACGTATACAAAAAGAGATTTTGTCTATTAATTTTATTATCTCATCATTCTAACTTCATGACAAATAAAATTAATAGTTGGTCTATCTTTGATCAAATATTTTGGTCAAAACTTTGAATTTAAAATAACATTGATTCCTCAAACAATATTATTTAAATTCACCAACACCTCAAACACCGAGAATTTTGCATGCCACGATAGTGTGGACGTATACAAAATTGAACATTTGTAAGAGGAGGGTTTTACCCATTAATTATCTTGTCAATAAATCTTTATGACAAATAAAATTATCTCAAACACCGTGAATTTTGAGGAGATGCATTATTAGCTGCAACCTATATACTTAACTGAGTGCCTTCTAAATCTGTTCCATCTACTATATATGAATGTTGAACAGACAGAAAACCATATTTGAATAATCTGAGACCTTAGGGGTCAACTGCTTATGTTCATTATAAGACTCACAAATATAGAAAATTAGGACCCAGAGGTAAGAAATACATTTTTATAAGGTATTTTAGTACTTCTAAGGGTTATGTTTGTTGGTGCATGTTACACTAAAAATCAAACTTAAATTTTGATATATAACAAAGGTTAAAGTTAGATTATGTTGTGATTTAATCCACTTACCAAGTGTGCAGAATTGAAAGACTGATAGGGACCAAACACCAGATTGAAGTCCAGTTAGGTTAGGAAGACCAGATGATTGGTAGGAAGTCCAACTGACACAGTCCAGGCGCCCAGAGGTAGTCCAACTGCCCGAGCAAGGATGCGAAGCAGCAGGCGATTGGATGAGGTGACGCATTTGGCCTGCCTATGCCACAGTCTGGGCGCCCGGGCGGGTCCGAGCGCTCTGGCCAGGCACTTAGAGAAGGATAAATTTTCAGAGATATAATTTCACCAAGGAGCCACCACGTCAACAACCCAGGCGCCCAGGGGTGTTCCGGGCGCTCGGAGGAGGATATGTCAGCGATGTATCAACCCCTGTTGGAGGCGCCCAAGGGGTAGTCTGGGTGCCCAGAAATGGCCTATAAAAAGGCATTCGGTCAGAAGTTTCAGTATAACATTCGCTCTAGCTTTAGCTCTTGCACGTTACTCCAAGAAGACTCCTATGACAACGAAAGGCTACTTTGATAACCAACAATCAAGTTTCTTTTCCTTCTGTTGTTGGTACTATTTTATTATTCCTGCATTATACTTAACTTTTTGTAATCTTTACGAGCTTATAATAATTGCTCAACAAAATCACTCAACGAGTGCAGACCTTGAAATAGGAGTCATTAAAGGCTCCGAACTAAGTAAACTAAACTTATGTTAGTGATTGTTTTATTATTGTCTAGTTTTCTTTTCTTATATTTCCACTACACACTTAATTTCAAAAGGAAAAGAATTTTTTTTTAAAATCACATGATTCACGATCCAATAATATTTTTATTTGTGAGTAACAAGATAGAACTATCTCTAAAATAGAGTCAAGAGATGATATTTTTCATAAAAATGAATTTCCAACCAGAGGTGAAATTGATAAGATAATTTCTTTATTTGCAATAGAGGAAGAGAATAATGTTCTTTTATCAACAAACCAGGAATCACGAGAGATGCTTGAATATAGTCAACCTAGTAGGAGTAATTTGCTAAGTCATGAGTTTACTTCTCAATAACCCAATTTATGAAGAAGTATTCATAAGATTAAACCTCGGAAATGGTTTGATATTGATAATTAAACATTAATGACACTCCCAGTTGATGATGATGAACTTCGAACAGTTGAGGAAATATTGAGATGCTCAGTTAGAGAAAAATGGAAAGTTGCGATGGATGAGGAAATGGAGTCAATGAGAAAGAATCAAGTTTGGGATTTAGTCGATTTTCCTCTGGGTCGAATGGTTATTGGGAATAAGTGATAGAAGTCAAATCCTGACTTTTATCATAATTTGACATTATAGATAAGGGAGAAGCTGAGTATATATTACAAGTAAAGATCATTAGAGATCGATCAAAAATACTTTCAGATTTATCTCAAGAGACTTATATCACTAAGATGCTACAATGCTTCAATATGTTAGATTGCAATATTGAACAAACACCTACAATGAAATGTACTATTCTGAGCAAAAGTATGTATCCCAAGACTCCAGAAAAAATAGCTAAAATGAAGGAAAAACCATATGTCAGGGTTATTGATAGTTTGATATACACTATGTTGTATATTTGTGCTGATATAAGTTATGTTGTTGGCTTAGTTAGTTATTTTCAGTCAAACCCAGGATTAAGATATTGGAAAGCTGTGAAAGAGATATTCAAATATCTTAAAGGGACAACAGATTGTTGTATCTATTTTCTAGGATATAAGATGAGTCTGAAGAGCTAGACAAATGCAAATTGGGTGGGAGACTCTTATGATAGAAAATCGACATATGACCTCTTGATAAATGGTGGCGTCATCTCATGAAATAACAATAAGCAGGCTTATGTAGCCTTGTCGACAATGTAAGTTATGTGGCTTGGTTTATGTAGCATTGTTGACAATAGAAATTATGTGGCTCACGCAGTGAATGTGCAAGAAGCCGTCTGGTTGAGAAAGTTCCTAAAGCATCTAAAGATTACTGAGGACTATGGAAGTCTGTTATAGTGTACTATGCCAATCAAGCTGCTATAGCTTTTTCTAAGAATCCCAAATATCACAACAAAGACAATCATATAGAGATTAAATATAATTTTATAAGGGATCTTGTTGACAAAAAAGTAGATAATTCTTGAGTATATCACTGCATGCACTATACTTGCAGATCTTTTTACTAAGTCATTCACTAAAGATTCATTTCAAGGACACGGAAAGTCTTTGTGACTTCGTAAAATGTAATACGTTGTAAAATGTCATGATCTATTTAGTGTATATGTTGTTACATTTTGGATTAAAGTCTCAATGAGTATGTTGGCAGGTTGAGATTATTCCACTCACATGGACAATCATCTTTATTTGTTAAGTATAAATAAAGGTAAGACCGTTACTTATGGGATAACTTATGTAGCTGTGAATAGAGATATATACCCATAATTTAAGGTCTCATTGATAATTGTGTTGAGATCATTTATGTAATGATCGGAGTAAATGAACCCACCATTTACTGAATCTTCTTAAGGCCAAGTTGAGTCCCCAGGGCTATGGTGTTGCGGTAGGACATCCAGTTGTCACCCAAGCACCTGTGGTTCAAACCCCAGCTACGACGTATTTGTAAGAATTTTTCCTCCAAATGGAGGGCGTAACCAAAGGATGTTGGGCTTTTGGGCTGGCCGCCACGTGCGCTTCCCGATTTACCCTGGTGACCGGTGGAAAACTTCTGTGAGGCCGAGCCGGGCACCCCCAGAGATAGTCAATGAGACTAACTGGATTATCATTATTTTTCTTAAGGCTAAATTGAAATTCATATATTAAATTCAGGATTAGACATTAGGTATGTCTAGATCGAAAATCTGTATGATGTTAAATTTTGAGAAAAGCATGCACTCTTTTTAGTAAAGAGAATAACATCGTAGCATGTGATTCATACCACATATGTTATGGTGACAATAAGGGTAGTAAAAGAATGAATCCCTACTTCTCTACTATGTAAGACCCTTGAGATTATAAGTTAATCTCATTCTTATCCTAAGTGATTATTTAACTCTCTACTTGAAGTTTTAATCAGTGTTTGCTACTTTAGTATGTATCCTATTGGCTATGAATGATTTGGTCTATAGAGTATAATTAGGAAAGCGACTAATTAGAATGAATATATTCTAGCTAAAAAAGAAGATTAATATTAATTTACATCTTTGACATTTATTCACTGGTCGACCAGTTATATTTTTTATTGAGTACTTAAAATGTGATTGTGAATAATTATATTGATTAGAGATATTGAACATGCTCTTAATATAATAGTCATTATGAGATATTAGAAATGTTCATAATGATGTAAATAATTAATCTAGGGTAAAAGTAAGTTTTTGATGTCTTAGATTCGTTCTATAGAGTAGTTAATTTAAGTGTAACAACTTTCTTAGCAGTAATTGTTTGGTGTGTTTGCTGTCGTACAAACTATTTTCCTTGAAGTATGAATTGAATGTTCATGGTCTTTGTGACTAGATGACCTTTCTGCATTGACTTAGACGAGTGAGAGATGCTAGAGTTAAGAAGATGAAAGGGTACCCCTTCCCCTTCATCTTCTAGCCCATTCAAATTCCTCCATTAATAGAGAAAGAGGAAGAGTCATCTTCCTCCTATAAAATTGCATCCAAGGTCCAAGAAGTAAAAGAGACAAGTTGTGCGCAAAGTCAGTGCAAGGTCAAAGAGAAAAGGTTCGTCCAATGTGTGTGATCTCTGTGCAAGGTTCGTCCAATGTGTGTGATCTTTGTGCAAGGTTCGTCTGTGTGTACAAAAGAGAGAGAAGGGGTTGCTACGAAGAACATAAGTTTTGGTTCATCCATTACCATCGGGTTGAGATTTGTTTTGTCAACCTTGAAGAGTTTTTTTATTCATTTGTGATTGGTCTTCCAACGGCGAGTTATTCTTCGATTCCTTCTCCGATTTCTTCTCCAAGAGCATTGTAAGTTTTTATGGTTTATAAATTTTATTTTTTATATTTTTCATACTTTAGAACTAACAGACAACCCTTCTTACTTTTCAAAAGATAGCAAATGGAATGAGAAACCTGGCTACTGCTCAACAAATATACACTAGTGGTCAAGTTATTACTGAAAATTCTAACATTTTTAGTGTCGTTGCAGAAGAACAATGCTGTAATATAGATTACCATACACTCCTTCACCATCTGTGATTGCCCATGACCAATTTGTAGGATGGGAGTCATAGGGACACTCATTTGCTAACACTTATGGTGGTCATTTAGGTAGAATTGTAAGGCTCTCGGGAAGTGCTTGTAACGGACAATTTATTGGCCAGTATTCTTAGATCCATCACCATTAAAAAAAATTATCCATTAATTTAGTGAAGTTAGGACTCAATTTTTAAATGTTTGAGAAATAGTACCACCATTGCCCTCGTGGGCAAAGAATTTTGTATTGTTAATAAATATTAATAAATCGATTTAATTAGTAGCATAAATTCATTGAAAAAGTATCTAAGCTTGAGAAAGTTCCATAGCCATGACTTGTATTTAATTAATGATGCAGGACAAGTAGAGAGTGTCACAACAAACACACATTAATTTCAAATAATAAAAATCCAATTAAATGAATAACCAAATTAAAACACGCCAAGAAGACACGATTTCAACAAGCAGATCAATATCAATTAGAATCACTGTTAAATCTATTGTTGCTTGCAACATGTTCAAAGAATCATTCAGTTCGGTGAAGAGAACTATCTTCTTCTTCGTAGTGTCCTTTTGCCATTTCTCCGCTAGCTTCTCCTTGTATAGTTGTATGTGATATTTATCTTCTTCTTCTTCTTCTATCGCCCACCATCGTTCCTCATTTCTTTCATCGAGGTTCTTCTTCTTTCTTCTTCTTCTAGTGCCCGCTGTCGTTCCTCAATTTCTTTCATGCAGATTCTTCTTCTTTCTTCTTTCTTCTTCTATTGCCCACCATCGTTCCTTATTTTCTTTCATCCAAGTTCTTCTTCTTTCTTCTTCTTCTTTTTCTAATGCCCGCCATTGTTTCTCATTTTCTTCCATCCAGGTTCTTCTTCTTTCTTCTTCTTCTTCTGACCCGTATTCTTTTGCCGCTTCTCCTCGTATGTGATATTTATCTTCTTCTATTGCCTGCCATCGTTTCTCAATTTCTTTCATCCAGATTCTTCTTCTTTCTTCTTCTATTGCCCGCCATTGTTCCTCATTTTCTTTCATCCAGGTTCTTCTTCTTTCTTCTTCTTCTGTTGCTGCCCTTCGTCGTTCCTCATTGTTTTTCATCCAGGCATCATAATAACTGAAATGATAAAAAATTATTAGTCAGGCAATATAATTTGCCTTGATAACATCAGTTGAGGATATGAATCTTGGTTGAGTTTTTCTAACCACTGCAGCTACACTTTGACAGTCAACCTTTCAATAAATTTCATAATTCCTCCCTCTCTTTTTTATTATTTCAATATGTCCAATGACTAAGCAAATGACAAGTACTAAGTTTTCTTATCAAACACATTATATTACTAATTATACAACTCAGTTAATGTTTGTTTATCTAAATAAAAAGTTCATTCGATTAGTAGCATCTAATAGGTAGAACAAATTAAACAAGCAAGAAGAGAATAAATAACTAGTTTGATTGAAGCATAGGAGTAATTAGACGAATCCACTAGGAGTTGAAGATCACACTCACATTTGCATCTTTGGGCAAGCATTAATTTTCAGTTGAGAAAGTGTTGTAAATGCTTCTAGGTTGAATGCTAGCACTGGGCAAGCAACAAGGTACAAAACTTGGAGTGAATAGAGTGCTACCAAAGTCACCAAATTATTGCAGTTGCAAATTTTCATTCGAGTAAGACGCTTTAAGCTTCGCATACCCTCTGGCAGACGCCTTAGCTCTTGGCACCCAACTATCTCTATGTTTTCAATGTATTGGAGGTTGTCCCAATTGCAAAATTCAACAGACCATATTGTCTTATTATTCAACCACACTCTCATCGTAAAAATAGAATCACATAGTAGATTTATTTCCTTGAATTTCGGGCACTGAATTAGTGTCAATTCTCTTAGCCATGGAAATGATTTGACATTTTTTCTTTTCGGTGGAGACCATTTCTCTAATGAAAGCATTTCTGAAAAAGTGAGCTTTGTCAATGTAGGAAATATGTCACCATCACCATAAAATGCATCGTCTATGTGTTTTATTAAATCCATGCCACTTATCTCAAGCATCCTAAGACGGGGAAGTTGACCAAGTGATGGTAATGTAGCACACCTCCTGAGATTGATGAGTCTGACATCAACTAAAGAATCAAAACGAGCAAGTTGTTGTTTACTCATCCAAGTAGGCAATTCCAATCCCTTATATGAAATGATCATTAGCTTTTCCAAATGCACGTTGGGTCGGAGAGCTTCGAGTACCTGTAGTGGTGTAGCTCATTCAGAACTATCATTTGCTTCTTCACCACCCCAATGCAATGACAAGTTCCGAAGCCTTTGTTGACCCATCAACATTTCAGTCTGAGTCTCCTCTACTCGTTCTAAGTTTTGTAATATTAATCGTTGAAGATTTGTTAGAGCTTGCAGTTGTGCGAGCCCAAAACCTCCATCGTCACCAGCCAATATTACTACCAAACTAATAAGGCCAAATAATTGCTCGATCCCAAGGGGAATTTGAGACAGGGATGCACATCCTGTGACATGGAGGATTCTCAGTGATTTAAATCTGAACAAATCCTCTGGTAACTTTTTGAGCCAACAACAACCTTCCATATCAAGTTGTAGTAAGTTTTGGAGTCTTGTTATAGATTTTGGCAACTGCTGAAGCTTTGTGCAGTAAGCTAGACTCAAAACCTCCAACTTCTCAAGCTTATAGATTCGTTCAGGTATCTTTTGAAGCTTTTTGCAGCAAATCAAACTTAAAACTCGCAAATTTTGTAGGTCAAAAAGTGATTTCGGAAGTAATTCCATCTTAAGCTTTGAAAGGTGGAGGTATCTCAAATTAACCAACATACTAACTTCATTGGGCAGGCTTTGGATTATACTAGTTTCTACAATTAACATACGCAAATGTACGAGTCTTACCAACATATTATTGAGGAACTTTAATATTGCAGTTGCTGATTTCATGCGCCTTTTTTTGTATACTTGAACTGTTATTTCCTCCTCATCTTCTTGTGTTGCTGTCTCATCTTCTTGTAGAATCAACGATATCAGCTTCCTGCTCACCTCAATTGGCACGATTGGCAGTCGAAATAGTGTCGCTCTAGGATTAATTTCCAAACGCAAATAGCGACAGCACCTTGGAATAGTAGTTGAATCTTTAGGGACCTTCATACACAAGTAGGAGACCATCCTTGGAATCATGAATTCTAGTAATTCCTGTGTTGTACGATGCCTCTCGATCCAACCAAGTTCGGCCATTTCAGCTGGCATGAGGTATTCAGTGGTCAACACATTCAAGATGACATTATATTTATTCTGAATATTAGAAAGTAGGGCGCGGTATTGGAGTACTCGTATGTTGACAAGTCGCACATTGCTAAACATATAAAAGTCTTCTGGTGCAGCAGGTAAGGGACTAGGAAATGTTGTCTGAACATCATGGTTTAACCATCCAACAATCTTTGCCAATAAAGGTTGATGAATCAAGTTTTGGAAGTGTTGCTTAGCAAATGGAATGAGCTCATCGATCTCTGATTTGTCCTGCTTCGATGGGATTGTTGTTGCTGCGTGTCTCTTGAATAAATCCAGCCATGCATCCTCTGATAAGGGATTCAAGCAGTATGTTCTAATATTCTTCACCGTATGTAGAAAACCCATGTCACTTATTGATTGTGTTGATGATCTGTTGATGATCAAGACTCCACTCCCAGGCCCGCCCACACACAACAGGATGTTCTTCAACTCATTCCACTCTTGTTGCGTCAAACTAGCCAAATATTCAAAATGAAGCACCAACAAGTATCTCCTTCCATCGAATTGTTCGTTGATGGATTCCCACAAGGCTTGTAGCGGCAGCTCACGGTGTAAATCACAATATTCTTCATTGTTTATGGACCTTGCAAATTCTTTTCTAATTATATTAACAATCTTGAACGGCGACAGGCGGGGTACATCCACCCAAATGCGATGATGAAATTGTTGGCAAACCCAAGTGTGATGGTAGATCATTCGTGCCAAAGTTGCCTTCCCAACCCCTTCTTTGCCGACTATGACAATCACAAATGGATTGTTATCATTGTCATTGTTGTTGGATGGTACCGGTTGATGTTGTTGAAAGATTTCAATGAGTTTCTCTAGATCTTCCTCTCTACCCACCACCTCATCTTTTAGGACGATGGAGTAGTCTTCTCGGAGTGGATTCATAGAACTCATGGGGTCCCTCCGAAGACCCATTGCAGATCCTCTGAGCACAAGAGAATTCAAGCAGCACAACATCTCTTTCAGCTCTACTAGAATAACATGGCGAAAGTGCAGACTTGCTTCCCAGTCCAAGATTCGACCAAGCAACTCTCCTACATCTGTAAGTGTTGCAGCCACATCTATCTCCCAATCTGCAAATTCTACAGGTACATCTAACAGACGATCCAACTTCTTAAATTGCAAATGCATGTTATACAACACTCCCATCTTAGGGATAATTATCATTGAATTGATAGCCCAAAGGCTATCACAGACCATGGCCAAGTGGTTTTGGATACACAACAAGCGACCTTGTGCCATCATAGCAGGCGATGGTAGCACCTGCAGCAATAGATGCTTCAATTCCGCAAGCACAAACATAGTTCTTCTACCTCTTATTTTCTTTGCTAGTGAATGAGTTAATGCAATGGTGGAGAGAGTCGTAGTGAACCAAACTAGTTTTTATATGCACACCACCATGAAGATAACTCTCTTAACATCAGCATCTGCCATTTGCCATCGCCACAAGCAAAGCAAAGCATTCTTTAGCTCATTGAGTAGTATGAACATCATGCTTTACCCGCATGCAACATAATTAAATATCCTTAATCTACATCTCACGCAAGCTATACGCATAAAATTCGTAAACTTAATTGTTAATGAAAAATTCAATTTTCTTTAGAATTAAAGGCTTGTGACAAACTAAAATTCTTATCAAATAAAAATGATAAACTTAATTGTCAATGGAAAATTCAATTTTCTTTAGAATAAAGTTCAAGAAGCTACAGCAAGTAGTAAGCACATGATTTTGGTTGCTGCATAGTTTTGATTTCTACACTAAAGCAGTTGGAATCAAGTCATTTTATCAGACTTAGTTGGTAAAATCTTCGTGGTTATGAACTTGATGTTGGTTGAGTTAAAAGTTAAGTTCATGAGAATTATCATGAACTATGTAAATTTACCCCTATCGTATATATGTAAATTTAATCAATCAATATAAATAAAACATTAGTATATCAATTAATCGGGAATCAGATTTCACAAATGAACCTAAGCAATTCATAAAGCACACAATTTATAACAATGCACACTAACCAACTATGCAATTCGTATAAAAGGTAATATGAATATAAACTCAAGCAATATATATAAAATAGTTAGTGTGTATTTTATTTGGCAATAATAGTCCCAAACAAATCAATGTTAACTTGGACTCCAATTCTAACACAATATGATTTGATTTAGCTCGTATAATTCAATTTGGCTATCATACTAATATTTTAATTTGTGACAGCTTTTGAAATGGATCTTTGGAGTTTGCACTACAGAAAGAACAACATCTCATTTCACTACTAACAAATTAGAAAGATAAAACATGAACTTATGGGTCCAAATCATCTGATTGATTTTTCTGTACACATCAGGAATTATTATATAACTACTAATTTTTTTACAACACAATTGTTATTTTGCTCATAAGGCATGAAAACTAGGTTTTTTTGCTAAAATGAAAAATGAGACATGATGGATATCCTCATGCTAAGGTGTTCATAACAAATTAATGCAAGAAGATACCAAATTTTTATCAAAGAATTTCATGCAATATGATAGCAAACAAATTCTGAAACTAAGAAAAACAACAAAAGAGTATGGAAAGAAGCAGCAAGGGAAGCTGTAGGGAAGTACCGCTTCTTGTGGCGCTTTGAGCCGAAATGACACTGTAAGAGATTCTCAATGGCAAAGTATTGACTGTGATGAATAAGCCAAACAATTATGATGGTCAAGATTCTTAGGCCTATATTTTATTGGAGAAAAAAATCTATTTCAGTGCATCGTAGTTGAGACTCGAACTTTAGATCCCTTAATTATCCATTGAAGGGTGTAACTATTGCACCATTATCCCAGGGGAACTTCTTCACTTTCCTCACGAGCACTTCCCTCCCATGATTTCTTGATTGTTTTTTATTTTTTATTTTATATTTTATAATTGGCACAAGATATCCAGTTTACACTGACTAATCTTGGAATGACCAATCTAGTCACACAGAAGTTTTTGAGAAGCACTCGTAGTGGACGGCCCATCAGCCCAACGTTTTTTGATCAATCGTCTATTAAAAGCAGCCCCACGGAAGTTTATGAGAAACACTCGTAGCGAATGACCAATTAGTTTAGCATTCTTAGGTCAACCGTTCATTAAAAGAAATTCATCTGTTAATTTGTTGAAACCTTATCTTCTTTCCTTTTGCAAGCAAAGGTGATAACTCTCACCTCGAGGCCCCTCTAGGATTATCACATGCGATCTGAAAAGGAGGTAAATCACAAGGGCTTTACCCAGTACAGTGGGCCCTATTACAACAACACCAAATGTAAATACCAACTATTCAGATTGTTAGGTTTTTTTTATAACACAGATGTCTAGTTCTTACGACTCAACTAATCCTAAAGGCGGCAGACTCGACCCCACATAAGTTTCCCACCGATCCTAGGATAAATAACGAAAGTGTGCAAATCGTCGACAGTGGACCTCCGCAGTCTTCGTCATCCCTGTAAAATAGTCCAAGACCAAATCAGTATTTTGCTCGTGAAGACAAACTTTCTTCTTTCCTTGATCTATCGCTTAGGGGTGACAGAAGGTTCTCAGAGTTTCGCAAAGTCAGGGAAGTTAGGTATATATATACACACCCAACGGTGCACACTTTATGAGTATCATGTGCAATTTTTTAAAATTTTTTTAGAATTTTAATACTATAATCCAACCCCTGAACTCTAAATTCTAAACCTAAGCTCTAAGATGTGCACTATATATATAGGTGACTCTCACAAACATCCGGGCACCCCGCACACCTAACCGCGGACAGGAGTCGGACATCGTATCAAACTCCTATATATATACACACACATCACCGTTATCTTGGGCGTCCATAGAGAGCTTACAAGCTCAGCCAAACACTCTAAAATAAAATTTTAATTTCAACGTAAATTATTTCGTTAGACTATAAACTATAATTAAAATAAAGTTATAATGAAATTATGGATAGATAAATTAATAGAGCACTCACATGGATGTTAATGTGTGAATGTTATAGCATACAAATGATGTTACAACCAATGTCACAACAAGAATACTCTCACATAGCGATGAAATTAGCGACGAAATTTAAATTCCTTCACTAAATTAGCAAATAATTCCGTCGCTATTTTTGTGACGCAAACTTAATTCCGTCGTTATTTTAGCAATCAAAATTAGGGTTTTGATTCCTAATTTTTCTTCCCGACCACTCTTCCTCTTTGATCTCCGGCACACTCCTTTCCTCTTCGATCTCCGGCACACACCTCCTCTCCTCTTGTCTCCTATCTTTGACACACATCCCGCGGTACACTCCTCTCCTCTTCCCTCTCCTCTCATCCTGCCCCCGATGCCTTGGCCACGACCTCAACCTCACACCTTGGCCAAGACCTCATGTCGAGGTTGAGAGGTTGGGGTGCGGCCTCGACTGACCGTGAGTTCTACCATGAGCTTAGCCAACTACGAGCTGGCCAACCTCAAGCTTGGCGGACCGCGAGCTCAGCCTCGAGCTCGAAGTGAGGTCGTAGTTTGATAGCGACCTCGTTCTTGGTCCGGCAGTCGTGCAACCCTGGTCAGCCAATCATGTAGCCCTGGCTGAGTAATCATGCAACCCTTGCCAAGTGACCATGCATCCCTAGTTTGCCGATCGTGCAACCCTAGTCTGGGGGGGGGGGGCAGGCATGAAACTCTGATATTTGATTGTTGTCCGTGTACCATTTTATTTAATTGTTGACTTTACAATGTTATTTGTGCAAACTTCTCTATTTGACGTTATTTGTGTAGGCTTTGAAATTTTCTTTAGAGATGACAATCTTCTTTTGTGCACAGACTTTAGGTATATGATGAATGGTTATTTATTGATAGTATTAGATTTTAATGGTTTAATTAAGCTTAAGTTTAAACTATATGCTTAGTTTTAAACGTTTAATAATATTATAAATTTATTTCTCATTAGGTTATAATGTATATGAATAAAACTTTGATGTACAATAGGTTAGAAAATAGATATATCACTGATAAATATTTTGATAGAGTTGAAGAGTTTGTGAACTACCCTAAGCATCATCCAAACTGTATGGATAATGATAAGTTACGTTGTATGTGTAATCATTACAAATATAGAAATTAACTTTTTGTGATGAGGATACTGTGAAAGTACATCTAGGTAAAAATGATTTTGTTCTAAATTACTATAACTAGTACTGTAATGGAGAGCCTTATTTATTTGAGTCAATTGGATTGCTTCATCATATGACCCTATTGCTCGAGAGGAATCACCATCTAATGACAATGCAATACAATATAATCAATGGTTTATGATTCAATAAATGTGCTTGATCATTTAAATTTTGATGAAATACCAACACCTAAATTTTAAAAACTATATGACATATTAAAGACTAGTGTGGGAAGATATTCCTTTTGGTTATACATGAAGTTTGGGAGCCAAGACACAAGGCAAAATTTAAAGAAATATGAAATAATTATTGTCAAAAATATTCAAGGACTTGTTATACAAGTGGAGAATGAAGGGAACAAGGTCATCTCATGTACCAGTTGAGATTTGTGATGCATGGAGGAACAATTGGGCAACATAAAAATGGCAAAATAAAATCATCGACTGCTCAAAACAATAGAAATATTGTGCTTCTTGGCCCAAGCACGAGATCCACGAAGTATACAGCCATATCACATCTATTGTAGATCATGCAATATACTTGATGAGTATACAATAAAGTTATATAAGAGTTTTTAAATTATTAATAAACTTATTTTAATTTATAAAAAAATTTGTATATGCAGGCAAATACTTTACAGAGACCTCCCACTTGTTGGGAGATATTTCACAATATGCATAAAAAAAAGGATGACATTTTTATGGATGCTCAAAAGTTACAGACATAAGAATAGACACTTTATTACTGCTCACATTTAATAATGACTAACTTTATTAATTATATATTAGATAATAATAATAATAATAATAATAATAATAATCTTTTTACATAGGAAGGAATGACTGATCGAGTTGCATAGACATCTCCGCTTGTTATAGAAGGAGAAGAGTTACAGATTCTATCACATGATGTTATAAATAATATATATTATGAGTTTGTTCATGGAAGGAAAAAGAACTCTCTTTACTGCCTTGGCTCCCAGACAAAAGTTATATATGATCATGTGATGACTCGTTTGCTCAGGGGTCATTCCAGTTCTTATCTACTGAAGTGCAAGTATTAAAATGAGAAAATCGAGAATTAATGGATCATGTCACAACATTAGAGCAATTGATGGAAGATCGGGTCAAGACGACAAGAGTTGCAAATGCAAAAGTTCATATCACTTTCCAACACTGCATGATTTTGATTGACAGAAGACTCAAGATTTGAATGCTACTGATAAGTAGCTCATAATAACAACAGTTCTTCTAAGGTGTGTTGACCTTCAACTTAGTTTTTTTTATTACTCATTAAACATGCAAAATGGTTCTATTAATTTGATACTAGGTGCATCTCTAATTGTATTACATCTTTTCAGGAATAATGTAGATAAAATGCCAATACTTGAAAACTTGGATTTGAGACTATATTCTATCACCATCAGCATATATCCAAACTTTCATTAAGGTATATATATTTTAAAACATGTTAAACTTGTGTTTATCAATTTGTGCATTTTTTTTATAAGTAGTTTTGCCCTTGTGTAATTCATGTTATCCAACTAATATGTAGCTTAATTTTAGATTCATATATGAGATTATTTCAAAATAGAAAATATAGTGTTAAATCTATCTTATTTTTTTGTTTAACTGAATTTGAATCATGCATGTGCTTGTTTTTATTAAACTTATTGTATTGTATTTGCTGTAGGATGAGATAGTGAGAAAGAAGAAGTTGAGAAGTGATGAGTGTATTTGTTTTTTAATCGGATGTGATGTGATGAAACTAGAATCATTTGATTATGTTTGTCATGGATAAGTGTGTTTGAATATTGTTTTTTGTTGTAGGGTTTGAATCAATTTTAAGGGGGCTTATGCCAAAATTTTCTCTATAAATTAGTAACGGAAAATTATTTTGGTCATAAAATTTAGCGACGGAATTTTGAGTTCCCTCTCTAATTTAGCAATAGAATTTTGAATTCCATTACTAATTTATCAACAAATATTAATTTATGTTGTTAAATTAGCGACGAAATATTAATTTTTGTCATTGATTTAGTGATGGAGTATTATTATTATTTTTTTTGCTAAATTAGCAACGTATTTAAATTTCTATCGTTGAATGAATTCATGGCAGAAATTTTAGTGACCAAATATTTCCGTCGGTAAACACATTTAGTAATAGAAATTTTGATCGCAAATCATTGTATTTCTTGTAGTGTGTGGATGGGTGTTAAAACACCTACACATGACAACGTTCAATTCTTTGACTACAACTAATTAGGGATCGGATCCTCTGGTCCTATTGTCCTGGTCCGCTCTTGGACCGGGACAAGGGGATTGGTGGGAGGCAATAGCCCCCACCTGTTAATAGGTGGGGGTCATTGCCCCCCCACCAATGTAAAGGTCGGACCATGGATTGGTCCAGTCTTTGCGGACCAGAGGATCCGCCCCCCAACTAATTAATATGAAATTACAAGAATAAAAATGAAAATATATTTATTTATTTGATATAAAATAAGAATAATGATGAATGAGTGGACAGTGAGATTCACAAATAACGAGTTTTACTATTAAAATGAACGTAGGTGTGTGTTAATGATCCTGTCTGGAAGCTGAGAAAACGAACCTGCCGGTGTGACGTGTCTGGAATGTGGACCGCATCCTCACGACCCGGGGGTGAGCTGTCCGCTGCGTTGACCAGATCGTCAGAAGTCCTCCTCCGGTCAACTGTACCTGTATCCAGCGACCGGGTTCCCCCCGGTCTCTGGTACCTCGGTGCTCGAGGCGAATCCCACAAATGTATGATTATCCAGATAATAACAGAATAGTAGTAAAATAAACAGATATCGAGTACGAGAACATACCCTGGCCCAGGGGGGCGCCCTCGAATGGATCAGTGAGCTGACGGAGTCGTCGCGATCCCGAATAGTAGATAAATGTCCACCAAACGCGTAGCTGGCTCCAGTAGCTCGAAGCCGGACGCGATATAGATCCGCAGGACGGAGCACGGTCCGACTGCATGATAACAATCCGAATAACGAAACACCACACGGCTCGATGGCCGAAAACACAACCGATGTCCGGAAACACTGCACTGGATCAGATCTGTGCCGCACGCGGCAAGGACAGCGGCTGTACCGCCGTCGGAATCGACGGTCGGGAAACCGGAGGTGCTGGCCGCCAAAGACGGCTGCGGCGGTGGCTACAGCATGAGATGCCGGTAACGGCAGCCTCTGGAGGAGGCACATGGCCGGCGGGAGGCGCTGACCGCCGCCGGAAGTCACGGCCGGCGGAGACATTCGCTGCCGACAGTATGGGAGAGGCGTCGATACTCGCTGGGGGCGACGGCGGTGACATCCACGGCCACTGGAGGTGGCCTAGGGCGACGACAATGGTCGCTGGCGGCATTGGCAGCGGCTGGCACCTACTGGAGCCGGCAGCGGTTGCGGGAGAAGGCGGCAGCGGGTACGCCCGCTAGAGACAGCAGATCCTCCACGGCATCGTCGTCGGCGAGTGGAGAGGAGGAGGTAGCTATGAGTGCCTGTCGCCGGTGGCAGTGCCAATCCAACCGCCACCTCCCAAAGATTTCCCCTCTCTTCCTTTCGTGCTCCCCCTCTCTGCCGCCGCCTCTCCCCCCTTTTTCCAAACCCGAGCCTTTTTTCCCTTTCAAAGCCCTAGCTTCCCCCTCAAAGACCTAAATGCCCCTCTACTTTCTCCTATCTCCTTTTTTGCCCCTTACACAACCGAATCACAAGTCTCCCCTTCAAGTCTAGTCGAAGGAGGCGTGAGTCCGACTGACTGGACAGTCTATCGCAAAGAGCTAAACCGCTCTCGATGTCAAAACCGCATCGCTGAACCGATAATATAATGTCACTCGAGCGGTCGCTATGATAATAGTGTCACATGAGATGATAAACGTGCCGAGCGGACCAGGTCAATAATCGCACTGATGTTGAATGCGCAGCCGCGAAGATACTGACCGGACGATCGAAGTGATGTCGATCGAGTGGATAGACGACCAAGCGTGTGCCCGAACGGACGATCAGAAAGATGTCGATCGAGTGAGTAGACGACGAGCGGACAACGCCGAACGGGCGACAGAGAAAATGACGATCAGTCGATTATGAAATGCTGGCCTGACGTGCTGAATGAGCAGCATCGAGAATGGTCAGCGAGCGAACATAAAATGCTGTTCTGGCAATCGAGTATCGATGAGTAGGCAATGCTGAACGAGCGATCGGAATGATGCCGATCGGATGGATTGATGCTAGGCGGACGCTGTCGTGCGAGCGATCGAAATGATGCCGATCGGATGGATAGATGCGGGGCGGGCGATGCCGCGCGTGCGACCGTGGTGATGTCGATCGGTCAGATAGATGTCGGGCGGACGATGCCGCGCGTGCGACCGTGGTGACGTCGATCGGTCAGATAGATGCCGGGCGGACGATGCCGCGCGTGCGACCGTGGTGACGTCGATCGGTCAGATAGATGCCGGGCCGCGAGGACTGCTCGACCCCGAACGGGAGAGATAGATGCTCGCGACGGCTGCTCGACCCCGAACGGGAGAGATAGATGTATGATATACTGGTCCGATATACTGGTCCTCCCGGCCGAACGGCTCGGGGGCCTTCGGCTTCGAGCCCGTGGCTCGGATATAAACCTCCCGGCCGAACGGCTCGGGGGCCTTCGGTGATAACTCGACGACTCCGAACGGGGGAGATAGAATATATGATATGCTGGTCCGTGCAGAGGTCTTCAGCCCGGGGGATTCACACCGGTCCGACTGCGGCCCGAATCTTGGTCGGTCGCCCGGGAGGTTTATAGTCGCCGGTCCGACTGCGGCCCGACTCTTGGTCGGTCGCCCGGAAGGTTTATAGTCGCCGGTCTGACTGCGGCCCGACTCTTGGTCGATCGCCCGGAAGGTTTATAGTCGCCGGTCCGACTGCGGCCCGACTCTTGGTCGGTCGCCCGGGAGGTTTATAGTCGCCGGTCCGACTGCGGCCCGACTCTTGGTCGGTCGCCCGGAAGGTTTATAGTCGCCGGTCCGACTGCGGCCCGACTCTTGGTCGGTCGCCCGGAAGGTTTACCGGACTCTTGGTCGGTCGCCCGGAAGGTTTATAGTCGCCGGTCCGACTGCGGCCCGACTCTTGGTCGATCTCCCGGAAGGTTTATAGTCGCCGGTCCGACTGCGGCCCGACTCTTGGTCGGTCGCCCGGAAGGTTTATAGTCGCCGGTCCGTGCCGAGGTCTTCAGCCCGGGGGATTTACGCCGGTCCGACTGCGGCCCGACTCTTGGTCGGTCGCCCGGGAGGTTTATAGTCGCCGGTCCGACTGCGGCCCGACTCTTGGTCGGTCGCCCGGAAGGTTTATAGTCGCCGGTCCGACTGCGGCCCGACTCTTGGTCGGTCGCCCGGAAGGTTTATAGTCGCCGGTCCGACTGCGGCCCGACTCTTGGTCGGTCGCCCGGAAGGTTTATAGTCGCCGGTCCGACTGCGGCCCGACTCTTGGTCGGTCGCCCGGAAGGTTTATAGTCGCCGGTCCGACTGTCGATTTTTAACGACGGTGCTCGTCGGTCTTCAAGTGAGACTATATACCCGGTCGAACGGCTCGGGCCTTCACATCGAGCGCTGGGCTCGGATACCATATACCCGGCCGAACGGCTCGGGCCTTCACATCGAGCGCTTGGCTCGCATATAATCCTCCCCGAGGTAGTCTCGGCTATAATGTACCTGGCCGAGCGGCTCAGGCCTTCGCTCCCTGAGGTAGTACTCAGCTATAATGTACCTGGCCGAGCGGCTCAGGCCTTTGCTCCTAGGCAATATCCTCCCTCTATCATCCTGAACAGCGCAGGGTTTTGGTTTCCCATCCTGCCATAATAGTATGCAGCCCGGCCGAACGGCTCGGGGTCTTCGTGTTTGAGCCTGTGGCTCGGATATAATACGGGCCTTCAATTTTGAGCGCGTGGCCCGACATAAACCTCCGGCCGAGCGGCTCGGGGCCTTCGCGGGCGATGCCTATTTGGTCTCTTGATTCGTTCTGCATGGCTCGGATATACACCCGGCCGAACGGCTCGGGCCTTCACATCGAGTGCTGGGCTCGGATACCATATACCCGGCCGAACGGCTCGGGCCTTCGTTTTCGAGCCCGTGGCTCGGATATAAACCTCCCGGCCGATCGGCACGGGGGCCTTCGTCTTCGAGCCCGTGGCTCGGATATAAACCTCCCGGCCGATCGGCACGGGGGCCTTCGTCTTCGAGCCCGTGGCTCGGATATAAACCTCCCGGCCGAACGGCTCGGGGGCCTTCGTCTTCGAGCCTGTGGCTCGGATATAAACCTCCCGGCCGAACGGCACGGGGGCCTTCGTCTTCGAGCCCGTGGCTCGGATATAAACCTCCCGGCCGAACGGCACGGGGGCCTTCGTCTTCGAGCCCGTGGCTCGGATATAAACCTCCCGGCCGAACGGCTCGGGGGCCTTCGGGTTCGAGCCCGTGGCTCGGATATAAACCTCCCGGCCGAACAGCTCGGGGGCCTTCGGGACTAATACAGATCATATAACTGCCAGGATAAATACCAGAAAAACTGACCGTGATTATGAGGATGGCAGAACTATCCGGCGTCGTTCATCTTCACGTTCCAGATCAGGCGCGTTCCCACAGACGGCGCCATTTTGATCCTGTCTGGAAGCTGAGAAAACGAACCTGCCGGTGTGACGTGTCTGGAATGTGGACCGCATCCTCACGACCCGGGGGTGAGCTGTCCGCTGCGTTGACCAGATCGTCAGAAGTCCTCCTCCGGTCAACTGTACCTGTATCCAGCGACCGGGTTCCCCCCGGTCTCTGGTACCTCGGTGCTCGAGGCGAATCCCACAAATGTATGATTATCCAGATAATAACAGAATAGTAGTAAAATAAACAGATATCGAGTACGAGAACGTACCCTGGCCCAGGGGGGCGCCCTCGAATGGATCAGTGAGCTGACGGAGTCGTCGCGATCCCGAATAGTAGATAAATGTCCACCAAACGCGTAGCTGGCTCTAGTAGCTCGAAGCCGGACGCGATATAGATCCGCAGGACGGAGCACGGTCCGACTGCATGATAACAATCCGAATAACGAAACACCACACGGCTCGATGGCCGGAAACACAACCGATGTCCGGAAACACTGCACTGGATCAGATCTGTGCCGCACGCGGCAAGGACAGCGGCTGTACCGCCGTCGGAATCGACGGTCGGGAAACCGGAGGTGCTGGCCGCCAAAGACGGCTGCGGCGGTGGCTACAGCATGAGATGCCGGTAACGGCTGCCTGAGGCGGCTTCGCCTGCTGGACTCGAAGTCGGCGACGCCTGCTAACTACGGCGTCCGCCGGAAGTGGCTGTAGCGTGTGGAGATGGCGACAGGAGACCCGCCGGCGGCGGAGGCGACGTCACATGGAGGTTGTGCATGAGATGGGAAGCAGCGGTCGAAGATCTCTACAGGCGAGGGAAGCCGAAAGCCGGCAACGCGAGGGGGAGAAGAGGCTAGGCGGTGGCGGCCGGCGATGGCCCCGGCGAACAGTACCCGATGGGGAGGAAGAAGACCTCCCTTCATCTCTGCTGGCGGCGGCCTCTTTTTTCTCCCCCTGATCTCTGCCGCCGCCTCCCCCCAAAAAATCCCCCCCCTTTCTCTCAAACCCGAGCCCCCCTTTTTTCCCCTCAAAGCCCTAGCTTCTCAAAAGACCTAAATGCCCCTCTACTTTCTCCTATCTCCTTTTCTGCCCCTTACACAACTGGATCAGTTAATAATAGAGATGTGTTAATATAAGGGTATGTAACATGTGAGTCATATGTTTTATTGAACATGTAACATATATTAACGTTTAAACCAATTTAAACTAATGCGGATGCCCTCACTTCTAAAATATGATGAATATTTTAGAAATCTATCTCTAAATGTACATAAGTTATGCTCTAAATATATTGGACAGGAAGAATAGGGCACCTAAGTTATGAAAAAAAAAAATTCAATGCAAATCAAAATTCATTACGATCTGATCAAAAAATCAAAAGCCAAATACTATATAGCTTAGGAAGAAATTTTCGACTGAACCTATAGAAGCTTTTGCTTGAGCCTAGCATGTGTCTATTCTTCAATGAAAGGAGGAGTTGGGTCCCCACGATCTGATAAGTTGGTTCATATAAGAGTGTTGTTATCAATAGACTTGGGTCAATTTCTAGTGGATGTGGAATGCTTCACTGGTTGTCTTAATCCCTTCTTGCATGTGTTACTATTACTATGTGAAACCCTTCATAATTTACCTCCCTTTTAGATATTGGGGGACCATCCTAGAGGGATCGTCGAGGTAATAGTTTCACCTTTTGTGACCAATAAAAGGAGGAGTTAGAGTGACCACAATGGTAAAGAAGATACAACATAGGAGGAGGTAATTGTAATGATAATTTTCCAAAAGGCATACACAAAGATTAGAATTGTCCAAAAGATGCACTTTACCAATTTTACCCTTTACGTTGGCTGCCGTTTTCTTCTCTTTCTTCTTGCCATGCAATAAATTTTTACCTCTCATTTGCATGCATGCAACAATCACTATGATGATTTTTTGAAAATTTTTAATCTCGAATTTTATTTTAGTGACGCTTAATGTATCTACGTCGCCAAATGATCACAATTTGAGGTGGGAAAAATTTCCACTACTATTAGTGACGTTGAGTGCAGAATCCGTCGCCATAGTGTCACATTTGGCAACGTGTTTTCTATGTTGTGTCGCCAAATGATCCAGGGAAAATTTGCTCTACCTTTTAGCGACGTGGAGTGATGTGCATATCGCCAAAGGCCTTTATTTGACGATGCGTATTGTTTAATGCGTCGCTAAATGATACAAAATAAATGTGAGAAAATTCCCTCCTAATGTTGTATTTTTTAACAACGCGAAACATTCTACGCATTGCCAAAAGGTCATATTTTACGATGTTGACCGTGCTATGCGTCGCTAAAAGTCAGAATTCTTGTAGTGTTAATTACACCGGCACTGTTGTGATGTTAGTGTTTAGTAACCAACACCATAGTGGTGTTGGTGTATTAAACTGTGATGTTAATTTTTAAAAAAAAAGTAAAAAAAAATATATTTGAACTCCGGAGCACTACAAAAATTCATAGGAGTTGAATTGAGTTCAATCAGAGCTATCTAGGTGCATCGATGTGTTTTGACCAAAATTCATTGACGGACCTATGAGATTTGAATTTTTGAAAAGTTGATATGTAATAGAAAAGCACAGTGAAGGTATTTATGATATTCATGTATGGTTTTGACATCTCTACAATAAGTTATGTGTACATGTCAATCTTATTAAAGTCATAAACTTTGAAATCTTCTGATCACTACTGTTAGTGACTTCAAGTTGATATCTCTAGGCATATATAGACTTTAGGGCACTTCAGAAAACCTGTAGCACTTAGAATGAGTTTGATTGGAGCTCTCTATGTTCATTAATAGATTTTGATCGAAATCCATTGATCCCTCTTAAAAGGATTTAAATGATGTTTTTTAGGCTTGAAACTAGGCTGTTACAAATTCCACCTAATAACAAATATAGATTTCTGAACGAGCTTTGATTTTAAAAAAAATTATGCCTCATTTTGATACCTGAGTCAAAAGTTTTGACATTCAAAAGCAAGCAATATTCATACATATAACTTATTGTAAGGATGTTAGAACTAAGCATGAGCATAATAAATTCATTCACTGCACTACTCTCTTCCATTACATGTCAGCTTTTTAGAAATTCAAATCTCCTAGGTTCGTCAATGGATTTTGATCGAAGCCCATTAACAGATCTAGAGAGCTCCCATCAAACTCATTTCAAGCATTACAAATTTCTAAAGTACCCCAGAGTCTATATATACCAAAAGATATCAGCTTGAAGTCATTAACAATAGTGATCAGAAGGTTTTAAAAATTATGACTTTAAGAAAATTAACACACCCACACATAACTTGTCGTAGAGATGTTAGAAACATATATGGATATCATAAATTCCTTCATTGTACTACCATCTTCCATTACACGCCAACTTTTCAAAAGTTCAAATCCCTTGGTCCATCAATGAGTTTAGGTTAAAATTTATTGATGGACCTAGATAGTTCCTATCGGACTCATTTCAACTTTTATGGATTTCTACAATGCTCTAGAATTCAAATATGTTCATCTTTACTATTTTAAAAAAAAATTAACACCATAGCTCAGCACCATTGTCAGGGGTGGATCCACAAGGGAGGCGGCATCGACGGTTGCCCCCCTTGCCGGCGGTGCAACCTATAGTATTATGGGGTTCCACTGGTAAAGATGGAGGATACCACCCTTTGTTCTGTGTAAAAATTGACTGCACTCAATTCAGATCATGATTGTCCCTCCGTGCTTAAATTCCTAGATCCGTCATTGACCACTGTAATACTGAGTTTTAAAAGCTAGTACTTAGTGGTGTTTGTGTGTTTAACACAAGACTACTGAGTGCTAGTTTTTAAAAATAATATCATAGCAGTGTTGGTGTAATTAAATTCTGATATTGATTTTTTTAAATCAATACTACAATGATTATTGCATGATATGTGAGAGAGAGAATTTTAATTTAATTTAAAAGGAAAAAGTAGAAAAAACATTGTTGCATTTAAAAGAGAGAGAGAAAATAATAAAAAGATAGCTAACCCATGGGATAAAATTAGGAGTGTAAATGAATCAAATGACTCATAAGTTATTTGAAGCTCGATTCGATAAAAGTTTATTTGAGCTCGTTTAATGAGGCTCGTTAAAATAAACAAACCAAATTAAAGCTTCATAATACTTGGCTCCTTAACTCGTGAACATGTTCGTTAGTAAGTTCATGAATAAATTTTTAAATGAAAAAATATAATAGTTTTGATATTGAATTTATAGATTTTACACTTTACGTATTAAAATTATAGACAAATATATTAAATTTATTTATTAGAATAAAATTATAAATTTTAATAAGAATATTATAATTTTCTCTTAAATATATAATTTAATTTTTAATTAATATTTAAATTTATAATTTATATTGATTAAACTCGTTTAGGTTTGATAAAACTCGAATAAGTTCGTGAGTTATGAATATATTCGTTAAATAAAATTTGAGCTCGACTCAATTATAAACGAGTCAAATTCAAACATTTAAAAATTCAGCTCAACTCGACTTTGTTACAACCTAGATAAAATCAGAATAAAGTGTTTTTAGGCAATCTCAAAGTTCGGTGTGCCTTTTAGACAATTGCCGAATGGTAAAGTGTCTCCAATTCTGAAAGATCCATTCAAACAAACGGTGTTTGATGGCAACGATGGGTTGGAATGGACCGAAGTTGTTGCTAGATATGCCATGAAAATTGCAAATCAATGATGGATGACTGACCTCTTGCAGCGATTTCGTTGGCCGTAAGGCCTCTGCGAGGTCGCTATGACCTCGGCTGGCCACGAGGTTGCACCGACTTCGTTTGTAGGCCTCATCATGGAGAGTCCGCGGGTCAGACATGTCTGCCGCGAGCTCATGGTAGTTGGGCTGTGGCGATCGGTCTGGCCTCACTGTTTTTTCCTTCTTTTTTTTTTTAATTTTTATTTCCTTCATTTCTTTGTCATGTTGCTGATCCACTGAGAATCTGATTTATTTATTCTTCCTTTTCCTATGAACTCTTAGTGGAGGCGATTTCTGGACATTGTCGTGGGATTTGAGGTAATGGATTATTTGTCCATATTTTAGCAGCGATATTAATTCCACAAGACGGACAAAGAATCCTTTTCTTCCTTCTATCTCCTATTCTACCCCAATGCTCCCCACTGGAGCCCTTTCTCTCGTTACTGCTCGCCGTTGCACATCATGGCCTGCTGCCTAACGAACGCTGATCGTCCCCCACGCAGCCCAACGCCGTCGTGCTCCTTCCACGCGCAATATGGCGCCGCCATGAATAACCTATACAATAAAAACAAATAAAAAAAAATCTCTTTTCGAATTTTATATCTTAATTAAACTAACACTTACATCAGTATGTGAAATAGAAATTATGTGAACAGTAAAAGTAATTGTGTAAACAATAGTTATGAAAAGTAATTAGAAATAGTAATTATGTGAACACAAGTTTAGATGCCCAGATGTCTGCCTGGCGCATATATATTTATTAATTATCATATATATATATATATATATATATTTATATTTATTTTTTTAATACGAAGTGTATTTGGTGAAAAAGTACGTCCCCTTGATCATATGTGCTATTTTTTTATATTATTAATGGAAATTTGGGAGATGCCATTATTAAAAAAAAATGGAACAGGAATTAGTCAACTTTGATTTCGATGCGAGCCAACTCGATGGCATAAATGCATAATATTTCAAAATCAAATAGACTCCAGAAAATACAAGCGAATGGGCCGACGCCGACCCGAGCCGACCCCACCTCACTCCCCCATTACAGAAAAAGGTAAAATGCGGTATGAAACAAAAAAATTAAATATTTCTCCTCCTCCGCGTTCCATTGAGCACGACCGCCATGGAGGACTCCACCCTCTCCTCGCCTTCAGTTAGATTAGGTTAACTCTCTCCCAGTGCAGCTCCGCCCTCATTGATCTGATTCCGACGTATCTTCCAAGTTCCTCCCTCGCTTCCTCCGTCGCCGCCCCTCGAGTCGCTCCGATTCCTCCGCGGTTCGCTGCTTTTTGAGGAGATTTTTTTTCTTTTTCTGAGATTCCGCTGCTGGTTCTGCCCCGGAACCATGGATTCTTCTGGAGGGATCCCGGATCCGTACTCCGTACAGACTAGCGGCGGCGCTGGGGGTCTGCCGAGGCGGTTCGGCTTCCTGCCCTCCAATTTCATCCAGGCGCCGCTCTCCGCTCTGCTAGAGTACTCCGGGATCCTTCGTGTGCGGTCGGTCCATTCGGAGAGTGAGACCTCGATCGGACCTGGTCGGATCGAGGAGCCCGGTTTCGCCAGCGGGCGTGGCGCTGGGGAGGTGGAGATAAGGATAATCGGGGTCGGGGACGAGGATGGTTTCGGGGTCGGGACTAGCCAGGCGCAGAGCTTGGAGGAGGATGCGATTCCGGGCGGTAGCGGTCTTCAAGGGGAGTTACACGTCGGTTCGTCTCAGTGGCGAGGTAGAGATGGGGAGAGTGATATTGGCGTCGTGGAGGTTGGTTCGTCTTCTTCGGCTTTACCGATTTCCATCTCGAGTGGCGTTGGTTCAAACTCAGATGGTGAGGTGAGTGCTGCTGGTGGTAACAACAGGGATTCCTCGTACCAGAGATATGAAATACAGGAAGTCGCTAGGTGGATTGAGCAGGTACTTCCTTTCTCGTTGCTCCTGTTGGTGGTGTTCATCCGGCAGCATCTGCAAGGTAATGTATTTCTATTGTAAACTTGATGGATATCTTTTATAACCTTATATACTTTTAACCGTTCATGCCTTTCACACACACTGTCACTCGTCTCTATATGTACTTGACGTTGTATTTTTTTTTTCCGTAAACATCGTATGCCATCTCATAATTCACTTTAGTAAATGAATGTCATGAACTATTGCTCACAGAGAATACCATTTACTTCATGACGGCACATATACTTCCTTCCACTCAACCACATCTTTGGGCAAAGAATAACTTCTGTCACTATGTGAGGATGGAACACAGCCATCTACAATCCCAGTCATTTATCTTGGTGGTTTCTCATTGCTGACGTTGTTCTTGTGGTTATTTCAGTAGTAAGTATCGGAGAGGAAGCTTCTGGTAGGCACAATGTGCACAATGTAGTGGTGTTCTATGTAACTCTGACTTTTGCACATGACCATTAGGGATAAGGTATTTGCATGTTTGCCTGGAGTGTTGATATCTGTCACAGGTATAGAGTGGTATACAAAGAGTCTTAAGTATTAGAGATGGTGTTTTCCTTGATAATATGGATTTATTTTTATAATAATTGTTTATGTTTCAATAAATTTTGCAGTGAGATGATGAATTGGAAGTTCATTAAGTTGTCTAAACTAAGAGCATTTTTCCAAAGAAAATAAATAACCTTTTGTTTAGAAAACCAGATAGGAAGGCAAATATTTTGTACCTCTGGTGCCATTCTATTTTCATATAATCATACTTTTGCAGAGGAGTAATTGGATATAGTGTTAGGGCTTGACTAGACTGTGAGAAAAAGTGAAAATGAATGCTCCGATAAAGACTTACGATCTCCATGTTCACTCATTTTTGTTCTCATCCTAGATTTGCCTATAAGTGATAATAGCTTCATACCTTTTATGGATCTAACTTAAATATTTGGATATTGACCAAATTTATGTTTACTTGAAGATTTTGCTTCTGGCACAATTTGTGGTTATTCTAAAACTAGGTCATACTTAGCAAATACAGATTTGTGTTGATGCATTCAATAAATGCTTCCATGTACTCTCATGATGAACAATTTTATGATATGTAGACTCTAGAAAATTGTTATTGGCTTATATTTTTTCCATAATTTTATATTTTTGCTAAAATTTTGTGTTCTAGTATTCTTTCATAATGAAGATTTATTTTGTTGTTCTTTCATTTTTGTCATTCAACTTTACATTGTATAATCTTGGGAAATTATGCACAGGTTTCTTCATTACAATCTGGATGGCTGCTGTGATGCTTAAGTCAAATGATATTTTGAGAAAACAAACTGCTTTAAAGGTTGGCACTAAATTGTTGTTTCTTTGGCAAAATCTCAGAGTTCTTCTGTCACCTTGTTTTTACTTGGATCATGTGCAAAATTAGAAATTTTACTAAATATCACAAGAAATTTATTATGACTTTACTTTCAGATGAATAATATAAAGATAATGTTTTTCCAGTGAACTACATTGATTTTTTTCTTTTAGTTATTCTGTTTCTACATTACATCAAAAAGGAAAGAGAACCCACCGTTGGATTGGGAGTAGAAAATGTAGAGCTTTATTCAAAACCAATTTGTTGGAGCAGTGGTGATTAGCTGGATACCCATAAAGATCGCCTCCACTTGGGAATATCTTATTAGCTATATTATGTTAACAAGGTCTAGGGTGGTGACTTTCAATTTTATCTATCTGTGAGCATAGAAAGTAAGATGGAATTTGTATCTCAAATAGTCAATTTTAATCAAGCTGCCCAAACTAACTTAACAAGGAATTTGACCCAATAGGAATTTAAAGACAAAAATTCAATGCAAACTATGTATTTATAGTGGTTTAGCCTTAATGCCTACGCCCATCATTTAGGTTCTACAATGTTTTCTCAACGTATGCTTGTCAAGTTCATCAATTTTGTCAAATACTAGTATATATTAGTACATTTTTCTCCTCAAGGGTCCTAAAGGGCATCATAACTAGATAGAATGAATTGTGAATGGCCTAGATGCATCTTCAAGAAGAGCACCTCATCCATTTGCCCCAATTATTTGGCATCAAATACATGGATCTTTTCTCTCCATCAAAATCAATGCAAGGCTAAATCATTTGTAATATTCTTCTCTCTCAAACCATATTTTATTATGTTAACTACTCTTCAGGATTACCCACCTGATGAAGCTCCTGACTTTGCACAGGTTGTCCAAGTGAAATTGCTGTGGTATAAGATTGGCATGCTTATGATACATATCAAACTGGGAAATGATCACATTAGCATTAATTCTTATATGAATTCGCTCAATGGAAAAAATTGGAAATCAGTGTCTTATCATTAAAAGTTCCATACAAAACTCTGGGATAGATGTGATGCCAATGGCTTGAAACTTTGAGCCAATAGGTATTTACAAACAAGTTATACTGATCTTCATGTTTAAAATTGGGAAAACCGAAGATTAAGAATGCTTTCTAGATTTTTTTTTTCTTTATACTTTTGGACTCATGTTAAGAAATCATATAGGCAGCAACATTCTAGTATCTATGGTTCATCACATATGTGCTGTTAAAATACCTTAGTGATCATCAATTGTTTGGTGGCTTTGGATGCATTGATGATGCGCGATATCTCTACTGTCCCTCCCACATCCATTGGTTTTTACCAATTCACTATGGAAGTTTTTTTGGAAGGATATCACTATTTTCTTATTTCCTTATTCAGTTCACTTGTCCTATTATTTCTAGCAAGTGAACTACTGTAACTCTTAGCTCTTTATTTCTCTCTAATGTTTTGGGTTCCTGAGAATCTCCTAAGACAAATGGTGGTAACCTTTTTCCAGAAGTGTGGAATGGGTTTTTTATACTTCTATGCTCACAAACGTTTTAATTATACTAATGCTAGAACTATTAACCTATTTTCCCAAGTCTTTATGTAGAATCACTTTCATAAAATGGGGCTTAGAATTTGATTATTTCACTTCAATGTGGTCTTTGCAGGGAGAGCGAAGAATAGTGATACTTATTGGAATTACAATAGTCTTCACCATGCATGTGTTTGGAGTGTTGTACTGGTGGTACAGAGCTGATGACCTTCTGTACCCACTGGTCATGCTTCCCCCTAAAAGAATACCTCCATTTTGGCATGCGATATTTATCATTATGGTTAATGGTACTCTACTTTGCCCACTATTTGTTACTAACAAGTAACAACCACTAGAATACTAGTTATTAAGCCTTTTCTTGTGGCACATGCTATTCGGAGCATGCTTACGATTACCATTCTTCTGTTGTTTTTGCATGTTTTATCTTATGTTATTAACAGCAGTTGTTAATTGATTGCTTTAAAATGTCTGCTTGTTGTTAATGATTTGGCATCAAGTGAAATAGAAATCAGGTCTAGTTTTATGAGTCTCATTTAGCTTCAATATATGCATTTCCAAGAATTCTTAGGGTTTTAATTATTTTTTCACATTTGCTCTTCTATTTCTTTCTACGTTGAAAAACTTATCAAAGACATCAATATTTTTGCAGGACACAACTGATCAAAGAAGTATTCCTGCAAATTAGACAATCTTATTTTACATTCAAGGTTTATAAACAATAACCTCAATCAAAATTCGGGAATATAAAATATGATAGTCAAATGAATCATGGGTGAAAGAGAGAATGCTCTTAATTGATGAGTGAGACCCCTTAGTTATTGTGACACTGCCAGGGCATTATGTTGATGTGAGGGTAAAGAAGGATGATGCATTACTAGAAATATGCTAAGAGTCCCTTGAATTCAAAGGATGACCTAGAGGTATGGATTATATAAGCAAATGAGTTAATTGACTGAGATAATAAATTCATAGTCCTTGGAGATGAAGATGCTAAGAGTACTCTTAAAAACTACAATGATGGAACCTGTTTGAGTTGATTGAGTTTCAAACCCAGTGACATGAGCATGTTGAGATGGATGACCTAGGGAATCCATGAAGAGAGGAGCAAGGATATTTGGCATGTCCAAGCTACCACAATTTAGACACTTGGCCTATCTTGCCCCCTAAAATGACTACCTCTATTCCCCTATCAGCTTTCTTGACCACCATGTGATGCTCAAGAGGATGAGCCAACAACTAAAGCAGATAGTTTGGCTACAGGATCAAGGCTTTCAACATACGCACATATATGTTAAACAAAGGAGGAAAAAAAGAACCACTCAAAGTATAAGATTTCACCAATTCTAACTCATTTTGAACTATATGGAGAAATATGAAGGTGAGTAACCCATCAAAGCAATCTTGCATATCTCATCCATTTTACCTACTCGGAAATATACCTCTAAAATTAATATCGATAGAAGCTACTATATGAAGTGGTCATTTTGGTAACTAGAAAGACTACCAATTATATCGTAACCTTAAGTTTTGATGTAACCCATATAAAGAGCACTCATTTGTGTCTAAGTTTCATGGCAGGAGAAGTAGCAAGGTAGATACTCAGAAGGCTAGGATCAATAGATTATCATAGACCATTAATTTGCTCCTATGTGGCCTTGGATGACCTGGAATCTCAGTCCAAGTAGTGATGTATATAAGTTAGCCTTGACCCATGAACCATATAGTAACTGAGGTAGCCCAAGACGGATAGTCCTTCCAATTGAGATATTTTGTGGTAATTATTATGGATCCAGACAAGTTGAGAGAGGTTGCTACCTGAGATATAGAATATGCGAGGCATAGAAGATATAGTACGGTATTTGACATATACCAAGGTTGAGACAAGTGTAGGGGCCAAGAATAGCTAGAATGAGTTTAAGATAGACTGACTATAGTTTGGGTTGTGGTTTAGGGTCTAGGCTCAATGTGAAGAAAAATCACCACTGCCACCACTTGTTGTTTGGGTTGGACAAGTCTCAACCTTCGAATTAGCTTGGACTAGATAAGCCCGGTTGAGCTTGAGCTTTGAGATGTTGTCCTGGGAGATAGCCATAAGAGACCCGCTTGGGTTGGGATGAGGTAGACATGCCGGAGAAGTTGCACTAAGAGACATGTGTGAGCTTGATAGCAATTGGATTCTTGCTTTGTCACCATCACTAACATTGTCACCTCCTTGCTATCAAATCACATGCACTATTCAACTGCCCAAGGCTAGTAGTCACCCTTGATTTACCTCTTCTGTGTTGGCCTGGGGACGGGCTGGCGGAGGAGCTGGGCGAGCAAATCGCCTTTTTGCGGCTTGGAAAGGAATGACCAACAGGATGCACTCGGAGGAATGAGGCATACAACAGAGACTTGTGAGTTTCAAAAGTTAATATGAAGATATGGTGCTTCATTGGCCTAACTAAATATATGTCTGTATATTTTACACTTAAAAAATGCTAGAAATTTTAATGGGATCTCTGATGGTAGCTCTAAATAGTGGTTCATGTAAGTTCCCGAAGTAAATCAAGAAGCAATGATGATATCTCAAATTCTATTTCCACGTTTATGTAGTTTTTCCCTACGTGCTGCTGTAGGCTTGTAGGTTGCTTTTCTACATCTGAATTGACAATTGATAGAACGAGAGAATGACCATGGACATCTTGGTGATGCATGCCAAACCTTAAACTAAGAATTAGTGTATTAAAGGGTTGTATCTCAAATTTCTTCCTGTTTGAATTGTTGTTTTTCTGTAGGTACTTGAATAATATCATTTTTCAAAACTTAAATCATTTCTTTTATTGAGCACACTCAAATGCTTTTATCACTTTTCAGATATAATGGTGCGACAAGCAGCTATGGTAGTCAAATGTGTGCTTTTGATGTACTACAAAAATAGTAAGGGTCGTAAGTACCGGAAGCAGGTAAATTAATTTCCTTGTATAAGCTTTCTTTACTTTGAAGGATAAAAGAAACATGAAGGGAGACTTGAAGGGAGGGTAAAGGAGGAAGGATCCAGTTCTCTATTTTGTTTAGTTGGTTTGATGGAAAGGAGAATGAAAAGTTGCTGATTTTCCATTTTTGTGTTGTTTACTTAATTTCAGAGACAATAGTTTTTTTTACCATGCTATTTTTCAACTTTTTTGTGGTCAATAAAATCTACTTAAATTCATCATAAGGATAAATCTTAAAATACTTAAACCCTAATAAATAATTAATTATAATCTATTTTTTTTAAAAAAATATTTGGCTCTTGAAATAAAAGATTGAAAAGGTAGTTAAGGAAGATAATTTTTTGCTATATAATAAATGAAGAGTTGTTATTATAAAATATGGAAATTATTCATATCATATATTCATTAATATTCACATATAAAATAATATGATTCGTACATATGAATTAGAAATAAAAAAGAAAGAAGTTGTTGCCAATGCATGGGGAAGCCTCGAACCACATTGGATTTATTGTATACGTCTTACCATGCATTACAAGGTCACTTCAACTTTATTGTTATGCCAAGCTCCTCTTGTACATATGAATTGATTCATTTTGGCTAAATACAATCCAATACAAATCTATAATTCTAAAAATAAAAAAGGGTAAACGTTAAATCTAATTAACTCAAAGTATATCTAACCTATTAAAAAATTAAATTGAGCTCAATATATTAGGAATTAGATTGAGTTCATTATAAAAGAAGAAAGAAATGGGAATTTAATTTTGTATGATAGATAGAAGTGTAAAAGTAGTAGAATCTCGGAGTCTAATCTTGCCAAGTAAGATAAGTTAACTTGACAATAGTTAATATTGACTCAATATTTAATAACGATTTGTGAAGAATAGATCTTGTCATATTAATACACAATGACAATGAAAGTGAAATTTATAGTAATTTCAAAGTCATGTCACCTAAATCCCTTTTTAGGTAACTTAGCGCCTATCATTTGACGACAATTATTTTCTATGTCAAAGGCATTTGACAAGAATGTTTCCTAGTTTATTTTATTTTAATTTTTAGTAGAATAAAATAAATAATAATTTGTACATTGTCAGAGATGAACACACAAATTTTGTTATAAATTAGCGTCAAATTCCTCCATCTATATTAATAAATTAAATATATTTTATATATTTTTGCATATCAAAATTATTCTGAATAAATCAGAATTATTTTTTAATACTTTATAGTTTTTTTAAATCTTATGATTCATGGTTTGAAATATCCCAAAATGATTTATGTGCAAACCAAGAACTGATGTGACTTCTCCTCTTTGCTTTTGCACAACCTTGGATAGAAGCAATTCCAAGTATATGAGGTTTTTATCCCTTTCTCTCCTCTCTCTCTCTTCCTTTCGACTCATATAGACAACCATTTTTTTTCCCATTATAGTCTTTGCATTCAGAAACAACCTCTCGCAAAGGAGGATAAGGTGGCATACAATAGAACCTTCTCCGACACTCTGTATTGGTGGGAGCTTCATGCGCCGGGCTTTCCTTTATAGTCTTTGCATCCTATTAGGGACATGAATTTAGTTTCGTTGGAGCTACATTATCTTAAGTCAGCATAGTTGCACAGTATATTCACCACAGTAGGATGGGTAATATGAATGTAGGCTTAAAATGCAACATGAATGTAGTTAAAATTCATTCACAGTCGCAAGATAGCTTGAAGGTTAAAGCACTGTCAGTTAGAACACTAGATAAATAGGTAAACCTGTGCAAAAATACTAGAATCATCAAAATGATGAAGATGCAGACGTCAGATTATTTAACTGGAAAGTGAAAGAAATATTGAGGCAAATGCTTAGATGATGCAGCACGAGGAACAATAATCTCATACAGTGGACCAAACTAATAAAGAAGAATATTATTAAACTGAACAGTGATTAATATGGGGTGATTGGGATCCCTTTTAAAGGCTTCAACTTAAGTAAACTTAGAAATAAATTAAAAATATTCTAAAAAAGAAATGACTCAATCAATCATGGAATAAATCCCTTTTTCAAAATCTATTTTTTTTAAATCCTAATATGTATTATTTGGTAAATGCATGAATGTGGAAAAAATCTGTATTGGCATGATGCCCAAGATATATCACCAATACACCTCACTTTTCTAAAACCTTATTCTACTTGCCTCTAGTTAGATAAATTGTATACTTCTTTAATATTGACCAAGAATACACTTCACTTCTCTAAAACTTTATTGTATTGCCTGTACGAATATAAATTGCATAGTTCTTTAATATGGCCCTAGGTTATGGTAGTGCAGGGTGTTTTTTTAACTTGCTCAATACTGTTTTACAATGCTCCATTAGCTAAAGGCTTACTTTTATTTTGTTCTTAGGGTCAGATGCTAACTCTTGTAGAGTATGCTCTTCTTTTGTACCGGGCATTGTTGCCGACACCTGTTTGGTACCGCTTTTTTTTGAACAAAGAATATGGGAGCATCTTTTCATCTCTGACTACAGGTCTTTATCTTACCTTCAAGTTGACTTCAGTTGTAGAGAAGGTAGCCTTTTTCTTCTTATTCTTTCATCATAATGATTATTGAACTTCCATCATCTCTTTTATCAATACTAGAAGATCTCTCAATTTGTCATTATTTATTTTCCTGCAAGAGAGTCATGAATCTCTGATTTTCAAGTCTGATTACAGGTTCAATCTTTGATTACTTCATTGAAGGCATTGTCACGTAAAGATGTACATTATGGCTCCTACGCAACAACTGAACAGGTTTAAATCTTTCCTATCTCAAACAACCCTTAATCAATTAATGATCTTCTTACTGTCTTTGATAAATTAATTGCACTATAATCTTGCCATTTGCTACTGAAAACATATTTGAACATTTACTTTATATTAGTAACTCATTTAAGATCTTTATTTTTATGCCCAACACGGTGCTCAGAACTCAGAAGAAAAAAATGTTGATATTTTTGTAAGTTTTGACCATTTGCATAAAATGAATATTCTGGAATGAAAACAAACCAAGAAAACAAACAGGTCCTTTGCCTAATATACTATTTGAATTTCAGATGGTCTAAAATACGGATGTTTATTTTTTTCATTTTTACCAATTCTACTGAAATAAATCAATAATATAAAGCGACTCAATAATATAACATTTTTATTCATTCAATCACAATATGACAAGCTTGTAAAGAGACTCACCCCTCATTATTTCATTCATTCAATCAATAATATAGCATTTTCTTCTTTGGAGATTTTTTCTCTCTCATGGGATCGCCTAATGCTAGACTCAATTTCATGAAATTGCCGATTGAAGTGTCACTTGTCTACGGATGACATGAAATGTTGTGATCTTTTCACTCTTGCTTCCGGGCCAGTCTAGGACAATTTACCAGATGCTTTTGGATTTAGTGCAGGTAATTTCTGCTGGCGATATGTGTGCTATTTGCCAAGAGAAGATGCATGCTCCAATCCTTCTTAGCTGTAAGCATATCTTCTGTGAAGATTGCGTCTCTGAATGGTAAGTTGCGTATTCCTTTAAAATTTAGAATTTCTGTGAGAGGGAGATTCTGAGCATGCTATCTCTTTCCCAACAATATAAAAAGCACTGAGAAATCTCTTACCTTCTTTTAGTTCAATCATTGCTAAAAGCACTTCTATTTACATGCAGCGTTTTATCATCACAGTATTATTTTTCAGGTTTGAGCGAGAAAGAACATGCCCGTTGTGCAGAGCATTGGTGAAACCAGCAGACCTCAGATCATTTGCTGATGGTTCTACAAGCTTACATTTCCAGCTATTCTAATTTAACACGTCAAAGTATGGTCAGAAATTGTCACTATGGTTGTTAGCTCCTCCCTTCTATTCGCCTGTGTAGCAGAGGCACAAATTTTTAATGCAGTGGCTGTCGTCTCACTGATATTTATCCCGATTATAGAGCTCCCGACAGCAAATTCCAACAAACGATTGAAGGAGCTATCTATCCTGATCATATATATATGATGTATGCACTTCATTCTCATTCTAACGAGCAATACATGAGTTCAAAATTTAATAATGTTCATATCTGTGCTGTTATTGCAAATCCGACACCAAGTGCCTACATCATATCTTGTTTCATTACATTTCTCAGTGGGTCAAGTAGGTTTATATTCTAGTTCAAATTAATGAGAGGTTTTCTTTCGCCTAAAGTTGGCTATGCAATTGCAACGATTGGGGAGACATTCAAATGGTGATGTGTTGGAGTGTCTTCGTTGATTCATTGCATTGGCAATACAATATTTAGTATGAACAATACTTAGTAGGAGTGCTGAATTATTATGCATCCTTGCAGGTGTTCCCCTCTTCTGTCTCTGCAACTTGGGGGGTCTTGGCTTAGTTTTACTTATATTTTCTAGGGTCCAGTACACCTCCCCATGTGACCTCTGCCTTCCATCCCCGCACCCATCGTCTCCACATTTCTCCCCCATCTCGGCTCATTGCAAGCTCTTTGTAGTTCCCTTTATCCCCTCTGAATGGGTCCATTTATGTTATCTTCAGTGAGACCATCTAACTAAACATGTACTAAAATCTAATGATTTGCTATCGTCGCTTGTAGCTTCAGCATAAAATTTGTAATGGTGTAGAATCGAATCGAAGTATCCAAAATCGAATAAATTGAAATTCTTTTTTCAGCCAACCGAATGAATTGAATTTCACTATTAAAATGGATATAATATCAATTTATTCAATTGATAATCGGATTAATTGATTTAAAATATATATAATTTTAAATAAAAAATAATCAGTTTAATAAAAAAAATAAAATATTTTAATATATTTTTAAAAAAATTATTATTTAATATATAAAAATCAGTTTAATCGTTTTTCAAAATTTAAAATTGAACTGATTTAATTGAAAGTACAAAAAAGTCCATACCCAGTCAACTTCCCAGATTTTTCTTAAATTCATTTCCAATTGCAAAGGAAAGTTATCCGGGAGAAGCTAAAAAGGCTGGTGAGGTAGCTTACGAAGGTCGATGAGGACGAGGTAGCTTACGAAGGTCATTGACAAAGTTGAAATTGTACCTAATGAAGTTTGTGAAGTAAAAGAAGACAAAAACTCCCTATTCCATCTTTTTTGAAAAAAAACAACTATCTGACATGCAGAAATGATCCAGATTTTCACCTTTTTTTTTTTAAATTTTTTTTAGAGCAAAAACAATCGTAATGTACCAACCCGATTATGAGTTACTGAGACCACTCAAATTAAATTCATATAAAAAATCAGACTCCTGCCGATATGAGATTCAGTCGGTCTTGTGTATACGATTTTACCCTGCATTCTTAAAAAAAACAACAATTTTCCCATTAAGCCTCTTCAAATTCATACAAATAACCAACATCTCTAAAAATAAATATTTCAGGCTAATACAATTGCCATCAAGATACCATTGCTCAAAAGCGTGATCGATATTTATAACAAAGCCCAAACCAAATATATGAAATGCCATTGCTCAAGCGTGATCCATATTTATCTTAAATCCCACACCAACTGTATGAAATGGAAAATCTATTCATCTACCACACCAAACAATTTATTCTTCTCAATCCCAGTGGTGAACATGACGAAAGGATTGTTCCTTGACTAAGATTGAGAACCGTCAAGTCCCAGCGTCGCAGTAAGGAACTTGCAAACATCGTCTATCTCTCCAGGGACCGTGTAGTGACCGAGTCTAAATATAGATAATTCAAGTGCTAACAATTCTTACTGAAGAGAAATATTTTATCTGGTTCATAAAATCTTCAAGGAAGCATATTTTACGTACCCATTGTATGTTTCAAAACGAAGATTCTCAAAACCAGATGATTTTAAAGCCTCAGCAGATTTTTCTCCATGTTTATATGGCACTACATCATCTCCTGCAAACAAGATAAAATTGTTTAGTTAAGACGGATACTGTCAAATGCCAATTATTCCAAAAAGAAGTTTTTGCAATGGCACTTAGTTGGATATTTTCCCTAGCACCACTCATGTCGACACCGATACCTCATAGACCAAGTATAAAAACTTCTACAAAATGATGTGTCGAACAAATGAAGCAATACCCATTTAGGCTACTTGCTTCCAAATCGAAGTAAAAAAATTGTGCCTAAGGTGACTGTTTCATTGTTTTGCTCAAACACCTACAACCACAGGCCAGAAAACAATATAAACATTTCCCACCAGTAAAGCAACAATGGATCTCTCAAAAAAAAATAACCTTAAGAGCAATGAAATCATATCAATTCCAGAAAGGATCAGGTATTAATTTCATAAATATAGCTAGAAAATTTGTTCACAGAAGTGATTTCACCAAAGTCAAACATTAATTCCCTAAATCTATTTAAATGAAAATTTATTTCCAAAAGTTGAGTTTAAAAAATGGGTGTAGTTAAAACACACAATAAGGAAGCACATGTATCAATATACCTTTTCCATGGCAAAGTAGAATAGGCAAAGATGAAGCCCTTGTTGCAGTATCGGTATCACCTTCTAATTTGTTCTTTAAGCTCCTAAAAGAACAAAATGGCATTACAAATAAGAACTATCTTGATATAGATTAAAAAAAGGAAACAGTATAGTCATAGGAACCATCTTTGTTTCTTAACAATATTACCTAGCACATGGCAGCCATCCACTTAGACCGACAACGGCACGTAAATTCACAGGGTACAACTTGCCATTTCCATATTTCCCATGGGCTGAACAAGTTGCAGAGTACAAGGCAGTGGCAGCACCCATACTAAAGCCACCAACACCAAGTTTGACTGCAAAAACCAGTCAAATCATCAAAACTTGTTAATCTATACTGATCAAATTTTATTCAGCACATACTATAGAAGTGGTTTATCCCGAGTCCATATGCATGATTCTTTTTGGTCAACATGAATAGCCAGTGACGTCTTTTAATTTCAGTATTAAAAAGAAAGAAAAATGTAGGTAAATTATGTTAAGCTCAGAATTAGATGCCTTATTCATCAGTGGAAAATAATAAATTCTGGTAAAAAATTGTAAAATCATCAAAAATATCCTCTAAAATGTTCAAACTCACCATTTCACCCCAACTCATTGACACCATTGTCTCATGCCACATTTCCGTCGAGTAAATTTAAAATGTTAACGTTATTTGACGATTTTTTTGAAAGAGATAGTACATTCCATGGGAAGAAATGAATTTTTCTCAAAGTTTCTTTGTTGGAATGTGCACTAGAGGATAAACCACTGAATGGCAGATTCAAACCCCCAAAACCTTGTCAACTGGGTACATCTTCTCTTTCCATTGAGCTAGATGGAACACTCGATAAGATTTAGAAAAAACTTAATTAGTGTGGATAGGTGACATTGCTTAAACATTTGATATCAATGAATTGATATGTGGAACAGAGGCAAGCAAACAAGCATAACTTCTGAGAATCATACCATCTGCAGGTTCTGCCGACAACAAATTTGCGACATGTGCAGCTGATGCATCCATTCCTTCAACATCATCAGGGCCACTTTCTGACAAATCACCAACATCAAACCCTAGATAACGTGAAAAAATTTAGTAGGCACCTTGCTAATTTCCATCAAATGTTATCTTTTCCAATTAAGTCAAACATTGAATAATTCCACAAATGATGAGATAACGTGAGCTTAGGGCATCTCCAATGTAAGACTTGTGAGAGTTTTTTTTTTTTTTAAAAAAAAAGCTGAATATAAAAGCTTGAACCATTGTAGAGGTGAGGTTTGAGGTTTACAGTTTAAGAGCAGTAGTGAAAACTCAAACCTACTCTTTTGTATCAAAATTGATGTAATGTGCATGGAGCCATACAACTACATGTTATGAATTAGATCACAAAAAAGCTCACTTAGAGCTTTAACCATTGGGGATGTTTCAATGAGTTTTTATAATATTGATGTGGCATATTGGAATCATAGAAAAAACTCATTTAGAGCTTTAACGATTAGAGATGCCCTTAGAAGACCCAAAACCCAACCATGAATTAACTTACAGGCAGATGAAGGAAATCCTCCAAAAACAGCTACAGGCCTGGTAGGAGCAGTTGGGCATATCCACTTAATCTGCATGGGAAAAAATACTATGAGAATGATGGATCCATTATAAGTAGAAACAACATAAGAGATGTTTAAGATTATAGTTACATTTGGAAGGGGGAGGGTTTCCAGAAGTTGTGACCAGCTGCAGCACAAACAAGAAATAATCAAATTAGAACTCAAAACATTTGTGTTTTGAAAGTATTATCTAATCACATATATGTCTATGCTTGCATAAGACTAAGAACTCCAATTGACCACGTCCAATAAGATGGAGAGTACATGCAAATGGAAATGCATGTCCTTTATGCTACAACTGCCACCACTAGTTTAAATAACATAAAACCCTTCCCTGAAAATAGATCTTTCAGTTTTGCCACCTTTTCTAGATACCAAGGAAGGATCATATGCAGGGAGTTAACTGATGGAATTCCAAGCATATTTCAGGAAGGAATCATGCAGAAGGTATAAGTGACTGGAATCAGAAGAGCCTGGATGATCAAGGAGAGCAGGATTCAAACTGCATACTAAACATCCATAGACCTTCAATTGCAAGAGCTACAAGTGAAACAGAACGGAACCTATGGAAATTATAATGCAGAAGACTCAATAATCAATCAGGCAGAATATAATGTCTAGGTATCATAATGCAGAAACCAATCTCGAATCGAGGCATTAGTGGTCCAATCAAAATTCTGCGCAAACGTAAGATTCATGGGATGCATTATGCACTTTATCATCAGAGTTCTAGATGCAAAAAAAATATGAATGACTAAAACATCGAGTTCTGTTCTGAATTGGCAATGAAGACAAGCACTATTGCTAGTTCTTGCCAAAAGATCAAAAGTAGAAGTCATCTAAAATTATTTTCATTTTGTTATTCTCTAAACCCCAACCCCAATTAGCAGTTTATACCATTTCCGAATAAGAAATAGATGTAAAGTAGTTGAACAACGTGATAAACTAAAACACTTCCATTTCCAGTAAATCAGAATATGCTTATCAATATATATATGTGCCTAGACAGATGCAATCAGGTTGAAACAGACGATGCCATGGAAACCGGCAGTTGAACCAGAGTTTTCAATTGTATAATGGCTATGTCATCAAAAATATCATAATCAGATAGAAGATAGACTACAGAATATTGATGTCAACACTGCCATGTGCACTCATGCCTAGAAATTAGAAACAGAGAAATTTCTTGTAGTCCATAATTCAGTAACAAATTGTTTTGTCAACATGAGAGAGAGAGAGAGGAGTCCTCCATTACCTTGCTCCATTATCACCAAGACCATGAAGCCACACAACGGTAGCCAGATGCATCCCTTTGGGTCTAACAACATACGTCCTCCCAAACTCGTACGACCTTCCGGTAGTTTTAGCGCCTGCACGAGTTCCTTGCCCAACTCAATCAATTCCAAGTAGACCGGTAATCGGTAGAAGAGTTCAAAAAGAGAACCAAACCTGAAGCGACCGAGCTGCTCCCGTAGCTCATCTCCACTGCAGCTCCCTTTCGGTTCCCCCGGCCTACCGACGGCGAATGTTGCAGCAATTCGGATGCACCCGCTGAAAAAGAACAATTTTTACAATTATTTTTTTATATCGAACAGACAGAGGACGAATCACAACCCATTTGGTTTCTATTCCCGAAAAGAAACAGCATCAATTCAAATGAGAAAGTCAAAATAATAGAGGCACAGCATGCGAAAAGCTAATCCGCTTTTCGAACCCCCCACGCTGAGCATCGAATAGCAGCGGCAGGCAGATTCACGTGGTGGTGGCGTGGTAGAAAAGAAGGGGAGTGACAAAAGCTTGAGCAGCTCGCAGGAACCGATGCTAACTGGCAGAGAAAAATGATCGCTGCGACTGGCAAAAGTTATAGGCAACAAAGTAGGCAGGGAACAAAAAAAAGAAAAACAGAATAATCGATAGCAACCATGGCCCTAAGATTAAACAATCCGACGACGATCTACTTCTCGATTTCGCAGTAACTCGATCGCCAAAAGATTAAAAATAAATAAATCAAAACCGATCGAAAGAAGCAATGGATTCGTGGGGAAACCTCGATCAAGGGAGCTTTCGTCTTAGAAGGAATCCATGAACAGGAGGAGACCAGGGCGGTGCTCCGGTTGGGATTGATTTGTGAAGGTGGAGAAAAGGGCGGTGTTCCTGCTGCACCATGAAAGCCTGGGTTTGTCCACTGCCACCGGTTGTTGTAAGTGGGCCCCTGTTCACGCGCGAATCAAGTGGGTTGCGGCATCGATGGGATTGGCCGGCCGGCTCAGCTTGCGTGGTTACCCCGTGACGCAGGGTACTCGAAGCCTATTTTTAATCATTATTCTTGTTTTCATGAAAAAGTCCTTTAAAAACAACGGAAATTTACTCGTTCAGATTTGAATAATTCTTAAACTGCTGTAGATCAGTTGACGGGCATATATTTTGAGAATGATCGTATTGATTTGAGTGGTCTTATAGTTACCAAGTTACGTTTAGTCATGTTAGGATCATCCTTCATGCATCCGATCACTTCATTTTTGATCTGTTTGAACTTAAATCATTTTGAACTTATGTCCTTATAAATTTATTTTTAGACTTTATCTAACAAGGTTGATTATCTTCCATCTTATAAACGTATAATATTTTTTTTATATTTTTAATATAAAATTTTAATTATATTTCAATATAATATGACCATGATTTTCTGGAGACTAAGCTCAAGCGTTTTAGTTGAAAGTTAACATAATACTGGTGGGAGAATCCAAAATAAATAATGGAGGACACATTTAAACTCTTTACGACCTCAAAAGCCCAATAGAACCTAAAATGAATACAATTTGAATTCTCTAGGTCGATCATTGAACTTTATTGAAACCTACTGATAGATCTAGACTATTTGAATTTATAAAGTTTGGCCTCTTCACACCAGACCCACAGTGTTCCTTGATTAGAAACAATATTTGACATCATATCTACACCCCTCTTACTCAATTTTACCGGATGAATACAAATTTACAAAAATTCATAATAAAATTTATACCTTACTGAAAATTTGAAATACCAAAATTTTAATATATCAATTTTTTTTTGGTAGGATATAATTTTTTATATTAAATTTTTTAATACTGTATATTATATATGTAAAATTTGGTAAAAAATCATACCCGTGACGCTAGGTACTCGAAGCCTATTTTGAATTATTATTTTCATAAAAAAAATCCTTTTTAAAAAACATTAAAGAAGTGTCTCGTTATATTTTTTATTTTAAATATATTTTTATTTAAAATTATTATAGTGATAAAGCTGCAAAAGTTATTATTTTTTTAAAAAAAAATAGAGCATTTTTTATGGAAAACTATAATAAAAGGGCAAATTTTATTTTGACCTTTTAATTAGCCAGGGAAAAAAGTTGCCTTTTTTAAGTAAACCCACGGGAAAGTTGCGCAAGTAACAAGCGGTAACAGCTCACTCATGCGGGCCCCACCACCAACTGTCGCAATACTCATGCTTAGCAGGGCCACTTCCCAAAGTGGCAAGTACTAGGGAGATGCGGGTATTTCAGTTTTATTTTTTTTTGTGATAAGATTTAATTAGTTAATGTTGATTTTAAAGTGATTTCCCTTCTTTTCTATTTTTAGAATGATAATATTGCTCTTGCTTCAAATGAGATTTTTTTTCGATTGAATTTATGGTCATTTGAACTTGAGACACAAAACCATATTGTCAACTTTCAAAATCATAAGATAATTATAAGAACAATCACAAATAGTCTTGAACTCACAGAATAATTTCATTCTGTGCATATGAATTGAGATTATTTAGACTTTCAAAAAAAAAACAAAATTAACCCCTTAATACCTATCGAGTAAATCTCAACTCCAACTCCAAGTGAATTTTTACCATCTTTAGAAATTTATTAACATATGACTTAACTTTTAACTTTTAAGAAATAAATGGTTTGTATCCTCTTCTTTGAACACCCTTTTCAGGGAGTAGATCGTTGGTCCGTAATTCCTAATCTTTTCTTAGTCTCTTTCACTATTTATACATCAGATCGTATCGTAATCGAAATCTGATCAAAATTAATTGTAATCTCCTTTGAATTCACCTTCTCACTTAAGTTATAACTTGGATCGAGACAGGTGACTGGAGGCCGTCGATAATTGGACGGACTGTATGGTGCTAATAAGTGGGTGGCCCATCCACCGTCAACGACCTTCGACCACCTGACTCAACCCAAATTATAACCTAGGTAGGAAGATGAACCTAAGGGAAATTGTGGCTAATTTTAATCATATTTTGATCACGATCCGACATGCAAATAGAGAAAGGGACAAGGGATTGTGGATCATAAAAGATTTGCACTCGGTAGAGTGGCTAATACATGAGGTACTACCAACTTAAAATCTGAGATTCAAATTTCAATATAGCCGAGATAAACTTCTTTCATATGTCCATCATTATTATAAAAACTAGTAATTATTTATAATTTATTTTCTCTACGTTAATCATAAGATAAATTAATAGATATATTGAAACGAGTAGTCACTTTTTTATCAGCTTGAACCCCCTTTTCAACCTGGAAGGACTATATCTTAGGCTTTAACTAGTGTAATGGCATGCTAAAATATTTGAATGTCTAGTTTCAAATTATATTCTAAATTTATTTGACAGAATGAAGTCCGCCTATTTTAGTTCATCTATTTTTAATATTAGCCTAGTAAAATATGAACATCTGAATTATTTAAAAAATAATAATGCCTTAATGTCTTGATACATGTTGCAAAAGATGATTTACTCATCTCTAGTACCCTCACTAATCTATCCTTAGGTTAGTACGGCAGAGGTAAGTCATAGATAACTGCTAGCCATTAGTGCAGATGATAAGAATGAGGGAAATATGTAAGAATATTCATACCTTATATCTTTAATCACAACTCATATCATCCCACTGAGCTTTCATACAGGGTTGGACGTTGTGTGACTAGGGAGCTCATTTGTAAACAAAAACTTCTCTAGGCACTTATTATGATGCTTGAGTAGTCATTGTTAATATCAAAATATAAAAGCTCATTGTACCCCAGATCCAGGACTAATTACATCTATCGAGCTACTTTCCTCAGTGAAAGTAATCCCCAGATTTTGCTAGACTCTGTATCACTATTATCTTCATCCCTACATAGATGATCATAAAAGACCGACCAATTATTACAAGATAATGATGCAATGTCAATTGGTCTTCCTTTACCCAAACTCGAATCTATTAGTCTCAACCCAATTGCTTACTTAGATCTATCCCTCATACCTCAATTTATCTTCCGGACAATCGCTAAATAGACTAAAGTAGCAAACATTGAATTGGGACCTCAAGCAACAACCGAAAGTAATAGGGCACATGAAATCCCATCTCAAAGATGTCGGGACTCACACAGTAGGGTTGGGGGATATCATATTTTTGTCTCAAGTAATATAGCTCCCACTATCCCTAGTCTAATAATCACACGTGGTATGAAATGTTCAATCGAGATACACATGAGAGAAGGGGTGAATCACGTGGTTTTAAAAAACTTATCTTTGTATTTTGAAATCAAAAGTATGTAGAGGAATTAAACACAGAAATCGAAAGCAAAAACATAAGTACGCGAACTCGATCGGTTTTACATGGTTCGATTAATGCCATATTGTATGCTATGTAAATGCATTAATTATGATATGATTAAATTTTGTCATATGTACAATGTGATTAGATCTTGCCGTATGTGTGATGTGTCATGTCATACCATGTGTGTAATGTGTCATATCATCATCTATGTCATGCATGTGATGTGTCATGTCATCATTTATGTCATGTATATAATGTTATGTAGATAGAATATTTGCATGATGTAGATGAGATCAAATCCCTTACACAATATTAAAACCTACACCTTCCGTTAATATGGTAAGAACTAGAGTTTAAATTCTTGTTTGAGTTGTTGGCTAAAGTCAAGCTTAACTTAAAATTAAATATGTTCAAACTATGGAGATGCAATCTCATGATTAACAGATTGGTTTTAAACTTGAAACATTGATTTGTTGTATTAAAGCTATGATTAATGTGGATAGAGCTGAAGTTAGGTGATATGCATTTGATGTATACTTGGTAATGTATTAACAACTCGATGTTTATACGAAAATCAAATAGTTGATAGAATAATGTAAACGATACGCACTCGGTAAACTTGTTGTAGGATCAAAAAAAATTTAGATATCTTCACAATGACATGATATTGCCCACTTTGGGCCTAAGCCCTCATGGTTTTGCTCTTAGACTCTACCCAAAAGGTCTCATGTAAATGAAAATATCTTTTCTCTTATAAACTCATGAACTTTCCCATGTGTTTTCAATGTGGGACTATGTTTGTAACCCCAACAATCCCCCCCTTAAACAAAGGACCACATGCTTCCCATGTCCGATCCTCGACCGACTAGGTCTTCCTACCCCTCGGTCAACCCGACCTACTAGAACTTCCTTGCCTAGCCATAACTAGGACTTTCTGCCTGTTGTCTGGTTCTCTTGATCTAAACATAGTGTTGGTGCAATATTCCCCAGGTCAAGGTTGACCAAGTTGACTGAGCTTGGACTGAGTCAAGCTCGAGTCTTGATGTTTGGGTTTCGATGTTTGACAATATATGTAAACAACACATGGAGATTGCAGGTCCAATTGTTCATGTGGGGAGATTGTGAAGAAGAGTCAAGTAGGTCAAGGTTGACTGGATATTTGACTGGAAAGTCCTGGTGAGTGAAGCCAGGCAGAAGGGAAGTCCTGGTGAGTGAAGTCAGGCAGAAGGGAAGTCCTGGTGAGTGAAACCAGGCAGATTAAAAGTCCTGGTGAGTGAAGCCAGGCAATTAAGAAAAGTCCAAGTAGGTCAAAGTTTTGACCGGATACTTGGCACGAGGAAATCCAGGTGGATCAAGATTGATCGGACACCTGGTGGTGAACGTCCAAGTAGTTCAAAGGGATTGATTGGATACTTGGCACGAGGAGGAAAAGTCCAAGTAGGTCAAAGGGATTGACCGGATACTTGGCACGAAGAAAAGTCCAAGTGAGTCAAAGGGATTGATCGGACACTTGGTGAGCGAGTTCTAGCCGGTCAAGGGTGACCAGATGCTAGACATGATGTACCAACAGATCATAGGTGACCGGATGTTGGTTTAGGGGGCTTTGGACTTGATTTTGGGCAAAATCAAGGAGCTGGATCGATTGGGTGAGTCCTCGCGACAAGATTCCTCCCAATCGATCGGTGGATCGATTGGGAGAGGCTCGCAATCGCACAGAACAGCGCTGGATCGATCAGTCGATCGATCCAGAGCTCCCAATCGATCGGGCGATCGATTGGGAGGTGCGATTTTGCGCAATAAGCCCTGGATCGATCGGTGAATCGATCCAGGCATTTCCCGAGAGCACAGAGGCGCTCTGGATCGATCGACCGATCGATCCAAAGCCTCCCCGATCGATTGGGAGCAATCCAATCGATCGGGATCCGACCGTTGGCGCTGGATAAAGCCGTTGGCGTGTGATTCCTTCGCCATCGCTCGCATTGTTCACTCCCGATCTACACAGCGATCTTCGAGGGTTCTTCTCCAGAGCTCACTGCCAGTTCTTGAAGCTTCTTGGAGCAGCGTTTCCAAGGTCAAGAGGCATCCCAAGCAAGAGGAAGAAGCTAGCTAGGTTTTATTGTACACAATCTTGTAAGATTTACTTGTATTTGCTTCTTCTTCTCTTCTTGTTTGTTGTGTGAGTTTGTAAAGGCTTCTCCGCCTTCGGTAGTTACCGTAAAGGAGTGTTTTCATAGTGGAGAGTGCTCGTGTGTGTGGATCCTTGGATTAGTCACCTCATCTTGAGGTGGATATCAAGTAAATCCTTTGTGTTAGCGTTGTATGCTTTGTTTCTTGTATTTCCGCTGCATATCATTGAAGAAACAAGCAACGAATGTTGGATCGAGACCGCGCTAGAGGGGGGGGGGGTGAATAGCGCTCGTGGCTAAAATCGTTCGATTATCGGAATCGTAAAACTTAAGAGTTAATGCAGCGGAAATTAAGTTAAGAGACACAGACACGAAGGAGTTACTTCGTTCGGAGCCTAAGGCGACTCCTACTCGAAGGCCCGCGATCCTTGATCGCTTTCGGTGGGCAACAACTATAAATCCGTTAAATAGTTACAGATTACAAGTACAATAAAAAATATACCAACAACAATGTATAATCGAAAAGACTGAGCTCTGGGTCGTCGGGGTGTATTTGCAGCACTTCAGGATGGTCGTACTCGCAGCACGTTGCAGAAGATCGCTTTTCAAAGTTGTCTTTGAAGCTGCACCTCAACCCTCCTTTTATATGCGGTTCCGGACGCCTGGATCCCTTCCAGGCGCCTGGAGTGTGACGTGGCCAACCAACCAGGATGCTCCACGTGGCGAAGTCGCGCAGGGGATAAACTTTGGTCCCGGGCGCCCGGACCTGTTCCCGGCGCCCGGACCTCCGGGCACCCGGATCCATCCCGGGCGCCCGGACACTCTTTTTCCAGCAGGTTCCTCACCTGCAAACAAAGGTTAGTCCGAGCAAAATACCCTGCAAGACAGTGTTAGAATATGATAAAACATAGTAAGGAATAAACGACAGTCTTCGGACTGTCCGAGTCTGACTTTGGATTTCCAGCCGGAAACCCTAGGTCGACCCGACGCCTACTGTTCCCTCTGCGGGGAACGCGTCCTCACCTACTCCACTCAGGAGATTTACCTGTTGCCAGCCGATCCTCCAGATCGACTGGACTTTTGCTCAGCACCCGATGCTTCCGGACTTTCTGCTGGACATCCGCTTCCCCGGCTAGTCCAGTCTTTCACCTGGTTCGCGACACCAGGACTTTTCACCTAGGGTTACCGCCCCCTATGACCTAGGGTTACCGCCCCCTAGGGTTTTCCCTTTGCCTAACCGCAGCTAGGACTTTCCTGAAATCATCAAGTAGACTTGTTAGACTAAAAAACATCTTAACTTTGAATTCTTTGCCGTTATCAAAACACGAGTTCGATCGTCGGATGCTTCCCGCACCAACAACGAAGAGCACGAGGAGCGCGACGAGCTATTCACCCCCCTCTAGCTACATTTTGGTCCCAACAAGTGGTATCAGAGCGAGGCCGTTCTTCACCGGAATCATCGCCGGAAGGGGCAAAGAGCTAGAGGGTGAAGAAGTTGGAGCAAAATTCTTCAAGTCAAAGATTTCTTCAAGCTCAACTTCAACATGGAATTCCAAGACGGACTTGGATTCGACACAATGGTGCCTCCACCATATGTATCTACAAGCTTCGATTCTTGGAGATCAAGAATCAAAAATTTCTTGATGATGGAGATAGAGCAATGGTTTGCTCTAATGGAAGGCTTCGAGGCTCCAAGAAATTCAAAGGGCAAAATCCTCAAGAAGAGCAAATGGAGCCAAGAACAAATTCAAATGTGTGAGGCAAATAACAAGGTAACCAAATTATTGGTTAATTTATTGCCAAGCACCATTCTTTGTAAAATTGGAGAATTTGAAGATGCAAAGGAATTGTGGAGCAAGTTGGCCAAACTTCATGAAGAACCCTCCATTGTACCAAATCAAGATAAATCCAAAGAGGGCGACTCATTGGAGCAAGATCGAGAAGAAGGAGAAGTCTCCACATCCGGGTCAAGAGAAGAAGAGGATGAAGGAGCTTCCACCTCCACAAGTCGAGTCGAATCTATTGGAGGAGCATCATTATCGGATCAAGAGGAAGCCTCTACCTCCAGATCAAAAGGAGAAGATGTCATCCCTACACATGAAGGTATAAATGTTTCAAATAAAAATAAAAATCATATCATATGTTTTGAGTGTAGGGAGCATGGGCATTATAAGAGCAAATGCCCTAAATTGGCCAAGAAAAAGAGCCAAGTGGCACCAATGGGTAAGGAGAAGCCCAAAGAGACCGCTCCCTCAACAAAGAAGAGCAAGGAGCACATTGTGTGTTTTTTGTGCAACCAAAAGGGACATTATAGAAGTCAATGTCCCAAGGGGAAGAAAGCGGTCAAGGCTCAAGAAGGAAGCACAAGTCAAGGGGGAGCCTTCAAGGTAAAACGAAAGGTATCATTTATTGAGCCTGCCTCTTTAAATAATGGTAAAAAGCATGCTAGTTCTAATTTATATCATTTTAATCCTATTTACCATAAACATAGGAAGCATAATAGCATTAAGGGGCGGTGCGATAGTTAAGACATGGGGTGTTGCCACATGAGGTCTTGGGGTCGAAACTCGGTGTGACCGAGCATAACCTCCCCCATGCCTTGGTCATTTGCACTAATGGCTAGTAGCCACCCGTGATTTACCTCCTCCGTGTTGGCTTAGGGATGGGTTGGCGGGGGCGCTGGGGGTGAGCGAATCGCCTTTTTTAGCCACATGATAGCATTAAGGGAAATCATATGACTCTTCATGCTAAAACTACCACACCTAGGGTTAGGAAGGTAGATAAGAATTTAGGCAATAAATCTAAGGATTTTGGTTATAAGCCTAGAAATATAAATGCTCATGGACTTAATGATAAATCAAAAACTAAGGATTTATAGAAAGAAAATCAAGTCTTGAGGTCAAGACTTGATAAAATGGAAAAGACCCTAAAAAGGATGGAAAATATCCTAAAAGGGCAAAATGAGCAAAACCTAGGTTTAGGACAACAAAAGTCATCCAATGGCCATAGAGGTTTGGGATACAAACTTAAGGCTAAGAAGGATGTAATTGTTGGTGCAACCTTAGGTCAAGGTTGACCTGGTTGACCCGACTCGAGTTGACTTGACTCGAGTTGTATTTTGATGTTTGACTTGGGAAGATTGTTGATGCAACCTTAGGTCAAGATTGACCTAGTTGAGTTGCATGTTGATGTTTGACACTCGTGAGAGAGTTCTATTCTTGATGTGGGACAAGAATAGATGTTTGGGAGATTATTGGTGCAACCGTAGGTCAAGGTTGACCTGGTTGACCTGATTCGGGAAAAGTCCAAGTATAAAGACTTGGCACGGAAAAGTCCAAGCAGGGAGCTTGGCACTGGAAAAGTCCAAGTATGGAGACTTGGCACGGAAAAGTCCAAGCAGGGAGCTTGGCACGTGAAAAGTCCAAACAGGGAGTTTGGCACGGGGAAAAATCCTAGTGAGTGAAGCTAGGTGAAGGTGAAAGTCCTGGTGAGTGAAGCCAGGCATTCGGGAAAATCCTGGTGAGTGAAGCCAGGTGAAAATCCTAGTGAGTGAAGCTAGGTGAATGAGAAAGTCCTAACTGGGATGTTAGGCAGTGTGGAAAGTCCTGGTGAGTGAAGCCAGGCAGTGGGAAAGTCCTGGTGAGTGAAGCCAGGCAGTGAGAAAGTCCTAACTGGGATGTTAGGCAGTGTGGAAATCCTGGTGAGTGAAGCCAGGTGAAAGTCCTGGTGAGTGAAGCCAGGCAAGGGAAAATCCAGATGGATCAGGGATGATCGGACTTCTGGTGTTGGAAAGTCCAAGTAGGTCAAAGGGATTGACCGGACACTTGGCGGGGAATTCTAGCAGGTCAAGGGAGTGACCAGATGCTAGGAATTAAGTACCAACAGGTCGAGGTTGACCAAATGTTGGTTTGGGAGACTTGGGACTTGGTTTGGGCAAAACCAAGCTGGATCGATCAGACCGATCGATGATCGTTGTGTATCGATCGGTGCGGTGACCGATCGGATAACAAATGTAAGGCAAAAGCAAGCTTCGATCGGTGCGGGGACCGATCGGATAAGCTTGATCGGTCTCCACAACCGATCGAGACGCGGAGAGGTGGGATCGGTGCGTGGACCGATCCGGGTTGATCGGTCCGCAGGCCGATCAGAAAGCGAAAGTTGGGCAACTTTCGTGAATCATCTTGATCGATGCGGGACCGATCGAGGTTCGATCGGTCCACGCATCGATCAGGCACTAACGCCAGATTTCTTCTCCGCTGGCTTCTGTCTTCGCAGGTTATAAAAGGAGATCAAGGCTTTGGTGCTTATTTCCTCTCTTTTCTTCTTCTTCCTGTCCCTAAGTGCTGTTGTGCTTGAGTTTTGTTGAGCTCCTCCGAAGCTTCGCGTGAGCTTCCAGTCGTCGATCAGCTGCTGCTGTTGTCCGAGAAGTTGTTGCTTCACAGGCAGTCGACGAGAAGGCGAGTTAGTGTTTGTACATTGTTCTTGTCCTTCTACTTGTATTCCTTGTATTCTATCTTGCTGTTGCGAGTTATTGTGGCGAGGTTTCTCCACCCACAAGGAGTATATTATTAGCCGGTTTTCCGGGGACTCATCCACCGACGGATTGAGAGGCTTCGTCCACCTTACGGACACGCCGAGGAGTAGGAGTATCATCTCCGAACCTCGTTACATCGACGCGTTGAGGTTTGATCTTCTTGTTTTCGTTTCCTTGTTTATTTTTCCGCTGCGCTAACAAATTGTAGGAAGAAACGCGATCGATTTGGGGCGGCTATTCACACCCCCCTCTCTAGCCGCGTACGAAGGATCCTAACAAGTGGTATCAGAGCGAGGCCGCTCTTCGACGGATCAACACCCGGGGGAGCACGGGCTAGAGATGGATCTCTATGGAGAAGATGTCACGATTCAACCCTTCTACGAGTCTCACGACAACTTCACATATTGGAAGGTAAGGATGATGTATTTTCTTAGGACTAATATGTTAAATTGGTTTTGTGTACAAGAAGGGTTTTCCCCACCGATGGATGAGGAAGGAAAACCTATCAAGAAGAAGGAGTGGACGAAAGAGCAAATCCACCAATCCACAATCAACGACGAGGTAACGAAAATTCTTGAATTTTCATTACCTAGTGATATCTTGCATAAGATAGGTAGATACAACGATGCCAAGGAATTGTGGAACAACTTGGCAAAGTTCCATGAGGAGAGCTCAAATTCAAGCCATGAAGAGGAGCTAAGTGAGCCAAGTAGCTCACATCATGGAGGGAGCGAATTGGGAGTTGAGGGCTACTCAACATCCAAGGAAGAAGAGGAGGAGAGTTCCTCTTGTTCAAGTTCGGAGCAAGAAGAAGAGACATCTACCTCCGGAAGGGATGAGGAAGAGAGCTCACACCCATCCCCAAACCTAGGTAACTCAAGCATTTCAATTTCAAATAAGTTACATATAATATGCTTTGAGTGTAGGGAACATGGACATTACAAGAGTAAGTGTCCAAAGAGGGTAAGAAAGATTCCACCGGCGCCAAAAGTCAAGGAAGCCGGAGTCCCAAAACGCAAGGGCAAGGAGCACATCGTGTGCTTCCAATGCAAGCAAAGGGGACACTATAGGAGCCATTGTCCGAGGGGAGGCAACCTCACAAGGGCAAGAGACCGGGCACAACGATAGGGGAGCTAAGGCAAACCCTAAGGTAACCTCTAAGGTTCATTATTGCAATTCTAATAAAACTCATGCTAGTAGTTTTGTTGCAATTGTTAATAATGATAAGCATGTTAACTTTAGGAACCAATACATGTGCTTAGGAGCTAAACATGTTAGCCTAGGTAAGGATAACACTAGAAATACCAACCCTAGGATTAACGCTTCTAAAGTTAAGGAAAACCTAGGTAGAAATCCCAAGAAGACTAGACATATGCCTAGGAATATCTCAAGAGAAAATGACAAATTAAAACTTGAGGTATTAGAGAGGGAAAATCAAGTCTTGAGGTCAAAACTTGATAATTTGGAAAAGGCTCTTAAAAACATAGAGAAGTCATCTCTAGGGTTTAAGGGTCAAAAACCAATGTCCAAGGACAAGAAAGGTTTGGGTCACAAACCTAAGTCCCAATTGGTCAAGCCCACTTATCATAATGTTCCATTCGATTATGGAACAAAACCTAAGGCTAGGAAGACCATTACCAAGGTCACAAGGGGAGTCACCCCTATAGTTGACCTTGATGAGACCCAAATGACCAAGGCTTTAAAGCCTAAGAGGGTCATTAGGAGGGTTGCTAGGGAAGTTATCCCTAGTGAATATTTAGTGAACCCAATGAGCTCTAATAGGTATTGGGTTCCTAGGAGCATCTTCTCTACCCCATAAATGGGTTAGAGAGTGTCAACTCCAATAAGAAGGGTAGTTAACCCAACTTTGAGGAAATTGACACTCAAGGAGCATTTTCAAGGTTTTGTGAACCTTTTGAAAATGAAATGGAATTATCATTCACTCCTTGGAAGAGTAAAGTGTGCCAAAGTGAGAATATTTTAATCTTATTTGGCACAATTTAAGAAACCTAGAGAAATACCATAATTGGGATCTTGGTTTTCTCTTAGGGATATATGGGCAATCTAGGGTTAGATTTTAAGTTAGCTAAGGCTAAGGATACTTAGATAGGGAATTTAGGTATTTTATTTGTGCTAACTTACCATGATTGGTTGCCATATGCCATGCCATGACATCATATTTATCTTATTATCATTTGAAATGTCATGATAATGCTTAGGTTATTTATATGTCATGTGTTAGTTTAGTTTCAAACTTTATGCCATGACATCATGACATTGGCACATGTTTTCATTTATGATATCATTTTATGCCATGTCATCATCTCTTGCATTAATAATCAATTGAATTGATTTAAGGATGAAAACACATTTTGATATTGAGATCAAATTTGTGTTTAGAAAATGCATGAGAACTTAGCCTAAGTTGACCTTAACCCATATCTCACATCAAAATTGACTTGGATGTGTTTGATACACTTTAGATGTGTGTGAGATATTAGACTCATGAGTTAGGATCAAGGTACATAGGTCTTGTACCTAGATGAGCCTAATTCAAGAAATGGGGATCATAGGGAAAGCTTGTGTACAAGTCATGTACATCTAGCCCTAAGATTATGGTCCTAAATTCAAATGGTTTTAAAAGCATTTTAAAATTGATTTGAAAAACCTTGATGAAGCTTTCCTAGTGATAGCATTCATCATTGGACATTGTGATACAAAATTGACTTAACTTTGAACTATTTCAAAACTTTTGAATTTTGTATCAAGATTGAAAAATGGAAACTATTTTCATAGAAAATTATTTTTCCGTGATAGAATATGGTATGAGGAGTGTATCCTCAAAATTTTACGATTTTTGGAATTTTCTGGAATTTATTAGGAGTTTCTGAATTTCCGGGAAGGAAATCAGAAATCTCTGATTTCAGAGGCTGGATCGGTCACCGGACCGATCCAGGGAAGGACTGATCGGTCTGGGGACCGATCCAGGTGGTTTCTGATCGGTCTGGGGACCGATCAGTGCGTGCCAGGTTCTGATTTTCAGCAGGTGTCTGAAATTTCAGTTTTTGAAGTTGAGTTTCGAATTTCTGAAGGTTTGAAACTCTCCAAGACATTGTTGGTGCAATGGTCAAGGGGGAGTTGATCATTAGGAGGAGTTTTACCTATTAGTCAAGGGGGAGTTGACTTTTAGGGGGAGTTTTTACTCCTTAAGATTTTTGAGGATTAGTGATATGGGATTATCGCTAAGTTGATTGTTGAGTTTAGTACCAAGGGGGAAATTAAGAGTTTCAATGAAAGGTATGGGACTTTCATTAGGAAGAAACTCTTGACCTTGATACTCTCCTTTTTCTTTTTGATGTGTGTCAAAAAGGGGAGAGCGTTCATTGGAGAATTATTGGAAAACCCAAGTTAGGTTATCGGGTTAACCTAAGCTAGGGGAAGAATGTCAAGGAATGTTCGAGGAAGAACATTGGAATACTTTTTGATGTGTGTCAAAAAGGGGGAGAATTATTGGAGAACCCAAGTTAGGTTATCGGGTTAACCTAAGGGGAGAATGTCCAGAGAATGTTCAAGGAAAGAACATTGGACATTGGAAGATGGTTGGAAAACCTAAGTTAGGTTATCGGATTAACCTAACTTGATTATGGTTTTGTCAAACATCAAAAAGGGGGAGATTGTTGGTGCAACCTTAGGTCAAGGTTGACCTGGTTGACCCGACTCGAGTTGACTTGACTCGAGTTGTATTTTGATGTTTGACTTGGGAAGATTGTTGATGCAACCTTAGGTCAAGATTGACCTAGTTGAGTTGCATGTTGATGTTTGACACTCGTGAGAGAGTTCTATTCTTGATGTGGGACAAGAATAGATGTTTGGGAGATTATTGGTGCAACCGTAGGTCAAGGTTGACCTGGTTGACCTGATTCGGGAAAAGTCCAAGTATAAAGACTTGGCACGGAAAAGTCCAAGCAGGGAGCTTGGCACTGGAAAAGTCCAAGTATGGAGACTTGGCACGGAAAAGTCCAAGCAGGGAGCTTGGCACGTGAAAAGTCCAAACAGGGAGTTTGGCACGGGGAAAAATCCTAGTGAGTGAAGCTAGGTGAAGGTGAAAGTCCTGGTGAGTGAAGCCAGGCATTCGGGGAAATCCTGGTGAGTGAAGCCAGGTGAAAATCCTAGTGAGTGAAGCTAGGTGAATGAGAAAGTCCTAACTGGGATGTTAGGCAGTGTGGAAAGTCCTGGTGAGTGAAGCCAGGCAGTGTGGAGAGTCCTGGTGAGTGAAGCCAGGCGGTGAGAAAGTCCTGGTGATGTGATGTTAGGCTGGGGAAATCCTGGTGAGTGAAGGTGAAAGTCCTGGTGAGTGAAGCCAGGCAAGGGAAAATCCAGATGGATCAGGGATGATCGGACTTCTGGTGTTGGAAAGTCCAAGTAGGTCAAAGGGATTGACCGGACACTTGGCGGGGAATTCTAGCAGGTCAAGGGAGTGACCAGATGCTAGGAATTAAGTACCAACAGGTCGAGGTTGACCGAATGTTGGTTTGGGAGACTTGGGACTTGGTTTGGGCAAAAACCAAGCTCTGGATCGGTTTGCAGACCGATCCAGTGATACGTTTGTGTATCTGATCGGTCTGGTGACCGATCAGATAACAAACAGAAGGCAAAGCAAGCTTACTGATCGGTCTGGGGACCGATCAGCATGAAGCTTGATCGGTCTCCACGACCGATCAGAGACGCAGCCGGGAGAGGTGGGATCGGTCTGTGGACCGATCCAGCTGGATCGGTCCACGCATCGATCAGAAAGCAAAGTTGGGCAACTTTCGCGAATCATCTTGATCGGTCCGGGACCGATCGATGGTTCTGATCGGTCCACAGACCGATCAGGGCACTAGCCGTTGCGACGCAACGGCTAGATTTCTTCTCCGCTGGCTTCTGTCTTCGCAGGTTATAAAAGGAGATCAAGGCTTTGGTGCTTATTTCCTCTCTTTTCTTCTTCTTCCTGTCCCTAAGTGCTGTTGTGCTTGAGTTTTGTTGAGCTCCTCCGAAGCTTCGCGTGAGCTTCCAGTCGTCGATCAGCTGCTGCTGTTGTCCGAGAAGTTGTTGCTTCACAGGCAGTCGACGAGAAGGCGAGTTAGTGTTTGTACATTGTTCTTGTCCTTCTACTTGTATTCCTTGTATTCTATCTTGCTGTTGCGAGTTATTGTGGCGAGGTTTCTCCACCCACAAGGAGTATATTATTAGCCGGTTTTCCGGGGACTCATCCACCGACGGATTGAGAGGCTTCGTCCACCTTACGGACACGCCGAGGAGTAGGAGTATCATCTCCGAACCTCGTTACATCGACGCGTTGAGGTTTGATCTTCTTGTTTTCGTTTCCTTGTTTATTTTTCCGCTGCGCTAACAAATTGTAGGAAGAAACGCGATCGATTTGGGGCGGCTATTCACACCCCCCTCTCTAGCCGCGTACGAAGGATCCTAACAGTAATTTCTTACCATAGGGTTCCATATAGCTATGGAACCGAGTTTAGGTCTAAGAGTCAAGTCAAAAGTACAAGGGAAGTTATCCCTAGGAGTATTTTTACAACTAAGGTGACTGAGACTTCTAAGAAGCCAAACAAAGTCACTAGGAAGGTATCTAGGGAGGTTATCCCTAGTGAGTACCTAGAGCATCCAAGGAGCACCAATAGGTTTTGGGTTTCTAGGAGCATTTTCTCTACCCCATAGATGGGTTAGAGAGTGTCAACTCAAATTGAAAGGATAGTTAACCTAACCATGATGAAGTTGACACTCAAGGAGCATTTTTAAGGTTATTATTAACCTTTGAAAATGAAAAGGATTATCATTTACTCTTAATTGGAGTAATATGTGCTATGAGTTGAGAAGTTTTGATGTATTTTCAATGGCACAACAAAATATGAGTAAAAGAAATGTCAATTTGGGATTTTGACATTTTCTTAGAAAGTTAAGGGCAATTTAGGCCTTATTTTTAAATGGTTACTCTTGTAAGAGTAAAATGTGTCAAACCTTGAGGAATTGTGTTTCTAAATTAAATTGGCACAATTGGGATAATAATAAGAACTACCAAGTTGATATTTTGGTAGTTTCTTAAGGGATTAAAGGCAATCTATGCCTTAACTCAAATGGTTACTCTTGGAAGAGTAGATTGTGCCAAAATTTGAGGAATATAGTTAATTCAATTGACACAACAAATTAAGAGTAAAAGAAATGTCAAGTTGAGAGTTTGGCATTTTATTAGGGACTTAAGGGCAATCTAGGACTTAAATTTTAAGTTAGCCAAGGTTTTAGGATACTTAGATAGGTAATTTAGGTATTTTATTTATGCTAAAACTTGCCATGATTGTTTGCCTTTTATATGTTATGACATCATATTTATTTTCTTTGGCATTCATACCTTATTATGAAAAATACAAAAAATACCATGTCATGTCATACATACATCATATAGTTATAGGAAATTTTCTTTTGAAAATTATTTTTCTTTGATGTATGTCATAACATTATCATGTATTAGTTTATTCCTTTCAATTAAGGACTAATGACATTTATTAACAAGTAACATCCTTGGTGGATGTTCATAACCTCAAAATGCCTAGGTAGATATGCATGATCCCTAGATTAGGGCAAAACCAAGACTTACATCTCACAAAGAACTATAAGGTGGCTTGTATGTGTTTTTGTACACTTTAGATGCAAGTGAGATGTTAGGATGATGAACAAAACTCAAGATGTGATTTGGTGCTTTCTTTTGAGTTTTAGGTTCATCAAAACACATAGTTATGTGTTTTCCAATCATTGAGAAAGCTAATGTACAAGTCATGTGCATTGAGCCCAAGGAACATGGTTGGATATTGGTTTTGAAAATCATTTTAAAATGCTTTTGGAAAACCTTGGTGAAGGCTATCTTTTGATAGTAATCATCATTGAATAGTTGAGCACAAACTTGAAGAAAACACTAAAGTGTTTACAAGTTTTCAAGTTTGTGTCAATCTTTGAAAAAATGAAGTATTTTCTTAGAAAACTATTTTTCCATGATACTATATGCCCTAAATAATGTCTACAACGATTTTTATGATTTTTGAAATTTTGTAGATTTTTCTAGGGGTTTCTGAAATTGACTGAAATAGAATTTTAACTTTTTCAGAGCTTCAATCGATCACCTGATCGATTGAAGGATCTCAATCGATCGATTGAGAGCAAGATTCTCGTGAACAGAAGCTTCCTGGATCGATCCACCGATCGATCCAGCCCTCCTGAATCGATCAATGGATCGATTTAAGCAGGTTCAATCGATTGGGACCCAACTCCAATCGATTGGGAATGCTGATTTTGGCTGGTAAAGTCTGATTTCAGCATTTTGGACCATCTTTAGTCTAGGTAACCATTCCTAACCCTTCAAAACATATTTATACACATTTAAGGGGAGTTTTCATGATGAAAACAAGAATGGATTGGTTAAGAAAGACTAAGTCGAAGTTTAGGTTGAGGTTTGGTTTCATTATTGAATTTATGAATCTCAAAACTTCTAATTTTGGGTTTCCTAAAGGTTTAGGGATTCCAAGTCATTGTTGGTGTAATGACAAGTTTCGTGCATGTCTTTAGGGGGAGTTACTCTTTAAGGACATGAAAAATACTTTTCATACACCTTGGAAGGTGGCTAACCTTTTTTTTGTGAAAATGCTCAAGGTTGGGCATTTGAATATAATGGAGAGTGTATATCTTCATTATTCAAGTGGTGTCTGCTCAAGGATGAGCATTTAATGATAATGAAGGGTATGAGACCTTCGTTATCGGATTGTGAGCAATGAGTGAAGTTGTGAACAACCTTGGGTAACTCTTCAGGGGGAGAGTTTGTTTATTTTTTTTTTTTATGTGTGCCAATAGGGGGAGAATGAAAGGGTTTAAGTTAGGCCTTCATTATCTAAGAGGGAGTTTGCCCTCTTAAGGGGAGAACGTAGGGTTTAACTTACGTCTTCATTACCTAGTGGCATGAAGGGAGTTGAAGCTATGGGATTAGCCTAACTTAAATGTTGTATTGTCAAACATAAAAAATGACGAGATTGTTGATGCAATATTCCCCAGGTCAAGGTTGACCAAGTTGATTGAGCTTGGACTGAGTCAAGCTCGAGTCTTGATGTTTGAGTTTCGATATTTGACAATATATGTAAACAACACATGGAGATTGCAGGTCCAATTATTCATGTGGGGGGATTGTGAAGAAGAGTCAAGTAGGTCAAGGTTGACTGGATACTTGACTGGAAAGTCCTAGTGAGTGAAGCCAGGCAGAAGGGAAGTCCTGGTGAGTGAAACCAGACAGATTGAAAGTCTTGGTGAGTTAAACCAGACAATTAAGAAAAGTCCAAGTAGGTTAAAGTTTTGACCGGATACTTGGTATGAGGAAATCCAGGTGGATCAAGGTTGATCAGACACCTGGTGGTGAACGTCCAAGTAGGTCAAAGGGATTGACTGGATACTTGGCACGAGGAGGAAAAGTCTAAGTAGGTCAAAGGGATTGACCGGATACTTGGCACGAAGAAAAGTCCAAGTGGGTCAAAGGGATTGACCGGACACTTGGTGAGCGAGTTCTAGCAGGTCAAGGGTGACCGGATGCTAGGCATGATGTACCAACAGGTCATAGGTGACCGAATGTTGGTTTAGGGGGCTTTGGACTTGATTTTGGGCAAAATCAAGGAGCTGGATCGATCAGCCGATCGATTGGGTGAGTCCCCGCGACAAGCTTCCTCCCAATCGATCGGTAGATCGATTAGGAGAGGCTCGCAATCGCACAGAACAACGCTGGATCGATCAGCCGATCGAGCCCGATCGATTGGGAGGTGTGATTCTGCGCAATAAGCCCTGGATCGATCGGTGAATCGATCCAGGCATTTCCCGAGAGCACAGAAGCGCTCTGGATCGATCGACCGATCGATCCAAAGCCTCCCTGATCGATTGGGAGCAATCCAATCGATCGGGATCCGACCGTTGGCGCTGGATAAAGCCGTTGGCGTGTGATTCCTTCGCCATCGCTCGCATTGTTCACTCCCGATCTACACAGCGATCTTCGAGGGTTCTTCTCCAGAGCTCACCGCCAGTTCTTGAAGCTTCTTGGAGCAGCGTTTCCAAGGTCAAGAGGCATCCCAAGCAAGAGGAAGAAGCTAGCTAGGTTTTATTGTACACAATCTTGTAAGATTTACTTGTATTTGCTTATTCTTCTCTTCTTGTTTGTTGTGTGAGTTTGTAAAGGCTTCTCCGCCTTCGGTAGTTACCGTAAAGGAGTGTTTTCATAGTGGAGAGTGCTCGTGTGTGTGGATCCTTGGATTAGTCACCTCATCTTGAGGTGGATACCAAGTAAATCCTTTGTGTTAGCGTTGTATGTTTTGTTTCTTGTATTTCCACTGCATATCATTGAAGAAACAAGCAACGAAGAGCACGAGGAGCGCGACGAGCTATTCACCCCCCTCTAGCTACATTTTGGTCCCAGCACATAGGAGCTCTCACTTTCTTTGTTCGAGGTCAATATTGTACCCATATGGCTCGATCATACCATAGCTCTTATGCGCAGTCAGTGGTTAAACTTTCTGGCAGTCCGAGCTCTGATACCAATTGTAGGATCGAAAAAAATTTAGATATCTCCACAATGACATGATATTGTCCACTTTGGGCCTAAGCCCTCATGATTTTGCTCTTGGACTCTACCCAAAATGTCTCATGCCAATGGAAATATCTTTTCTCTTATAAACTCATGATCTTTCCCATGTGTTTCTAATGTGAGCCTATGTTTGCAACCTTGCAACCCCAACACTTGTTACCTACCGCTATAGCTAAGAATGGCTTGTTGTTAAAAGTCAAGGTTGTTCTTATTTATGGTGGATATCAACCCACTTAGAGAAAACCTACCATCTCCCGAATTCAAAATAAGGGTGTTTGAATTTGATAAATAGGCATGCTTTTATTACATGTAAATTGTTTATATAAATAAAATCATATCTTTCATGCATTCTTATTTTTGTATTTTTAGGTTAATAATTTAATTATAACTTCTGTTAATTTGCGTTCGATTTTGGACTCGAACAAATTGACTGGACCAAACTTCTTGGACTGGTTTCGAAGTTTGAGAATTGTTCTCAAAACTGAAAAGCTAGCTTATGTCCTTGATGAGCCTCTTCCCATAAGTCTTGATGCTGATGCAACTGCAGACCAATTGTTGGTCCATCAGAAACATAAGGATGATTCTGTATTTACAAGTTACATTATGTTAGTTGCTATGGCTCCTGAACTACCGAAATAGTATGAGCATTTGGATGCTTATGATATTGTCTATCATCTTCGTAAGTTGTTTGATGAGCAAGCAAGATCCGAAAGGTTCAAGATCTCTAGGCTTCTCTTTGCTCAAAGATGCAGAAGGGTTTGTCTGCCGTATAATTTGTACTAAAGATGAACGACTACATAGAGGATTTAGCATCACTCGATTTTATGATGGATTGTGAGTTAAGTATTGACTTAATTCAACATGGTTTGCCGAAAAATCATTCATAATTTGTGATAAACTATCAGATGAACAAGTTGGAATCAACCATCCCTGAGATGATCAATATGCTCAAGATTGTGGAGCCTTCTGTTAAAGGTGAACAAAAAATTGTGATGCTAGTAGACTTCTCCAAAAAAGGTTTTAAGAGGAAGCCAAAATATCAGACTAAGGGGAAGAGCAAAAAGGCTAAGACAATAGAACCAGCACAAAAGGGCTTATGCCATCATTGTTGCAAGATGAGACATTTGCGAAGAAACTACATGATTTATCTTGAATCTTTGAAGAAGAATAAGACATTTGATACACCATCCTCTTCAGGTGTTTTCGTTATTAATTGTCATGTTATTTCCTCAAACACTTGGATATTAGATACTAGGTGTGAGTCACATATATATAATGGCATACAAGGGCTAAGGAATAGTAGAAGACTCATCAAGGGATAATCAAGGCCGCGAGTTGGGAATGGAGCAAAGTATTGGGACCGTTGGGCCAGCTAGAAGGGGGGTTGAATAGCCCTGCACAAAATTAAAAAAAAATACTGTTCTCGGACTTAAATGAACACTTGCATAAATAAAATTAAAATAAACAAAAAATAGAGGCTCAAGGGATTTACTTGGTTATAACCGGGGAGGTTGTTAATCCAAGGAAATGAAGCGAACTAAATATTCCTTCAGGCGGAGAAGCCTCTTACAGCAGTGAAAGCACAAAAATGAAGAAGCTAAACAAAAATGGAAAGCGTACAAGTGTTGTAAATGAAATTGCTTGTTCATCGTAGCTTCTTGGACCGAACAAGGTTATATTTATAGCCTTGGTCGAGGCGCCTAGAGGGGGATAGGACTTTATCCCCTCCGTAACGGATCACAATCAAATGTGATCTAGATAGAATCATGTTCCGGGTGCCCGGAATCGCTCCGGGCACCCGGAATCGCTCCGGGCACCCGGAATCGCTCCGGGCACCCGGACTGGTCTGAGCGCCCGGAGCCTTAAAGTCAACATGGTTGACTTTTTCTAGTCCGAGCCCTCTGCTCCAGTGTTGCTTGTCTCGATCCGGGTCTTCCGCTTCGGCTTCGCTTGCTTGGGTGATTTCGTCCAACAGAAATAAGGCTCACCCAAACTCAATTTCGGCCTTCTCCTCGAGTAGGCTTTTGCTCCGGCTTTTCGTCCCTCGAACGTCGCGTACATTCTTTTCATCCACCGGTGTACTCTTCCGTGGTGCCTCGCCCCTCAGACGTACCGAGCCCGTCGGCTCTCTCCTATACCGTCCTTCTCGCTAGCCACTGTTGGTGTAGCGGGACCGGCAAGAGGAGGGGGGGGAGTGAATTGCCTGCAAACAAGAATACCCTCCTCAAAACTTTCAACTCAAAATAAAAGTAACAGTAAAGTAAAAATAACAGAAAGAAAAAAAGGGGCTCAGTGAATTGACTTGGTTACAACCGAGACGGTTGAACAGGTACACTAACAGAGTCTCCTTCTCTGAAGGCAGAGAAGCCTTTTATACTTTGAAAGCTCTTACACGTTGCTTGGAAATGAAATACAGAGTTGATTTTCGTTGATTCTGAATAGCTGTTCGAGACCCCTTTATATAGGGGTTCCAAGACTTATCCAGTTCACCTGATCTTCGAGATCAGCATTTGTCTCGAGAGGGATCGGTCGATCGATCCCCAGGTTCGGTTGACCGAACCTGCGTACTTGACCAACCTTCCGTCCAAATGCAATCCGTGTGGATCGAGCCTGCGTTCGATCGACCGATCAGCCAACGGTCTCTCCCTTAGCTGGCCCGATTAGCATGCTCGACTAAGTCTCTGGTTTATCTCCGGTTCGGTCGACCGATCAGAAGGTTCGGTCGACCGATCAGCCAACGGTTGGTTGTTGACGTGGCTGCTGACGTGTCACCAACGGCTGGCTTTTGATGATAGGGGTTCGGTCGATGGATCATGGCGTCCGGTCGACCAAACACTTGTCAAGTCAACTTCCCGGTTGACCTGCTCTGGTTCTGCTCGCTTGGGTGATTGCGGTCAACCGAAATAGAGCTCACTCGAACCCAATTCCCGGTCTTCTCCTCGAGTAGTCTTCCGTCCCGGCTTTACGTCCCTCGAACGTCGCACACGTTCTTTTCGCCCACCGGTGTACTCTTCCGCAGCTCTCTCATCCTTCGGACGCATCGAGCCCATCAGCTCCCTTCCCGTGTCGTCCTTCTCGCTAGCTACGTCTTCCGCTCGACTTCCTGCGCTCCTAAGCTCCTGCACACTTAGATACAGGGATCAAAAACAAACAGGACCTAACTAACTTGGTTGATCACATCAAAACAACCACGGGGTCCAACAGCCACATCTTCCGCTCAGCTTCCTGTGCTCCTAAGCTCCTACACACTTAGCCACAGGGATAAAAAAATCACAGGACGTAACTTAACTTGTTTGATCACATCAAAATAACTTTGGAGTTCCAACACAAAGATTGTTGCAATCGCCATCGGAACATACTTATTAAAACTTATTAGTGGACTTGTCTTAGAACTGGATAATTATTATTTTATTTTTACATTAAAAAGAACATTATTTCTATTTTTTACTTAAATAAAAAAGATTTTCATTTGACTTTTAGTAACAATTATTGTTATAATTTTGAATGACGTTCTTTATTACACTGAAACTTTATGCAATGACATCTACGTGTTAGATATATCTAGTGACGCATTCAATATCAAAACAAGTAATAAACGGGCTCAAATAAATAATCAATTAACCTCTTACTCGTGGCATTGTCGCCTTAGCCATGTAAACAAGAAACGTATGTCCGAATTGCAAAAGATTGCAGTTCTCGAATCATTTAAATTAGATATATTTGATACATACGATTCATGTTAAAAGACAAGATGACAAAGTTACATTTTTCTAGAAAGGGTGAATGAGTTAATGAGTTACTTAGACTCATACATACCAATATATGTGGACCAATGTCAACTCATGGACTAGGAGGTTATAGCTACTTCATTACTTTCATTGGTGATTACTCTCATTATGGGTATGTGTATTTAATGAAACATAAGTCTAAAGCTTTTGAAAAGTTTACAGAACTTAGAAGTGAAGTAGAGAAACAATTTGGTAAAAGTATTAAGATACATCGATCCAATCGAGGTGGTGAGTATTTAAGCCAAGAGTTTCAAGATTATCCAAGGGGCAATGATATATTGTCTTAATAGACTCCGCCTCATATGCTACAATATAATGGTGTATCAGAAAGACGTAACCAAATCCTGTTGGACATAGTTAGGTCAATGATGGATTATACACATCTTCTCAAAACCTTTTGGGGTTATGCAATCATGACTGCTGTTTACTTGCTAAACAAAGTCCCGACAAAGACAATTTCAACTACTCCATATGAGGTATGGACTAGTAAGAAATCCCTCATATCTTGTTTGAAGATATGGAGATGCCCTGCTTATGAGAAGAGAATTGTGTTAGACAAGTTGGACGCTAAGTTTGATAAGTGTTTATTTATTGGATGCTCTAAGGAAACTAAGGGTTACCAATTCTTTCACCCATTCGAACAAAAGGTGTTTGTTTCAAGGTAGGTTGCATTCCTAAAGAAAGAGTTTCTCTTGCAGGAAGCAAGTGGGAGTATAGTTGAACTTGATGAAGTTCAAGAGACTCCAATAGACACTAATCAGAATCCTAGTTAAGAACTACAACCGATTATGATACAACCTCCTCGTAGATCAAGTAAGACATGCAATATTCCTGAGAGATATGGATCTCTTGAAAGAGAATCGAATGATATGTTACTTATTGAGAATGAGGAATCTAATGATTACGAAGAAACTCTAAATAGTTCAAAGAAGGACAAGTGACTTATAACCATGAAGTCGAAAATAAATTTTATGTACACAAATCAAGTTTGGAATTTAGTAAACTCACCTAAAGGTATTACGCCTATAGGGTGTAAGTGAATTTTCAAGAAGAAAACAAACATGGATGGTAATGTAATTACCTACAAGGCAAGGTTGGCAGCAAAAGGCTATTATCAAAGGCAAGACATTGACTATGACGAACCCTTCTCACCTGTAGTCATGCTTAAATCTATTCGGATACTCCCGACCATATTAGTTCATCATGATTACGAGATATGACAAATTAATGTGAAAATAACTTTTCTTAATGGAAATCTGCTCAAAGACGTGTATATGATACAACCCAAAGGTTTCACATCTATTAACAAGAATAAAGTATGTAAGTTTCAACGGTCCATTTATGGACTAAAGCAAGCATCTAGGAGTTGGAATATTAATTTTGATGAGGTGATCAAAGAGTTTGATTTCTCACAAAATTCAGACGAATCTTGTGTGTATCAAAAGGTTAGTGGGAGTGTGATCGTATTCCTAATATTATATGTTGATGACATATTAGTTATAGGAAATGATATGTCAATTCTACAGTCAATTAAAGTTTGATTGTCCATGACATTCTCCATGAAAGATAAGAGAGAAGCAACTTACATTATAAGGATGAAGATCTATAGATATAGACCGAAAAGGTTGTTTGGTCTCTCATAGTCAATATATATAAACAGAGTGCTAAAATGGTTTAGCATGTTTGAAATGAAAAAAAGTTTTATACCTATATGACATGAAATTCACCTTTCGAAGTCTATATGCCCGCGCACAAAAAATGAGAGGATTTGCATGGATAAGATACCTTATGCGTCCGTAATAGGATCTCTTATGTATACTATGTTATGTACAAGGCCCATTGTATCGTATGCTCTAAGTGTTACAAGAAGATGCCAATAAGATTCAGGAATGGATCACTGGGCTACTGTCAAGACAATCTTTAAGTACTTGAGAAAAACTAAGGAAATGTTCTTGGTATATGGAGATGGTGATATGATCATACACGGGTATACAAATGTCAATTTCTAGACGGACAAAAATGACTCCAAGTCTTAGTCTGGATTCATATTCGTATTAAATGGAGACATAGTTAGTTGAAAAAGTTCGAAGCAGGACACTGTTGTAGATTCTACCTGTGAGGTGGAATACATTGTAACTTCAGAAGTAGCAAAGGAAACAGTTTGGATCAAGAAGTTTGTTATCAAACTTGGCGTAGTTCCACCCATTGTTGAGGCATTACCTATTTACTGCGATAATACTGGAGCCATTGTGCAAGCAAAAGAACCTAAGTCTCATTAGCAATCTAAACACATGCTTCGCTGCTATCATCTTATCAGGAAGATCATTAGTAGGAAAAAAAATACAACTCAAGAAAATTTCCACTGAAAGGAACCTAGCGGATCCTTTGATAAAAATTCTACCACAAAGCAAGTTTGAGAGTCACATCCAGACTTACGGTTTAGGACACTATGATGATTGGTATTAGGCGAAGTGAGAGTGTTAAATTTTGAGGGATGTCTTAAGGCAATCGTTTTATGATTTTTATTATTTATTTAATAAATATATATTCACTATTTGAGTGCATATAATATGTTTGAATAGTCTTAAACTCATATACTAAATGTCCACAATACAATTCATAGTATGAGAGAATTTGTGATTAGATTGTAACTTGTGATTATCTCTACATGTGCAATTATGAACGTATTAGAATTTTCCTAGTCGTCGAAATTGATGCATTCAAATATCATAAATTCTGTAAGACTAACATGAGTTATACTCCTTGGTTCAGCCAAGCAACTGTTTCTCACTAGCTGGAGACATTGCGATATCGAGAGTTAAATGTGAATACTAGTTATGGTAATTAGTTCATTGGAGTGACCTATTGTAAGACTTCATATGGTTCTTTATATATATGGATATGTCTGTGAAGTCTCTACTGTAGCTCGAGTGCAAGTTTCCTTAGACTTGAGGTATACAAGTCACCTTGGTTATGGAGACTTATACTTTGATATCTTAAGCAAGCATCTCCTTGGAGATGTGGATCCGAGATAATTGGGTATAAGTTGAAATGCTCGAAGATATTTGAATAGCCTATAGAGGGTTCATCGCTCCTTGCGAGGAGACATATACCCTATGACCACTCGTTAGGATTATTATTCAAAGTTTTTAGCCAAAGCATCACATGTTAAGAGTATGAGACTCTTGTACACATGTACGAGTGATTTGAATCCACAAAATAAAGAAGTATTACTTGGACTAGGTGTGACGTAGTCAACTTAGTGGGGGCAAACACATATACCATATATTGAACCAAGTGGGTATAAGACGAGTGAAAGGAACGAGGCACGATTCACTGTAACTGCTGAAGGGTTCAGAATTAGTTCTGAGATCAACTGTGATTTTCTGATTAATTGGGGACCATGATGTACTACTAGGTGTCACTCATAATCGTTCCATAATTAAGTAGTTAATTATGGATGACCAAGATAAACATGAATCTATTGGGTCACACGCACTATGAGTCTCTAAAAGACTAAAAACAAGTTAGAGAATATGATTCTCATATCAAGAGATAAATGTGTGGTTAGACCATACATGAGACATATATGAAAATATTTATCGGAACAGAAGCGCCGACAGGCCACATCTCTTATGGAAGAGTTGAGCCCTATTTGGTTTAGTCATGAACCAATTTGATTTAACTATAAACAAATTGATTTAGTTGTGAACCAAACTAAAGGTTAATGAGCTAATTTTTTATTAAGGCATAATGAGTTGGGTTTGTGCTTTCTAATCCAATTCATTAAATGAGACTATATATTGATATAGTTAAAAGAGAATTAATATATAATTCATTATTGGTTTGATTAGGTTTTGAAAACCTAAATCCATTACCTCTCTCTCCCTCCGCCTCTCTCTTGTCATCAACCACAATAAGAGGTTCTCCTCTTATCGCCGTGAGCCACCCAAAGGAAGAAAATCTTTCTTTTGCTTCTTCTTCCTCTTCTTAATCCTTCTCCTTCACTCATGGCTAATACCTTCTGAAGACGAAGTTTGTTCTCTTAGAGTTGTCTTGAAGAGCTCGACGTAGATACGAATAGAGACGAGGTTCAATAATGTCGCAAAAGGTTGATACCCTTCTTATTACAAGTCATCTATAAGGTATAACTAGAATAATTATTATTCAATTTCATTTTTATTTTATGATATTGTCTGCGCGATTATATCTTGCATGTGTGTAGTCTGTATGATGTAATAAATTAATTTATTTATCATTAAGTTTTCCGATGTGCATGTTTACAAAACATGTTTTTAGCACGCACTACATCGGACATATCCCAACATGAGAGCCTCTCTGAATGTCCTTGTTTTTTGTTATCCTCTGGAGTTACAATGAGAATCTCATCCTCAATCAGGAAACGACAACGAGGTATCTTGTCCTGATAACACCTACGAGGAGGGAAAGTCACCACACATTTAGATGAACCACTATGACTAGGGCCAAATTCCTTAATAGGACATATCCCGCCGCTAGGTTCGGCTAAGCCACTAGGCTCATCCATCTCGTAGAAGGTAAAGTCTCGATTGATTTCACCTCTCTTAGGGAAATCATTCTCGAGAAACTTGGCATTACGAGACTCAATCTCAATGACAATTCTGTCTGTATGTTCTCCTAAGAACATATGTCCCTTAGAGTGGTTAGAGTGCCTGATGAAGATACACTTCTTTTCTCGCATACCTAACTTACCATATTTATGAGAGGAATCATAAACATATGTGGGGCAACCCCATGGTTTTAATTTGCTAAGGTCAGGCTGCCTTCCTGTCCAAAGCTCGTATGGAGTGCTGACTATGGACTTCGTTGGAACATGGTCGAGGACATAGACCACAATCAATAACGCATCACCTCAATGGAAGATGGGTAAATTGGCTTGCGTAATCATAGACCTCATCATCTCCAACAGAGTCCTACTCCTCTCAGCGACTCCGTTTTACTGTGGAGTAGCAAGAATAATCAACTATCTTGTAATGTCTCTCTCGAAACATAGTTCTTTAAACTGTTCAAATAGATACTCACGCCCCCGATCAGTTCTGAGAGTTTTCACTCTCAAGTGTAATTGATTTTCAACCTCACTAATAAACCTCCTGAAGCACTCTAGTACCTCAAACTTGTGCGAGATTGAATAGACGTAATCGAAATGCGTGTAGTCATCTTTAAAAATAATGAAATACGTGGTACCATTTTCGGCTCTCACATTCATGGGTCCGTAAATGTCGGAATGAACTAATTGCAATGAAGTCCTAGCTCTCATTGCTTTTCCAAAAGGCTTTCTTGTTGCTTTGTCTACTAGGCAGTACTCACACAAGGGCAACTCAACTTTGGTTAGCGGGCCCAACATGCCACTTGTTGCTAACCTACTTATCCTCTCTTGTCCTATGTGGCCAAGTCTGCTATGCCATACAATCACATCATCTACTACACTATCAAATGCATAGACAATAGGAGAATAAGGACAAGCACATGACATCAAATTTAGTACATAGAGTCCCTCATGGACTAAACTAGAGCAAACTAAAGAGCTATCATAAGACATCAAAACTTCAGAGTTTCCTAACATCACATAGTATCCTAATTGATCTAAGCATCAGACAGATACAAGATTCTACATAATTTCTGGCGCATATAAGACGTCATGAAGATATAAAACTTGGTTGCTTTGCAGCAATAGCTTACACACCCCAATTCCTCTCACTGCCACATATGCTCCCTTCCCAACATATAACTTCTTCATATGAGGACTCAAAAGGTGGAACTCCACAAATGTGCTCCTGTCACAAGCTACGTGGTCTGTGGCTCCTGAGTCTACAATCCAGAAAGGAGAAGAGTTAGCGAACATCACACTAGATGACACATAACTCATACCATGTAAAGAAGAAGGATGTACCTTTCGCTTGCTACACTCGCGTGCGAAATGACCAAGCTTAGCACATACGAAGCATCAGACATTACTCTTAACTAGTTCTTTCTTCTTGTGTCTCTATCCTTTCTCGTCAATCTTCACAAATGGCTTCCTCTTGCATGACCTAAAGTAGTCCTGGTCACATCACAACGCTCTTTCTCGAGCTCACAATGCCTACTCATATTCATGAAAGTACTGATATATTCAGTGTGTGTAAAATAGGTCTTAACAATATCCCATGAGTTAAGCAATGATTGGATCACACCACTATTTGAAGTTTATTAGACATAGGCTCTCTCATATTTTTCAGAGAAGCAATCATACTTGACATATGCATTAAATGTTACTTCATAGTATAAACATGCATCTTCTTGTATGTAATGAACTTATAGGTCAACATCCTTATCTTAGGGGTTGACGGGATGTCATGATGCTCTTTGAGAGCATACCATACTGACTTAGTAGTAGGATACTGCTCATATGGGATCAGTTCATTGTGCATGCTGCTAAGAATGATCACCTTAGCTTGGCTATCTTTCTTTTTCCAAGCACGGTATACCTTTTGATCCTGTGTCGCTTGTGACGTGGTACCCTCCCTAGGGTTTGTCATCTCGTGCATAAGAACCTCCCTGAGTTCTTGTTCCTCGAAGATAAACTGAATCTTCCGGTGCTAAATATTATAGTTGTTATCGTTCAACTTGTCTCCCTTTACGAGATCCATTATGATAGATTTTGTTGCAACCATATCTCTGACACACAGAAAAGAGAGATATTAGTGACAATTAATGCTTAATTACATAATTTTATATATCTTAAGAATCATTAAGACCCAAATGACTCGAGTACAGACTCTAAGACGAGCATATGAATCAACGGACACCATATATCACAATACAAAATTGCATCTCACCATTTAGATTTAGATTTACTACACAAAATCCCACTATTAGTTACCTTTAAGTCAAACCGACCAGTCTCGTTAAATTACTGGGCCTAGTGAACCAAACCGACTTTTAATTTTTTTAATTAAGAAAAATTAAACTTTTTCCCATCTTCTTCACCGCGATGAACCATCCGCGACAATCACAATCACAATCACCGACAATGGACGCCTTTCAGCAGCATCCCGACATAATCACCGGCGATCTCCGACCATGGAAGTCGATCGCCAGCCATCCGAAGCGGTCGTCAAGGCTCGCGATGCACTGAAATCGCAAAACATGGTTTTTTTTTTGTTTTCTGTCGAGATAATCTCTACTGCGATGAAAACGGAATCGCTAAGCATCGGCCTCCCGACGCAGTCGTTGGCATTCACTGGCCACATACGCTGATTGCCAGCCTCCTCACGAGGTTGCAGATGCCCGCGATTCGTGCTTCGCAATAGTTTCTGCCGCTATAGTTTCTACCACGACAAATATGGTTCGCTGACCCACGGCTCGTCACCAACGCTCAATACGGCCTGCGTCCACTCCCCTTTCAAACTCCATCACAGAACTCTTAGCTAGGGAGGACATCGTCGAGCTTGACGGCGAAGAACCGTTCCTTATCGACTAGATCGACGACAACACCATCGACTCCAATGGTCTCCTGCTTAGGGAGCTTCCATTGAACTTGGCTTTGATACCTATATGGAATTTATTCTAACATAGCAAAAGCATATAAGAGATTACATATACAAAATGAGTTGAGTTCTTGATATACCTCAATAGACATTACTGTAAACATCAGAAACTACGAACAACTCGTCATCGGGAAAATAGTCATGTGTTTCGAACTATTGCCACAGCTTCACAATGTCTCAACCCTCGACCCGATGATCTTTGACAGCGAACGATCTATTTCTCTGCAAGCGATCAACAACAGCCTTGCGATCAACAACAACCTTTCTTCTTCTACTTTTTCCACACCTCTCTTAATGCCCAAGACTCTTTATATACTCATGTATATTATGGGGATAATGGGAAATGGAAGGTTATAGACAATGGGCCATGATCCCATTATCTTCCTTGGCATGTTCATATGCCTTGACATGGGCATAACCAAAAGTAACATGATTTGTTCTTACTCTATGGTCTATAACTCTTTAGGGAGTTCCAAAAAATTCACTAACTTTCCTTTTTCCCTAACTTCTGTCATAGGTAGAGAAATCTCTAACAATCTTCTTTGCAATATGAGTATAAATGAAAGCTAGAGAAAATCAAAATTATATGTACATATGAAACCTTAAAAGATTAGAATGATGCCCTCATGGGCATAGCCTAGTTAGTACTTGGGTTAAATTGTCACATGAGAGCAGAGATTAAATCCTTGAGGGAACAATCCCTTGAGGAAGAAAATTCTTCCCACCTCGAGAGATCACTTGATCACCATGATTTATTCCCTTCATCTCGCTATAGAGCCAAATGTGAAGGATGCCTGAGTTGAGCGAGTCATGCACCTTGTGTCACACTTAAGATATTACAATGAAAAGCAATAACTCTACATTTGCCCTTGGTTGTCCATTTATATCTTTGAACCTTCTTTAGCTTCATTTATTATTCTATTGTTATTTTGTCAATATGTATCAATCAGTTTTTTTTATCGCTCCAAATTTCAATTTGCCAACAACTACATCAATTGACTAATTTTCACCATCAATCGATTATTTTCCTATAGCCATTAGGTCAGTCGACTATTGTCGCTTAGGTCATATCAATGACTATTTCAATTTTTCAACTAGGTTAATAGTCAATTGGCAAATGTCATTAGTTGAATGACTCCAGTTCAATTCACTAACTAGTCGATTTAGTCATAAATAGAAATATTTTATTTATTAATTGATTAGTTTAGCCAATTACCTCCACTCAACCAACCACCAGTCGAAGACTGCTTTTAATCAATTAGATGTCAACTACAACTATTTTAATAGTTGAGTTTTCACCTAAATTGAGAATTATCTTCTCTTAAGTACAAGTCTCTTAACTTAAAAGTTTATCTTACAACTCATCTTTAACTACGAGGCCCATCTCCCATCAAGTTACTTATCCTCGGATGTATCAAGCTCTCAGCTCATTCCAGGCATCATCTTTTACATTTCACCTATATAATTTGCCTCCTCTAACTCAATTGCACTTTAATGTTCCTCATCTTGCAGTTATTCAAATGTCTCATAATATATTTCTTCAATCTCCAACAAATCTCTAGCCATCAAATCATCATTAACCTTAGTCGTGCCCAGTTGCCATGTGTATTTTAATCAAGTGCCATGTATAACTTTATATACACATCAAATTCAAATATGATCCGAAATTAAGTCTTTGCATATATATACATCAAAACTCATGATCAAGCTTGATTACTTAAGGTATTATACTAACACTTCAGAATCATAAGTAATTATAAAAAGATCCATACTAATGAAAATCTTATTATATTCAATAATTGTAAAATAGATATCTTATATTTATTATCCATATTTTGCTCAACTTTCTCTTTTAATCTCTTAGAGTATTATAAAGAAGTCAAAAAAATTTAACCTTCATCATATTCAAGGGATGTCAAAAGTTCTCTAAATAAGCCAAATAACTATGAAGATCTAATGTTAAGTCTTAAAGCTCAAATAAAGGTTTCTTATCATCAAGAGAAGGATCAATAGTGGATAATAATGTTAGTCACCTTAACATTGGAGGAGATGCTTCTTAAAGGGACGAAGACATCATCAAACCCTTGTGGAGTTTATCCAAGTGATTCAATTAGAGGTGCATTAAGCGAAGTAGAGACTATCTTTAAAAGGTGGCTCTACTTTTTGATATTTTTCTTCTTGAAACAACTTGGTTTGTATGCTTTTGGCTTATTAAATTTTATGCTCATGTAACGTCTCTCTAGCTATGGCTTCAATGCAAACTCAAGGTAGCATTTAATTTCTTTGGCTTTACGATAGACTTCTTTTGTGAAAGTAGAGAGAATAATCTACCTCTGAATCTCTAGCTTATGTACGCTATTGCATTAATAAAGTGATAAGGTTCTTTCCTAATATCACAACATTCAAAATAGTATTCCATTTTATCTAGTCAATCAATAAATTAACTCAAAAATAACAATCCAAATTAAGGGCATATACCTTAATGTGCCTAGACCAATATTTTTATGAAAGTGATCTACTTCTTGGCACATGATGCCATGATCTTAGCAATAGTGGAAGTACTTCATCCTGTTTCTTGTCTTTAGTTATCAATTAGCTAATGGTGAAAACAACAAGTTTTTATTTTGAATATTGTGCACACTAGTGAGCATCCAATTGAGTAAGATCAAATCAAGGGTTAGGAATATATATTTCCCTTGGTAATAGACATTTAAATCAATAATCAAGTTTTCAAGAGCAATTTACTTTGTTGCTTTGTTCTTTTGAGTTGCTATACATGCCCCTCTTGTTTTCTTTTGCTTCTCTCTTTACCACTCTACTTAGTGTAAGTAATATTGATGGAAATAACCATCTTTGTCCCTCTGATATCTTGATAAAGGGGATCAATCCTCTATGAAGCAGAATAACCTTCTAGGTTGACCCCCACTTTTAAAGAAAAAAAAAATGCCTGGTAGGAAAGTCACTCAAGGTATTGAATTATAAAGTTTTTGTTGTGAAAACTAGTTGGTGTGTCTATCTTTTCTTTGGTGGACCAACATCATGTGGGTCTTTCTTTTGATGACCTTCTACTAGCTATAATATAAGAACAAGTAACATATTACTTAACCATGGAAGTAGCTAAATGGATCGTTGGCGTCAAGAATTTGTGTGATGATGCCTTGAAATTAAGAAACACGCTTCTTTTGCAATCTCCATGACAAATGATGATAACTCATAACACAACTAGTCCTTAGGGTGGTTAAAATGGAACTTTCGTTGATACTAACATATAGAGTTTGGAGTTGAACTCCTTTAAAGGTTATGACTCCTCTATCTATACCATTAGGAATGTCCTGCTCTCTGAGCTACTTGGTCCTTGACTATGTTGGGGACCCTTAGAGACCTAAAGTAAGGCAGTGAGTTGCCAACTATAGTTGATGTAATGACATTGGATCAATAAGGACAGTGTTTGATAACAAAGGTTGTTCAACCAAATTATTCTAAATAAAAGTCATTCAATCACTACAGAAATCAAAGGGGACCGTGCTTTTATGTATACCATGCAGCTGATGCAGCTGAGGACTTAAAGACTACTGATCCGGTGATAAGGAGGGTCCCGGTCAACAAGGTGGTCAATGATATAATGGAGGTCAAAATTAAGTTGGTCAGCGTTCCGGTATTATCGTCTGATCGGGCAACCACCTTTCCCAACCGGGAGGAAGAATCGCTGAGCCTACATGAGGCAGATGTTAGCACAGCTCGGCCATGTACTGAGCTTTCGCCGCTCAAACAGACAAGGTATGTGCCGGGCGACCAGCCCGCTCGGACTCACATCTGCAAAACATTGACGATCGAGCATACTACATTCATACACAACTTCGGACTATATAACATGGAGCCAGGACAGTGGGATGTTGGCCAAGCGGCCATTCTGCTCGGCCCAAGGACAAGACTCGTCGAACGGCCAAGGGCTGGCTGAGCGACCATCCCGCTAGACCCACTAACGAACAAAAGTGTTGGATATTGGGGCCTTAATGGACCAATACGATTTTGTGGAAAAATCAGAATGCCATCAATAGATAAAAATCATAATTGACGTCAAAATTGAAATCTACGTTTCGAGTAAATAAATTTAGACTATTAATTTACTCAAAATCGATTAAAGGTGAATGAGAAATTAATTGTTTAAAGTCGGCTCAAATAAACATTAATTATTCATTAATGATATATATAAGGAAATGCATGGGAGAATAGTCTCACATCGAAAATTTTCGATGTGCATTCTTTGCTTATTAATGATGTTGTGTTAATGGAGTTAATTCAGATAAAAGACCAGGTGCTCTCTTCTCAGGGGCGAGCAGGTGCTCGCACCTGTGAGCCCGCCACCTGCCACGTGCGCAATGGGCGCTTTGTAGGCGCACTTTGCACTTCGCCTACGTGACATTGCAGTACCTACGTGACACACGTGAAGCGATCTAGAGCGTTGGATCGCGAAGAGTCACGATCTGACCGCTTGGGATGAGACTTGATCTGAAGCATTAGATCGAATGGATCAGTAGATTCAGATCCGATGGTTGATGACAATAGGCGAGATCTGAGGGTCACAACTCTTCAGATCTAATGGATGAGATTAAAGTGGGATATGTGAAGGGTTATAACTCTTCAGAATGGTCGATCCAGATCGATCCAGCCCAAAGAACACATCCTCTCACCCAAAAAGGCATTCAACCTCTTCATTTGGTATAGATAGAACCCTCCATATGCTGGAAATATCAATCGAATCATCGAATTCATCTATTCTACTCTCTCTTGAGCATTCATCTCATCTTATGCATTTAAGAGTCCAAAAAGCCTACGAGAAGGTTCGCTGGTCTCGGAATTTGGAGTGCTACGATTCTGAGACGTTCGTCGTTGTATCTTGGGAATGAATTGCTGCTATCCGTTAGCACCGTAGCGGAGCAATATCATTTACGGAGATAGTGTTGAACACTAGCCTCGACGATCAGTATCAGTTTGCGCACTCCGGGAGATACCGGGAACAACAGTCGTAAATGATATTCTACAAACTGATATGGCCACTTCCAACGACGTTCCGACGGTCATTCCGACCGCCATTCTATCAACATCAATTCCGCACGGAGAAAAGCCGGAAAAATTCAGCGGAGCCGACTTCAAAAGATGGCAACAGAAAATGCTGTTTTATCTAACGACGCTAAACCTTGTACGGTTTTTGCAGGAAAACCCGCCAGCTGCTACGGAAGGTAGTAAGGCTGCTTGCGATGCGTGGTCATACGGAGATTTCCTGTGCCGCAACTATATTCTCAACGCCTTGGACAACACGCTGTATAACGTGTATTGTTCATTGGAGATTGCGAAATCTTTGTGGGAATCACTTGAGAAGAAATACAAGACCGAAAATGCCGGATTGAAGAAATTCATCGTCGGCCGGTTTCTGGATTTCAAGATGGTGGACTCTAAGAGCGTCTCAGCTCAAGTCCAAGATATGCAATTAATACTGCATGATCTGGACGTCGAAGGCATGAAGCTGAACGAGTCATTCACAGTAGCTGCGGTAATTGAGAAGCTCCCTCCATCATGGAAGGACTTCAAGAATTACCTCAAGCACAAGTAAAAGGAGATGGGACTGGAAGACCTAATCCTGAGGCTACGAATAGAGGAGGATAATCAAAAATTATCCGACTCTAGAGGAACCAAGCGGACAATTGACGAAATGTCCAACCTGGTCGAGCCAAACGCCAAAAAGCCGAAGTAGTTCAAGAAGAAGGCTCAAGTAAAGAAGTTCAAGGGCTCTTGCTACAACTGTGGAAAGTCAAGACACATGTCAAAGGACTGCAGACACCCGAAGAAGCCAACCAAGGGGCCAAAAGATGTTGCAAACCACGCCGCAACCTCTCTTGAGGACTTGGATCTCACTGCGGTCGTGTTTGAATCCAATACAGTGGAGGATAACCCGAAGTAGTGGTGGATCGATACTGGAGCAACTCGTCATATCTATTCAGATAAGGCGATGTTCTCCAAGTATACTCCGATAAATGGAAGGAAGCTCTATATGGGCAATTCCACGACATCTCCGATCGTCGGACTCGGAAAAGTTGTTCTGAAGATGACGTCTAGAAAGGAGCTAACTCTGATTGATGTGCTCCATGTTCCCGACATCAGAAAGAACCTAGTTTCTGGATCGACACTTGTTAAGGCCAGGATTAGACTAGTGTTCCAGTCCAACAACTTTGTCCTTACGAAGAATGGTGTCTTTGTAGGAAAGGGGTACTTAGAACAAAATCTATTTAAAATGGTTGTAATGACTGTACTCCAAAAATTTGATGGTAATAAAATAATTACTTCCAGCTATGTGGTTGAGTGTTTCAATTTGTGGCATGATCGACTTGGACATGCGCATAATAATACTCTGAAACATCTCGTCAAACTAAATTTATTACCGAACGTCAATGTTGACGAAACACACAAATGTGAAGTGTGTGTAGAAGCTAAAATGATGAAACTACCTTTTCATTCGGTGGAAAGGTCAACGACTCCTCTAGAGTTAATGCATAGTGATCTATGTGACTTGAAATTTGTGCAAACTAGAGGAGGTAAAAAGTATTTCATTACTTTTATCAATGACTGCACGAGGTTATGTTATGTCTTTCTTTTAAGAAGTAAAGACGAAGCCTTAGAGGCGTTCAGAACCTATAAAACAGAAGTTGAAAATCAACTTGACAAACGAACTAAGATAATTCGTAGCGATAGAGGTGGAGAATATGGTGCACCGTTTGATGAATTTTGTTCAGATTCTGGCATTATCCATCAAACAACGGCGCCTTACTCACCTCAATCGAATGGTGTTGCTGAACGTAAAAATCGGATACTAAAAGAGATGATGAATGCCTTGTTGATAAATTCAGGCTTACCTCAAAACTTGTGGGGGGAAGCAATATTATCGGCAAATCACATTCTCAACAAAATCCCTCATAAGAAAAGTGATAAAACTCCATACGAACTATGGAAAGGCCGCAAGCCATCGTACAAATACCTGAAAGTGTGGGGGTGCTTGGCAAAGGTCGAAGTACCTAAACCAAAGCAAGTAAAGATCGAACCTAAAACATTCGATGCGGTATTTGTCGGATATGCCCATAATAGTAGTGCATATCGTTTCCCAGTTCATAAATCAGACATTCCTGATATTCATGTGGGAACAACCATAGAATCTCGGAATGCGATATTCTTTGAAAACGAATTCCCAAATAAGAAGGAAAACATTGAAAATGATAACAACGGAAGTTCAAACGAAAATGACGTTACCGAACTTAGCTGTTATAAAAGGACTATTGACGATCAAAGCGCATGGCCACGTCGTAGCAAACGGGCTAGAGCTAAGAAATCGTTCGGGCCAGATTTCATGATTTTCATGTCGGAAATGGACCAAAGAACATTAAGTGAAACTCTCTCTAGTCCCGATGCTCCAATGTGGAAAGAAACTGTCAACAGTGAAATTGAATCCATCATGAATAATCATACTTGGGAATTAGTAGACCTTCCTTCTGGTAATAAACCATTAGGTTGTAAGTGGATACTAAAATGCAAGTATAAAGTTGATGGATCAATTGACAAGTATAAGGTCAGACTTGTAGCCAAGGGGTACAAGCAAGAGGAAGGTCTTGATTGCTTCGATACCTACTCACCGGTGATAAGGATTACGTCCATACGAGTGCTAATAGCCATTACAGCACTGTATGGACCTTTAAATACATCAAATGGATGTTAAGACTGCGTTCTTAAATGGTGAGTTGGAAGAAGAAATTTATATGGAGCAACCCGAGGGGTTCGTGGCTCCAGGAAATGAGAAAAAGGTGTGTCGACTTGTTAAGTCATTATACGGACTTAAGCAAGCGCCTAAACAATGGCACGAAAAATTTGACAAAGTAATGTTGTCAAACAAATTCAGAATAAATGAATGTGACAAATGCATTTATGTCAAAGACACACATAAAGGTTATGTAATCATCTGTCTATACGTAGACGATATGCTAATAATGGGCAGTAATCATAATATAATCATGACTACAAAGAAAATGTTGACCAAAAATTTCGATATGAAAGATATGGGGCAAGCAGATGTTATATTGGGAATTAAAATTCTCAGGACATCAGAAGGGATAGTTCTGACACAATCCCATTATGTAGAGTCAGTATTGAAAAGATTCAATGCGTACGATCTCTCTACAGTAAAAACACCTATGAATCTAAGTCAACACTTAGTGAAAACCCATGGTGAGACCTTATCGCAGTTGGAATATTCTCGGATAATAGGCAATTTGATGTATCTCACAAACTACACACATCCGGATATTGCCTGTGCGGTCAACAAGCTGAGTCATTTTACGAGTGATCCAAACGACACCCATTGGAAAGCATTGATGCGAGTTCTTAGATATTTGAAATATACTATGAACTATGAATTACATTATGAAAAATATCCCGCTGTGCTGGAGGAATATTGTGATGCTAATTGGATATCAGATACAAAAGACTCCAAATCCACTAGTGGATATGTTTTCAAGACCGGTGGAGGAGTAGTATCTTGGAAATCCACTAAGCAGACATGCATTGCTCGGTCAACTATGGAATCCGAGTTTATAGCACTAGACAAAGTAGATGAGGAAGCTAAATGGCTGTGAAATTTCTTGGAAGATATTCCGAGCTGGACGAAACCTGTGTCTGCCGTATTGATCCACTGTGATAGTCAATCGGCAATTGGAAGGGCACAGAGTAATATGTACAATGGGAAGTCACGACATATACGTCGTAGACATAATACCATTAGGCAGTTGATCTCGAATGGAGTGATTGCAATCGACTATGTTAAATCCAAAGATAATTTGGTAGATCCTCTTACGAAAGGGTTGAATCGAGATCAAGTATACTGCTCATCAAGAGGAATGAGATTAAAAATCTACAACTAAAAAACGACTGTAGCGGTAACCCAACCTTGTTGACTGGAGATCCCAAGATCTTTGTTCAATGAGATAACGAAGTTACAGAAGTTGTATTACAACACATGAGATATTTTATCTCTATCCCAATCCTAGGATGAATTGTGCTATCCTACCTCATGTAGTGAGGTAAAGCTTATGCTTTTAGTGACTTCTATACCTTATAAGGTGGAGTATGGTAGGATACTCCTGATAGAAGTGTCACCTATATGAGTGTGAAGACAGACCGCTTCAATGAAACACTCGTGAATCCAAGATGGTGTCCATGACCGAAACGGAACCAACCATGAGAACCTAAAGTAGGTGAGATAGGTCTCTGTGTGGGTGTTATTGTCTTAGTATACACCAACAGTTGAGCAGTTCAAGACATCATGTTCACTGCGCAGCCTAATATACTCGATAGCATTCCACTACGGAAGGTTCAAAGCCACAAGCTACCTCTCCCGATGCAGTGACTTATCGATTAGACTCTTGTAAAGTGTTAGCATGCATACACGCATTGCATTAATTTCCATTCATGTGGGGGATTGTTGGATATTGGGGTCTTAATGGACCAATACGGTTTTGTGGAAAAATCGGAATGCCATCAATAGATAAAAGTCATAATTGACTTCAAAATTGAAATCTACGTTTCGAGTAGATAAATTTAGACTATTAATTTGCTCAAAATCGATTAAAGGTGAATAAGAAATTAATTATTTAAAGTCGGCACAAATAAACATTAATTATTCATTAATGATATATATAAGGAAATGCATAGGAGAATAATCCCACATCGGAAATTTTCGATGTGCATTCCTTGCTTATTAATGATGTTGTGTTAATGGAGTTAACTCAGAAAAAAGACCAGGTGCTCTCTTCTCAGGGGCGAGCAGGTGCTCGTACCTGTGAACCCGCCACCCGCCACATGCGCACGTGCGCAATGAGCGCTTTGTAGGCACACTTTGCACTTCGCACGTATGCGTCGTCGCGAGGAGCATTAAGGAGCTTAAATTTATGCTCCAGAGGACATTGCAGTACCTACGTGACACACGGGTGACGTATCAGGCTCGTATCTGACATGGCAATGCCTATGTGGCATCCACGTGGGCAATAAGAGATGACTGGACTGTTGATTGGGCAAACGGATGGCAACCGTTGATCAAAGAGGTGTGATGGATCGCTTGTGAAATGATCTAGAGCGTTGGATCGCGAAGAGTCACGATCTGACCGCTTGGGATGAGACTTGATCTGAAGCGTCAGATCGAATGGATCAGTAGATCCAGATCCGATGGCTGATGACAATAGGCGAGATCTGAGGGTCACAACTCTTTAGATCTGATGGATGAGATTAAAGTGGGATATGTGAAGGGTTATAACTCTTTAGAATGGACGATCCAAATCGATCCAGCCCAAAGAACACATCAATCGAATCATCGAATTCATCTATTCTACTCTCTCTTGAGCATTCATCTCATCTTGTGCATTTAAGAGTCCAAAAAGCCTATGAGAAGGTTCGCTGGTCTCAGAATTCAGAGTGCTACGATTCCAAGACGTTCGTCGTTGTAACTTGGGAACGAATTATTGCTATCCGTTAGCACCGTAGCGGAGCAATATCGTTGACGGAGATAGTGTTGAACACTAGCCTCGAAAATCAGTATCAGTTTGTGCACTCCGGGAGATACCGGGAGCAACAAAAAGGAGGATCAGTCAATTTCCTCATAAGAACTCGCGCCACCGATAAACGGCATGGTTGGCGGCATGGACAGACAGAGGATCATAAGGCGGAAGCTTCCACTGTCCTGTCAGAGATATGCTCGGGTCGTTAAGATATGGTGTTAAGGACACTTTTCTAACACGTCTTTTCAGAGCATGCTTTGAGGAGTGTGCACACCTCGAGGAGCGTGTGCACGCTTCCTCGGAGCCCTATATAAAGGGCTCCAAGGTTCGACGGAGGTATGCATAATCTCTACTGTAGCTACAGTTACTCTGCCATTTTGCTTCCTCGTTTCTTCTACATCGCCGGTGTTTGACTTGAGCGTCGGAGGGCCATCGCCGGGGAACCCCTCCTCGGCTCGGCACTGACGTTGCTGTGATTGCAGGATTCATTGACGAGGAGGCCACCAACGGTCAACGGGAGCGCCACGTCCTAGCATCCATTGCCTCGACTCTCGGACAGGATCAAATTTGGCGCCGTCTGTGGGAAGGTACCTACATCCGAGCCGAGAAAATGGGAGAAGCTAGACGACTTCACACCGTGACGCTCAATCAAGAGGAGCTCGACGCGCTAATACAAGCGCGAGCGGCAAAGATCGTTAAGCAACAGCAGCAAAATGCACTAGCCGACTGGTTGGCGCAACAGGCAATGTCGGGCTCTGGAGGCCGAGCGGCACACGACGACCGACCGGAGCAGTATTCTATTTGGGGGCAAAATAGACTGCCGACCAGCACGCATGGAGAAGCTCCACCCGTGCCTATTCCATTCCATCGGGCTCTGTTCCAAACGCCCTTATAGATTGCGCAAGCAAATAAGGAGAAATGATCTTCTTCATACGAAGCGCCCGTTCGGGACGCGAGAAAGGGCAAGGCGCCCTGAGCCGACGCGTCTCCCGAGCGGATTAACCGCCAGTTCTCCGAAGCAATACTTCAAGACTCATTGCCGAGGCGCTACGCTCCATTGGCAATCGGAGAATACAATGGATCGACCAATCCGGATGATCATTTGGGAAAGTTCGACAACACTGCTACACTTCACCAATACACAGATGGGGTGAAGTGCCGAGTCTTTCTCACAACGCTGTCCGGCTCGGCCCAGCGATGGTTCAGGAGGTTATTGGACGAATCAATACAAAGCTTCAAGGATTTCCAAACGACCTTCCTCTACCATTTTGCAAGTAGCAGGCGCTATCAAAAGACAAGCGTTAGTCTGTTCTCTTTGAAGCAAGGGTCGAGAGAAACCCTCCGAGTATACATCCAACGCTTCAACCAGGTAGCTATGGATATCCCCTCGGTCTCATTTGAGACCATGATGAATGCCTTCACCCAGGGGCTCATGGAGGAAGACTTCTTTCGGTCGCTCATCAGGAAGTCGCCCCGCGACTACGATCATATGCTCAAGAAGGCTAATTAATATATAAACGTGGAGGAGGCCCAGGCAGCCATAAGGAAGGAGGCGCCATCCGAGCCCACGGTGCCGATCGAACGACGAGCGCCGAGCAGCCACCAACAGCCAAGGGGGCCGAGAGCTGAAGGTCGGCCGCACCAAGAAACAAGGGCGCAGGTCGTGCAGCATGTGGCTTCCGATCGGCCAAAAACAGCGAAGGGGAAGGTATGAACGCCTATGTTTTGTTCCTTCCACCAGTCAGTGTCACACAACATCCATGATTGTCACAGGTTTACACCGATTGCCCGACCGGCACCAAGGGATTATCGTCGCTGATCGCCTTCACCCGACCGGCGACATGGGCATCAAGTCGTCGGGCGACGAGAAGATGTCAGGCGATCACCCGAGCGGCAGCACCACCATCAACAGACGAGCAATGACCATCCCCGAGCCTCACACGAACGACATATGCCTAGCGCTCGGGATGAGGAAAACAGAAGCAATGTCGCTCAGGGAGAGATAAACATCATCGCCGGCGGACCGACCACCGAAAACTCCAATCGGGCCAGAAAATCATACGCTTGGCGCCTAGAAATTCATGTCATGGGCTGTGGTCAGGAGAAGGCGAGCGGCCCCGAAATTAGCTTTAGACCCCGGGATCTCAAAGGAGTGGAAGCCCCTCACGATAACGTCATCATCATTAGAGCGGTAATCGCCAACTATACAATTCACCGGATTTTTTTTGACACAGGGAGCTCGATGAATATAATTTTCAAGAAGGCTTTTGATCAACCCTAATTCTTAATAGGTAGAGCAAGAGATAGGACCGGCCCAATAAGAAATAAAATCACTAGTCCGTCCATCAAGGCTTTAGTGATTGGGCTAATTAAATAAATTATTAAGGAATACCCAACTAATTATAATCTGAAGGCCAACATCATGGATTGGACCACGTCGAAACCAACATTCTCCCACTTAGCCAAAGGACATAATTAGCTTCAAAATGGGTTTGATATACCAGCAACATTATATCCTTAATAATCCACATCATCTAAATGTTTGATCGGATATAGGCCGAGATCTAAAATCATATGTAATAGATTCATTCCTAACTCACAATCTTACACTGTCAATGTTATGGTTCAATAAACATAAGTGGTCCTTCAGTGATTTATTTATAATGCTTAACGTTAATGCGCAAATAAAAACAATAAATCACATGATCATAAATAGGATCCAAAACATTACCAATGTGATCACAAATCAATATCCAAATTCTTGGTGCGGTTAGCACTAACAGTCTAACTCAAGTTTTGATAAATGACAAAATAGGTTAAGTTAGTTTTGTTGTTATCTAACACTCTGACCAAGTGTGCAGGAGAAGCCCAGATAGGTCGACGGGTAGACCTGATGTCTGGCACGAAGCCCAGCTAGGTCGACCGGATAGTTGGAACGAAGTCCAAAATGGGTCGATGGGTTGACCGGACATTTAGCACAAAGTCTCCAGCTAGGTCGACGGGATGACCGGATAGCTGGTGCGAAGCCCAGATGGGTCAAAGGGCTGACCGGATGTCTGGCAGGTAAGTGAAGGTAAGTCACTGGAAGGGAGTGACTGTGAAGACGCATTCCCAGGAAGGGAACATTAGGCGTCGATCCGACTTAGATCCATTTTGGATATCTAAGTCGAGATCGTGACTAGATTTCAGTCTCGAGGAGACGGAATTTAATTAATGCTCTGTTTACTTGATCATAAATTGTGCTAACATTTTGTTTTACAAGATAGTTTGCATTTATGCTTCGGACTAACATTTTCGTGCAGGGAAATGAAGTTGCTGGAAAATGGGGTCTGAGCGCCCGGAAGGAATCTGGGCTCCCGGAGGTCTGGGCGCTCGGAAGTAATCCGGGCGCCCGGAAGCAAACTTTATCCTTATCACTGCATCGCCACGTGGAGCACCCTGGTTGGCTCGGCTACATCACATTCAGGGTGCCCTGAAGGTATCCGGGCGCCCCGAACCTCCTATATAAGGAGGGTGAAGGCTGGAGTAAATCAACAATGACAAGATCCTTCAACGCTAGCCTTAGTGCTTTGCTGTGCTCCTGCGACTCCATGACCGACAGAGTGCTTTTCCGTTTCCTTATTTACATTGTCAGTATTATTTTTTTTATTAGCATTCCTGAAATTCAATTTGTAATCAATATTCCTAATTTCTAATGGATTGCCCAACGAAAGCACTCGACGAGTGCGAGCCTTGGAGTCGGAGTTGCCGAAGGCTCCGAACCAAGTAAAAAAATACTTGTGTTAGCGTTGCTTTTTCTTTTCGCTTTTCCTATTCCACTGCGTACTCTTACTCGATTTTTTTAAACGTATGCTATGAAACTCATCATCCATCAAAACATGCACAACGTTCTATAAATTAAAAGTAAAGGCAAAAAGTCCCAAGTTATGCACATGCTCGCGAAACATCTTGGGAGGCAAGGCTTTTGTCAATGGTGTTGGACCCCGTGGTTGTTTTGATGTGATGAACCAAGTTAGGTTAGGCCCTGTTTGGTTTAATCCCTGTGTCTAAGTGTGCAGGAGCTTAGGACAGGAAGTCAAGCGGAAGACGCGGCTAGCGAGAAGGACGACATGGGAGAAAGTTGACGGGCTCAATGCGTCGAGGGACGAGGTACCGTGGAAAAGTACACCGGTGGATGAGAAGAACGTACGCGACGTTCGAGGGACGAGAAGCCGGGGAGGAAGGCTGCTCGAGTAGAAGGTCGGAAATTGGGTGAGGCCTATTCCAGATGGTTGAAAACACCCAAGCGAGCGGAGCCGGAGTGGAAGACCCGGATCGAGGCCAGTAGAACCGGAGTAGAGGGCCCAGATCGAAAAAGTCAACATTGTTGACTTTGGTGGTTCGGGCGTTTGGAACCCTTCCGAGCGCCCAGAACTCAACTTTTATCAAGTTCGACGTGTACGTTGACCGACGTGTCGGGGATAGAATTTTATCCCACTCCAGGTGCCTGGAACCCTTTCAGGCGCTCGGAACAATGCTATAAATATAGCTTTGATTTCAGTAGATCAGATAACAACTTGTAATTCCTTTTTCTCTATTCTACTATTGATTGTGAGTTGTTAACGTTGTAAGAGGCTACTCCACCCGAAGGAGATCTTCATAAAGTGCACTTCATTTTCCTTAGATTAACAATCTTTTGATTACAAATTAAGTCATTCTCCTTGTGTCTCTGTCTTTTTAATTAGTCTCTTAATTGTTATTTACAAATATTCATAATTAAGCTATAAGTCAAGAAAAGGTTGAGTTTACTTTTGCAGGACAATTCACCCCTCCCCTCTTGCCGACCACCAAGGGTCCAACAAGTGGTATCAGAGCGAGGACGCTTCAGAAGGACTAACCGCTGACCGAAGCAAAGAAACCAATGGTTGGACCAAGCATCGTTCCACCAAAATTCGAGGGAGAATTCGCACACTGGAAACACCGAATGGAGGTATTTCTAAAAACTGACTTTGAGATTCGTTTAATAATCAAGTATAGTTTTATAGTTCCTGTGAATCAAAATGGAGAGGAGAAGGAGGAGACTCTTTAGACGAAGAAAGAACAAAATGATTCCATAGCAAATAACAGAGCGGAATATCACTTGCTGAGTGTGCTGCCACCTAAAGAAGTCAATCGCATCGGGAGCTATTTGTCGGCCAAAGAACTCTGGGGAAAATTCCTGGAACTCCAGACAAAGGCGCAGCTGAAGCCAAGTTCACAAGATGAGACATACTTCAGAACAAACTAACGAATATCCGTCTGGAAAAAGGTAAGAAGGTAGTCAACCTACACGTGAAGGTAAAAGAACTAATCATCGGATTTGAAAACCTCGGTGAAACGGTAAACAACCGAGACTCGGTACGCTACGCACTCAATGCCTTTCCCAAGACTCCAAAATGGACCTCAATAATCGACGCCTACTACATCTCAAAGGACCGGGAGGTAAGTACCCTAGAGGAACTCTTTTCTACTTTAGAATTACATGAAACCAAATGTGCAGGTACAACAAAAGAGTCAAGCCAAATTATGATACTAAATGCAACCAAGAAGGATGAACCCGAGTCAGACTCAGAAGAAGATTAAGAAGCTTACATGGTAAGGAAATTCAGAAAATTCTTTAGATCTAACAAATTTAAAGAAATATAGAATAGGAAAAATCCAAGAAATAGAAGAAAGGTTGGTTGCTACCAGTGTCAAAAAGAAGGACACATAAAAAAGGACTACCCAGAACTCAAAAAGGAAAAAAGGCAAGATCCCCAAGCAAAACAAGTGCAAGACTCTAAAAACTACTTGGGACGACAACTCATCATCTGAGTCAAAAATAGAAGAAGAATATGTCGGACTAGCACTGATGACGAGCCATGAAGAGCAAAGCACCTCAGAATCCAGCATCGTTGAAGGGGGAGCAACTTCAGATGAATGCAGCGAAGCAGGGGGAAAATCAGGCTTCAAGTCTGATGTGGTAAGTGAGGTATGCCTCTTACCTCCTGATCAACTCTATTTTGGTATTAAATCTATGACAAAATCAATGTGCAAGTTAAAAAGTAAAAAATGATAAGTTAAAATTGAAAACTTAGAAATAAAAAGAATTTTAGCAAAATCATGCCTAATAGAAAATTTTGAAAAAGTAAAACTTGAAAATACAAAATTAAAGGAAGAAATAGAAAACTTAAAAAATTCTTCATATTCAAATGTTTCTGATTTAAAGATTAGAAATTATAGAGGATTAAACTGGTACTATAAATTTCACAAAGGTCAGATCAGAAAAGTAATAAAATCTTATATCCCTAGAAAATACCTGATTAACCCTATAGGAAGGAACTTATATTGGGTTCCAAAAACTTGTTTAAATTAAAAGTGAAATTAGACTTAGGGCTTTCAGATAGAAGATTAAATATTTGAATTCATTAAAAGGCTTTGTCTAGAAGTGGTTGATGATCCAATAACCAAGAAAGCCTAGTGCCTCGCCACAACCTGGAAGTCAATTTCTGAATTGAATATTTAATTGACAAACTGATAAGCATGAAATAGTTAATTAAATTAAATGCTTTCAATATTTGTCAATGGTTTAACATTTGTTTAAATTTTTTTTTTACTTGCAAACTTCACTTAGAATTTTTTTTTCAAATCTCACTTAGAAATTTTTTTGATTACAAGCTTCATTTAAATTGTTTCTGTTAAATTTTTTTCCCCTTAAAGATTTTATTTAGTACCCCTCTTTTTAATGTGATCAAAGGGGAAGAATTAGAAGTTAAGTTTAAGGGGGAGGTATATTTGTCAATCTTCAATCTATTACATAATATTTCATGTCTTTAATTTCATATTTTTTTTACCCTAACTTAACTTGGGTTGAATCACATCAAAAAGGGGGAGATTGTTGGACCCCATGATTATTTTGATGTGATCAACCAAGTTAGGTTAGGTCCTGTTTAATTTAATCCCTGTATCTAAGTGTGCAGGAGCTTAGGAGCACAAGAAGTCGAGCGGAAAGCACGGCTAGCGAGAAGAACGACACGGGAGAGAGCCGACGAGCTCAGTGCGTCCGAGGAATGAGGTGCTACGGAAGAGTACACTAATGGACAAGAAGAACGTACGTGGCATTTGAGGGACGAGAAGCCGGGGAGGAAGGCTGCTTGAGGAGAAGGCCGAAAATTGGGTAAGCCCTATTCCGGATGGCTAAAATCACCCAAGCAAGTAGAGACAGAGAGGAAGACCCGGACCGAGGCGAGCAGAACAGGAGCAGAGGGCCCAAATCGAAAAAGTCAACATTGTTGACTTTGGTGGTCCGGGCGCTTGGATCCATTCCGAGCGCCTGGAGTCCAAGCGCACGGAACCCTTTCAAGCTCCTGGAACTTAACTTTTATCAAGTTTGATGTGTACATTGATCGACGCATCGGGGATAGAATTCTATCCCAGTCCAGGCGCTTGGAACTCTTTCAAGCGCCCGGAATAGTGCTATAAATATAGCTCTGATTCAGTAGATCAGATAACAACTTGTAATTCCTTTTTCTTTGTTCTACTATTGATTGTGAGTTGTTAACGTTGTAAGAGGTTACTCCGCCTGAAGGAGATCTTCATAAAGCGCACTTCATTTTCCTTGGATTAGCAATCTTCTGATTGCAAACCAAGTAATTTTCCTTGTGTCTCTGTCTTTTTAATTAGTCTCTTAATTGTTATTTACAAGTATTCATAATTAAGCTATAAGTCGAGAAAAGGTTGAGTTTATTTTTACAGGGCAATTCACCCCTCCCCTCTTGCCAGCCACCAAGGGTCTAACAAATGGGTCCACCACCATAGCACTAGTACTAATGTGCTTAATGGATATTAACTCGTTTTAGATCCTTTCCTTCACAACAAGGTACTTAATGTCAATATGCTTGGAAGCACTACTTGACTTATTGTTCTTAGAAAAGAATACGCCAGGTTGGTTGTCGCAGAATATTTGGTGGTCTGGACATAGAATTCACTACTTGAAGGCCCATGATAAAATTTTTAATCCATATAGCATGACACGATGCTTCATAATAGGCTACAAATTCTGCTTCCATGGTAGAAGAAGCTGTAATAGTCTGCTTTGTACTTTTCCATGAAACAGGTGCTCCAGATAACATAAAAACATATCCATATGTAGATTTTCTAGTATCGAGGCATCCTGCGTAGTCAGAATCAAAATATCCAATAGCCTCGAGAAAATTTGATCTCCTGTAAATGAGCATGAAATCTTTTAATTTGTACCATGTAAGTATCGCATAACTTTCTTGGCATTCTTCCAATGATCCATCCCTGGATTAATTTGGTATCTACCAAGCATGCCAACAATATATGTGATATCTGGACGCGTACACACTTGAGCATACATCAGACTTCCAACAGCAGATGCGTAAGGAAATTGTTCCATCTCATTAAGCGCCAACGGGGTCCTAAGACACTGTGATAAACTGAACTGTCGACTTTATACCTCAATAGCAACTGTGGAAGAATAATTATGCATGTTGAATCTTTTTAGAACCTTTTCAATATAGGTTCTTTGAGATAGACCCAACATACCACGAGATCTATCCCAATGAATTTCAATGCCTATAACATAAAAGGCTTCACCGAGATCTTTCATATCAAATTTACTTGATAGAAAATCTTTTCTCTCGTAACATTCCTAAATCATTACAGGCAAGTAAAATATCATCCACATACAGTACGAGAATGATAAATTTGCTCCCACAGATTCGCATAAAAATGTATTGGTCGACAACATTCTCCTTGAAACCAAATTTACTGATCACCTCTAGAAACTTCAAATACCACTGTCGAGATGACTGCTTAAGACTGTAAATAGATTTCTTAAGTTTGCATACCATTTGTTCCTTGCCCTCAACCAGAAATCCTTCTGGTCGCGTCATATAAATATCTTCATGCAAGTCACCATTAAGGAATGTAGTTTTGACATCCGTTTGATATAGCGCTAAGTCAAAATGAGCTACAAGGGCCATAATTATACGGAATGAATCCTTTTTAGACAGGGTGAGAAGGTTTCATTATAATCAATACCTTCTTTTTGCGTAAACCCTTTAGCAACCAAACGGGCCTTGTACCGTTCGACATTTCCTTGAGGATTCAATTACTTGCAATCTATCGGTTTGAATCCTTGAGGTAAATCTACAAGGTCCCACACATTATTTAATTTCATTGATGTCAACTCTTCGTTCATGGATTCAAGCCATTGAGGTGTTTGGTCGCCTGGCATTACATCATTAAATGATGTGGGATCATTCCTAATAGAATTGTCACAGCCATCGAAATAGATAAAGTCATCTAGAGTAGTTGGCTTTCTCACTCATTCTGACCTTCGTAAAGGTGGGGCATGAACAATAATAGGAGAAGGCTCATTAATGTGATCTGAAACATTAGGCATCATCTCATTATTTGATGATTCTCCTACAGAATCAGGGATAATCAAATCTCTTGAAATAATGGGAGCATTTAAAATTTCACGTTTCTCTTCAAGAATATTTTTACGAGACGTGCTATCACCACAATTACCAACATCTTCCAAAAATATTGCATGTCTAGTTTCGATTATTCTTGTGGTATGTGATAGACAATAAAATCGATAACCCTTTGAACGTTCTGGGTAACCGACGAAATAGCAACTTATTGTCTTAGGATCAAGCTTTCATACATTTGGGTTGTAAATTTTAACCTCTGCAGGACATCCCCATACACGCATATACCCAATATTTAGTTTCCTTTGTGCCTATATTTCATAAGGGGTTTTAGGCATAGCTTTAGTAGGAACACGATTAAGTATATGCATAGCTGTCTTAAGAGCCTCAACCCAAAGATACTCAGGTAAAGAAGTTTGGCATATCATACTTTGTACCATATCGTACCATATCCATAAGGGTACGATTACGTCTCTCAGCAATACCATTTTGCTTAGGCATGCCCGACATAGAAACCTGAGCAATAATGCCACATCCTTTCAAAAATAAGGCAAAAGGTCCGGGATTATGACCTGAATCGGAGAATCTTCCATAATATTCTCCTCCTCTATCAAATTGAACCACTTTAATCTTTTGATCAAGTTGGTTTTCAACTTCAGATTTATAATCCTTAAAAACCTAGAGTGCTTCAGATTTTTCACGAAGGAGATAAATATATCCATAACGAGAGTGGTCGTCAATAAAGGTGATGAAATAACGATGCCCATGAATACCAAGAGTATAAGGACCACTAATATCAGTATGAATCAGTTCTAGTAGTCCATTACTTCTAGTGGCGCCATGTTTGTTCTTTTGTGCAAATTTTCCTTTAATACACTTAATACATGTATCGAAATTAGAGAAATCTAATGAATGAAGTATTCCATCTTTAATGAGATGTTGCATTCTGTCCCAAGATATATGGCCCAAACGTTCGTGCCATAGTATTGAAGAATTCTCATCCATTAATTTTCTTTTGTTTCTGATTTGGGCTGTACAATTTTCATGCATGGATTCCAATATGTTCGTAGAATAAGCATTTAAACATAATTTAAAGAGGTCTCCCTCTAAAATATCAGAACCAACAATTTTATTGTTTAATGAAATGGTAAAACCTTTATTCTCGAACAAGACAGAATAACCATGAGCGACAAGTCGAGAAACTGAAATAAGGTTTCTTGTAATACTGAGAACATAAACAGTATCAAATAAATCTAGTTTGAAACCACTCTCCAAAACCAAAGGGAGAGTTCCTATGGCTTCAACTGAAACTTTATTTCCATTTCCAACCAAAATGTTGTGTTCTCCTTTATTTAGCTTCCTTGGGAAACGGAATCCCTCCGATGAACAAGTAATATGTATAGAAACACCACTATTAATCTACCATGTATCAGTAGAAACATTTGTAAGAAATGATTCATAACAAACATAATTAGACATTTTACCCTTTTTAGCTAACCACTCCTTGAATTTTGGACAATCCTTCTGAAAATGAGTAGGCTCGCGACAAAAGTTGCATTTGCGAGTCTTGGAACCTGAAGTCTTGCCTTATTTTTGTCATTATTTTTCTTCACATGTCTTTTGTCCTTTCCATGTAGTTTCCGTTTCTTGCCCTATCGTTGAGTGGTAAAGTGGGCACTATCAGGTGTCTCAGCCTTAAGTCTTTCTTCTTCCTGATCACACATACTGATTAGTTCACTCATTTTCCATTTCTCCTTCTGAGTATTATAGTTGATCTTGAAAGGACCAAACTGAGAAGGAAGAGATGTCATAATGAAATGAATGAGAAAGCCCTCAGAGATCTCCATGTCCATAGCCTAAAGCTGAGCAACCATATCATTCATTCTTAGGATATGCCCACGAACACTACCAAGGTCATTGTACTTAGAAGTTACTGTTAGGACCAAAAGTAGCTAGAGGGGGGGGTGAATAGCTCATCGCGTGCCCGTTGTTCGGCGTTACTTGTTTCTTCGAAGATGTGCAGCGAAAAATACAGAAACAACTCACACAACGCTAACACGGTTGGTTTACTTGGTATCCACCTCACAAGAGGTGACTAGTCCAAGGATCCACACCTACACACACACCCTCCACTAAATAAAACTCTCCTTTATGGTAACTACCAAGGGCGGAGAATCCCTACAAGACTCAATACAAGAAGAAGAAAGGGTAGTAAAGAAATACAAGCTTACAAGCTTACAATGAATGCACAAACCCTAACCCTAGTTTCTTCTTCTTGCTTTGATCCGTCTCTTGACTTGGAAGAGCCTCCAAGAACCTTCAAGAACTGGCGATCTCGAGCTTGAGAAGGGCTGTGGAGGAGCTGGTGAAGATCTGAAATGAATCGGTGAAGTAGTGCCGAAGACAACGCTCGCCTGCGGCTCAAATACGACTCAACGGTCGGATCCCGATCGATTCGATTTTTCCCAATCGATCGGGGAGGCTTTGGATCGATCCACGGATCGATCCAGAGCGCCTCTGTGCTATGGAAAAACGCCTGGATCAATCCATGGATCGATCCAGCGCTTATCGCGCGAAGCAGCAGCGTCCCAATCGATCCACTGATCGATTGAGACCTCTGGATCGATCCACTGATCGATCCAGAGGCTTTCTGTTCGCTGGGAAGGGTCTGGATCGATCCACTGATCGATCCAGCACTTGGTTTTTGCCCAAAACCAAGTCCCAAAACCTCCCAAACCAACATCCGGTCAACCTTAACCTGTTGGTACGTCATGCCTAGCATCTAGTCACTCCCTTGACCTGCTAGGACTCCCTCACCAAGTGTCCGGTCAATCCCTTTGACCCACTTGGACTTTTCTTTCATGCCAAGTATTCGGTCACTCTCTTGACCTACTTGAACTTTCACCTAGCTTCACTCACTAGGACTTTCACCTGGCTTCACTCACCAGGATTTTCACCTGCCTAGCTTCACTCACTAGGACTTTCACCTGGCTTCACTCACCAGGATTTCCATCTGCCTAGCTTCACTCACTAGGACTTTCACCTGGCTTCACTCACCAGGATTTCCATCTGCCTAGCTTCACTCACTAGGATTTTCCTTCCGCCTGACTTCACTCACCAGGACTTCCATACTGCCTAGCTTCACTCACTAGGACTTTCACCTGACTTCACTCACCAGGATTTCCATCTGCCTAGCTTCACTCACTAGGACTTTCACCTGACTTCACTCACCAGGATTTCCATACTGCCTAGCTTCACTCACTAGGACTTTCACCTGGCTTCACTCACCAGGATTTCCATCTGCCTAGCTTCACTCACTAGGACTTTCACCTGGCTTCACTCACCAGGATTTCCATCTAGTCAGGTATACCTACTTGACTCTTCTTCATTCACACTGATCAGTCCCTGATCTGAATCTCCCCATATGAACAACTGCACCTGCATTGTCCATGTGTCTACATGTATTGTCAAACATCGAAACTATGACCAAGACTCAAGCTTGGTCAAACCAGTCAACCTTGACCTAAGGGATATTGCACCAACAGTTACCATTTTGATTATCAGTGTGGTAGCAAGTGCTTTAGAGGAGCTCTGAAACTGCTCCTCAACGAAATCAAGGAAGTCCTTAGCATTTTCAGAATTAGGCACGCCTCCTCGAATATCCGACGATATGGAACCTTTCATTATCATAGTGGCAAATGGTTGGACCTTTCCCACTTTTCATAAGCAGATTTTTCATCTTGAGTGCTAGTGTTTGAAAGTGGGGTAAGTTTATCAACCTGTAAGGCATAATCAAGGTCCAAAATGCTCAGAACAAGGCGAATCTGTTCGTTCCATTTCTTAAAATTGCTACCCGTCAAAGTTTCAATGGACGTGATTTGGCTCGTAATTGAAGCTGCGTTCACAGAGTTAAATTATGCTCATTAACAATAATGAAAAATATAAATCATAATCATAATACATAAGCGATTGAAGAAATACACTTTAATGTAATTATAGAATTGAATTTATATCACCGTTGGGCAGAAAATAAATTCAGACTACAATTAGGCATTACATTAGTGTCAAAAATTATGATGGGGAATAATGACATACGTTATTCATCAAGAAAATAGCAAATGTTACAACCTTCCGTTGGGTCGACTGTAATAAATGCACATAAATTTTCTTCGTTAGGTTTTTGACTTAATCATAGAACTAAAATCAAATCACCGTTGGGCAGAATTGATTTAGAACTACGATTAAATTGTGTGTTAGTGCTAAAGTATGATAGAAAATTAAATATAAGTTTTCTATCAAGAAATAACAAAATATTACAACCTTCCGTTGGACCAATTGTAACATAAGCATGATTTTTTTTATCCATAAAAACTTTAGCATAATTATAATTGAATTCATCCCACCATTAGTCAGAAGGTAAATTCATACTATAATAAATTCCATTCAATAATTAAAATAATAATTTTCTGTTGGGCCAATTATTAATTTTAATATAAGAATGTAATATAAGTGTGGTTTCATTATTCCTATTTATTTAATTGATAAATCTTCCGTTGGATCAACTTATCATGAAAAAAAATAAGAGTCTCACGTTAAATTTAATATATTTATGTCATGTTTTCAATCATGCGTATCATAATTATATACATGAAAATAATAATTATGATTTAAAATCAATTAAGGATATCACAACACGTTAATACCTTAAATAACGAGATGACGAAGTCAACAATTAAATCATCAATCAAGCATAAATTCATGTAATCGTATAAAGATGATATGAACATTATTTCCTAATATAATTATGGTAAATAATTTATTGAAAGCACATTAATCATATATTTATCTTAATAAATAATATGACAATTAATATGACAACTAATATGGAAACTATTAATGGCATATTAACAACATTGATAATTATGACAATTATCTTGATATTATTAATAAGTCATCTATAGAAATAACTTATGCAACATTATTTATATTTAGCAATTAATTATATCATTAATTACCATCAAAATATTTTTGGAGACATAATTACGTTACCATTCAAAACAAACGCTCCTGTTTAGCAAAAGAAAATTATTGCATACAAATCACAATTAATGCATGTCGGTCGTTTCAAGACTAAAATAAGCATATTTTTTTTTCAACGATAACTCCTTTTAACACTTAATAAAGACGAATCTAGAAAACATCATCACAGCCCATATTTTTAAAACAAACGAGATTGAAATATATTATTCATTGTGAATATAAGTAATTTACCTTCATAATTCGTTGTAAGTCATCAAACGACTGGATATAACATGTCGACATGTAATAATGGATTCTCTCAATTCATATACTTGAATCAACAAAGCTCTGATACCAAATATTAAAAATATTTTTAGACAGTAGAACGTGACATAAGCTTTATCCCATAATCAAGATTTCTACCGTAAAGCAGATCTTATCAAGTATATGAACGAATTTAGAGAATAAGAATTACCTGCGTTGAGCGCCAACATAATTGAAAACTCGATCTTCACCTCTTTTGCTCTATAAGGGGAGATGGATTCCCGTGTGTACTTCTTAGGGTTGTCGTAAGTCGTCGTGTGTAAAAGTATGTAAGAAGCATCCAAATAGGTTAGACCTAAGTGTCTATTTATAATAACAACAAACCCTAATTCTTAATAGGTAGAGCAAGAGGTGGGACCGACCCAATAAGAAATACAATCATTAGTTTGGCCATCAAGACTTTAGTGATTGGGCTAATTAAATAAATTATTAATAAATACCTAACTAATTATAATCTGAAAGCCAATATCATGGATTGGACCCCATCAAATTCAACATGGAGCTGTCGTTGTCAAAGTACCAATTCAAGGTTATGTTCTCCATGCTGATTACGAGGGCGTAGGAGTTGGGATGCACTTGGAGTAGGTTTTTGGCGAGATCAATGGAGATAAGCCCCGCGCTGCAACCCATCCCGCCCAAATTGTAGCTGACGATGTTTCCCTTGAGCTTGTAGTGGTTGACGACCATGGCGAACAGAGAAGGGGTAGGGTTGAATAAGCTGCAATTCACAACCAAGATCCCAATGTCCTTGGGTTTAATGTTGGTCTTGGCAATGAGCTCATCGATGGCACCGAACATGACATCCTTGGCCTCCTTCCGCGCCTCGTCCATGCAGGGATTGGGAGGGACATTGAGGACCGCATCAGGGAGGTAAGTGTTCTCACCGAGGCCGGATCTCTCGAGGATCTTGTGCTGGAACTCGAGGTTCTCTTCCGTGAACGATCCCGAGAGCTTGGATCTCTCCAGGAAGAGCTTCCGCGAGCACTTCCGGCTTTCGTCGGGCTCGTGGTAGGCAAAGTCGAGGAGGTAGACGGGGCGGGGGCGTGTGAGGAAGTAGACAGTCGAGAAGAAGACGAGGAGGGTAGAGTAGAGGACGACGGAGACGAGGTTGAAGCGGAGGTAGTTCCAGAGGTCGCGAAGGTCGACAAGGGAGAAGGTCGAGAGCTAGGCGGCGACGATAAAGACGAGCGGGCTGAGGAAGAGGAACATGCCGTGGGTAATCATGTAGTGGTAGCCGAGCTTGACATACTTAAGCTTGACGCGCGGATTGTTTGAAGTCGGGGAAGCGGGAGGAACGCGTTCGGAGCAATGGGGCATCGGGGCTTCGCTCCGCCGTGATCGGAGCTGACGAGATGTGATCGGAGGCACAAACAACAAAGGATTTTGCACATGAAAAAGAAGAGATGATAAAACCTACTCAAATTGAAAACAAAATGTAGCGTTATTCTATCTATTATCTAAATTTAATTTTGATAGATAGTTATTCTCTAAATTTAAGAAATAAAATTTCTATCTTAAAAATAAAATAATATTTTTTTCAATATCTTTTATTCTACTCATTCTTTTTAATCTCTATTCTTTCACTGATTTTATAAATATAATAATAAAAATTAAAAAAAATTATAGATAATAAAAATTTTAGAATAATTAATATAGTGTAATGAAGTGATTGTCTAAATTTAATAAAGTAAATTATTTATCTTGAATTTTAGATATAAATATAAAGAAAATTATATGAATGTTGAAAGATTTTTATATTTTAGTTTTTTTAAAAAATATAAATTTTATTAAAAAGTTAAAAATCAAAATAAAAAGCGAATAAATTTATCTACGTGTCTAGCTATCTTTTAACGTATATCGATTTGGACTGTCGGTCACTCATTCCTTCTGCTCTGGTTTATTTTTCACAATTTATATCGATTAATTAATTTATTAAAATTAAAACTTAATACTTAGATATTTAAAAAATTGAAAATATATTTTTCTACTGCACTATTATCCCGGAGGTAAATTGCTCCCCGTCTTACACTGCACCCCTCTCCTCTCTCTCCCTATTAAATGACAGTTCTATCCTCTTTTTTTCTTTATTTTTTTTCAATTTTATTTGATTTTATTTAATTTTATTTATCATTTTTTCATCCATACTTATATATTTTTTAATTTTTATTTAATTTTATTTTTAATTAATTTTGTTTATTATTTTTTAATTTTATTTAATTTTTTTAATTAATTTTGTTTATTATTTTTTAATTGTATTTAATTTTTATTTAGTTTTAGTTTTTAATTTTATTTCATTTTTATTTAGTTTTATTTTTTTAATTAATTTTGTTTATTATTTTTTTTATCAACACTTATATATATTTTAATTTTATTTTTTAAATTAATTTTGATTATTTTTAAAAAAATTATTTTATTTAATTTTTTAATCAATTTTGTTTATTAGTTTTTTATAATTTTTTTATTTTTTCAAAAACACACCTCCCTTTAAATTACGCATCTTCAACTGTTAACATTTGTCAGAACTTTCATTCCCTTTAAATTACTCCCCTTCTATCTTTGACATATATCAAAATCTCTCATCCCTTTAAATTAATCCCCTTCCAACCCTTGACACATATCAAAATCTCTCATCCCTTTAAATTAACTCCCTTCCAACTCTTGACATATGTCAAAATCTTTCATCCCTTTAAATTACCCTACTTCCAACGCTTGACACATGTCAAAACTTATTACTTTTTTTAAATTACTTATGTCAAAATCTCTCATCCCTTTAAATTACCCTCCTTTCAACCCTTGACACATGTCAAAATCTTTCATTTCTTTAAATTATCTCACTTCCAACTCTTGACATATGTCAGAACTTCTCACTCTCTTTAAATTACCCACCCTCCAATCCTTGACACATGTCAAAACACTCATCTCCCTTTAAATTACCCCCTCCAACACTTAACACATGTCAGAACCTCCCCTCCCCTTAAATTATCCACCCTTCAACTCTTGACATATATCAGAATTTCCCCATTTAAATCCTTATCTCACATTTCATTTTTAGTCACTCTTCAGTCACACCTCCCTCTACTGTTATCTCCCTTTCAATCTCTCATTCTCTCTTCATGAAACATAATTATCTTCTTAACCATTACAAATAATAACTCCTAAAATATATAACTAAAAATAAACAAAAAAATTATATTAAAAAACAAAAAGTAAACAAAACTTTAAAGAAAAAAGGAAAACGTATCAGGGCAAAACTAAAAAAAATAAAATGAATAAAGGAAAAGGATAGAAATGGAAGAAAATTAAAATAAGAGGTGGGGCTGGGTCGGAGGGGCATGTCAGAGGGGTGTGAAAAGCTGCTCTCGTTCCGGAGCCATCAATGCTCCATTGACTTGAAGGGATTGAGGAAGAAAAGAAAATAATTTAAAGAGAAAAAACGAGAATCTCATGAAGGAGGAAGACAAAAAGTAAGAGAAACAGGAGAAAGGTTGAGAAAAAAATCCGTTTAATTCTTCCCTATTCGGTTTCCCACTCTTCCACCTCCTCTAAATCTCCCCCTTAGTGCTCAGTCAAGGAAAAATTGCCAATGGCAATGATGGCGACGGCAACGGTGGTTGTCTTCGCAAAGCCCTTCCACCCATGCCCAAGCTCTATAGCAGGGCGAGCTCCAAAGTTAACAGTTTTCGGCCTCACTACTTTAGAATTTCTGCTTCGGCTGCCGACGTAGGCCACTTGTCATAGCAAGGCCAAAGAATCGAAAGTCTGGGAAGATGGCGGAGATCAAGGAGACGCCGTTGACCTCGAGGTTCTACACGATGGACTTCAAGGAGATGGAGCAGTTGTTTCATCACGGAGATCAATAGGAGAATTTATTTACTGCTCGCAACAAGTGGCCGAGAGCACGACCACTCGCTACTCGAGGCAAACATGAGGCGGCAGCACACGGTCACCTGCTGCTTGCTGGCGACTGCTCGATGCGGGGCGCCTGCTACTTGCGATAAGCGCGCAGCTGCCCGCTGCTCGTGGCGAGCACGAGGAGGCCTTGTTGGGCTGCTCATGACAAGCATGAAGTGGTCGACGGTAGAGACTGGCGAAGTAACGACGTTCGTCCCTATTTTAAGTGGACAGAATAATCTATTAACAAATTAATCCGTAGATTTGTAAATCTATCCATTGATTTTTTTTTTTCATTTGGATTTAGTACGTCATATTGTCCCGTCCTATCAAATAATTTAAATAAATTGTGATACAATGAATAAGAGGACGGGATCTGAAGGTCAATGGACTAGACTAGGTAACAAGTAACAATCAAAGTCTAAGATAGAGCAAGTAACTACCTAGTGAAATCTCCCAATATCAGTTGGCTTGGACCGATCGGTGCATCCCAAGGGCCCAGCTCCCCAACTATGTCATACATCTATGTGACTTTCCTCCCCCTCATATCTCAATCAACTAATGTCGATCAGACATTCTCTCAGGGGCTCTGTTCCCCCTCATCTCCTGATCGACTAATGTCGAGCGGACCGGGCTGGATCTTCTGGTCCGTAATTTGCGGACCACGGGATGGTCCACTCTATGAGAACCATTGATTTGGATAGAACCCATCTTTAAATTGGTAAGGTCCATCCAAATCAAGGGTCTACAATAGTGGACCATCTCCTGGTCCACAAATTGCGGACCAGAGGATCTGTATACTCTCAGGAGCTTTGTTTCCCCTCATCTCACGATCAACTAATGACAATCGAAAAGACTCTTAGGGGCCTAGCTTCCCAATTCCGTCGAACGCCTATGAGGTTATGCTCCGCCCTCATATCCCGATCGGCTAATGTTGATCGGACGGACTCTCAGGAGCTCTGTTCCCCCTCATCTCCTAATCAACTAATGCCGATCGACTAGACTCTCAGGGGCCAGCTCCCCAACTTTGCCAAACACCTACAGGACTATGCTCCTTCTCATCTTCCAATCGATTAATGTCGATCGAACAAGCTCTCAGGGGCTCTATTCTCTATCATCTTCTGGTCAGCTAAAGCCGATTGGACAGACTCTCAGGAGCTTTGTTCCCCATCATCTCCCGATCGGCTACTGCCAATTGGTCATATTCTTAGTAGCTCAGCTCCCTAACTCTATAGGACTCCTATGGGGCACTACTCCCCCTCATATTCCGATCGGCTAATGTCGATCGAACAGGCTCTAATGGGCTTTGTTCCTCCTCATCTCCCAATTCGCTAATGCTAATCATACAAACTCTGAGGGGCTCTATTCCCCCTCATCTCCTGATCGCTTAATGCCTATCGGAAAGGCTCTTAGGGGTCAAGTCCCCAACTCTGCCGGATGCCTACGGGCTCTTCTCCACCTCATCTCCCGATCAACTAATGTCGATCGGATAGACTCTCAGAGGCTTTGTTCCCCCTCATCTCCCGATTGGCTAATGCTAATCGAGCAAGCTCTTAGGAGTCCAACTCCCTAACTCCGCCAGATGTCTTCGGGGCTTTGCTCCCCCTTATCTCCCGATTGGCTAATATCGATCGAACCTGTTCAAAGGGGTCTGCTCCCTAATCTATTAGTTGTCTACAAGGCTCAACCCCCTCCCCCCCCTTTTCTTTTCTTGAACATTATCATAACTCATTCACCCTTCACAAAGGACCGAGCCCCTGTCCATGGCTCATCTCCTAACTAGTAGCCCAATAGGCCTTCTGACCCATAAGCTTGTTTTACCATTAATACAATACATGAGTTTGTCAGAAAGTCAGAAGATTATATCTTCACACAGATACACAATACTCCTCTATACCTACGATGAGACTACAAGATACAGTGGAAGTCTCATTATGCCACTGTTTATCTTTTTCCTAGATTCTAACTTGATTGTCGGACTAGATGCGCTAGGGATTCTCCCCTGGCTTGCTTACTAATGATTTTTTCTCTCTCCTCCCTTTGTTGAAGTTTGCAAGCGTCCCCCTATGTTCCCCTGTCGAACTCTTCTTTCCATTAAACTCCCAGCTAGTTCACGGACAATCCACAACTCACTATTTTCAGACGGGATAATTAGATTGGATTTAAATTTTATCAACTGATTTAATGATGGATCTAAGTCGTTTGACCTGCCTGGGCTCATGATCTGCACGAGTTGGCCCACTGATTGAGAAAATAAATCTCCAAAACTTAGAAATAAAAAGGGAAATTTAATGGGCTTATTGGTTTGACCCGTCTAATTTATAATTCAAATTTAAAAATTTTAATATTTTCTAATATATTTTTATTTTTATTATTTTTTTAGTGGGCTCATGGATTGACCTGTCTAACCCACAATCCATCTTGGATTGGGTTGAATTAAATTGAGATTTTTTTAATCCGCCAAGATGATGAATTAACTCGTCCTACCTTATCAAATAGTTGGTCAACTATGGATTAGTCCACCCTACTACATATTGACCTGTGTAACCACTCTAGTACTAAGAGATAAATAATATATTTTTTTAAACAACATAAATGATAGGAAATTTTTAAGCGAAAAATTTCCTCAATTTGTTAAATCGTCCTCTCAAAAAATAAATGGAGCCATAAGTGAACAAAAGGATTGAGTTCCGCACTTGCACATAGCTGGCTGCGCACATGCTCCAATTGAGCAGTTGCCATGGTCCCTTCCACGCCAAAATTTATCCGTTCATCAGAAATTGGTTATAAGGAGATATCATCAGTTAAACTGTGCCTATTGAGATGAACTGTCTTATATTTCTCTATGAAATTAAGAATCTGTCTTTTAGATTAAATTAATCTATCTCCTAATTGAAGATATATAATTGATTCTTTTTGTCCACCATTTGATGAACAAGTAAACTCTAAAAAACGTAAGAAGATTCTCCAACGCTACCAAATATATGGATGAAACAAAACACAAGAGTGTTTATATCGTCTCCTCCTATCGAAGTAAACACACCCCAAGAACAAACATGTCTGGACAACAAAAAGACATGGCCCTCCATTAAATAGTTTAACAGCCAATTATCTGTCGTCCACCAATGATTAATCTAGTGACTATAATGACGATATTAACCCTCACAAATCAAAACCACGGCGGACTGAGACCAAATAGAGTCGAAGGCGACGAGGGCAATTGGGTCATTTGAAGCGTTTGACATCGCTGCCGGCTGGACCACGCTACGGTAGGCCGGCCGGTCTATTTAACTTGTCTTCTTTGTACTCTAAATCCGCGACTGCTTAATGATATGGCTGCTTCCATCTGCGGCAGCTCGGAAGGGAAGCAGACTCGGCGGCGGTCGTCGACCAAAGGCGGCCTCCGGCGAAGGTGCCTCATGATGGTGAAGCAACAGCGGACGCGGTTCTACATCTTGCGTCGCTGCGTGTCTATGCTCCTCTGTTGGCAAGATAGCTGAGAGGAGAGAGCTTGGAGATGATGATATATAGGAAATTAATAATTACTTTTTTTAGCAAAATGATTAACTTCTTTGCCATCTATAGTTTTATGGTTTTTTTCCTTTTCTGGAAATCTCATGTGAATAGCTCCCTTATGAAAGGCAGAGACAAGATATATGGCAGCTGTCTGTGATTGTTAGGCAGCTTCAGTGAAAGAAATTTGCCCAAAGAAGTTTTAGATTTATTGGAGGATAAAATTTGTAAATTTATCTTGAACTGACTTTACCCACAGCTTCTAGATATTCACTATTTCGAGTAAATAAAAATGTATAATATTTTTTCTAAGAAAAGCGTGGCATTCCTATTACCATTACAAAAGTAATTAGTATTTTAACTAGAACATCTACTACCAATTAACTAGAAAAAATAGCATAATAGATGAAGCTCTCGTTAATATGAGGTCTTGAAAAAGATTGGATTATATTTGGTCTATTGTACTTAGTCTTATCTTATATTTTACAAAAAACTTTTCCACAACTGGAACTCGTAATTTAAAAGTCATATGATAACAACTTTAATGTTATACCAAGGCTCTCCTTCATCAACTACCAATTAACTAAATTCATTAACTTTGAATCATTCCTTAATGCCCCCTCCTCATTCAAAATCACAAATGTCAGCATGTGATTTGAATTAAACAAACTTGTATCTTGTAAGTGATTTTGTTAGAGATAATTCTCTCAAAAAAAATATCAATGGTATCTTCTTGCTGTTGCTACTGCTGAAGATTTGTAACCCAAATTACTTGAGAGGTTGCTAAAGTTGTTCTACATATTTTGCTTCTAAGAGTATCCACTTCCATAAACACAAAAAGTTATCTTAAATTTTATATTTTACTTAAAAAAAATCTTTATATCAACTATCCTATTAATTCTCTAAATTTAAATTTCATAAATACTTTTTTAAATTTAGAAAATGAAATTTATTCTCTAAATATATAAATATCATTTAATTTGGAAAAGATAAAAAATAAAGAAACAGATTGCATAATGAAAGAAAAGTAGATATTACATAGAGAGAATTAAAAAAAAAAAAAGCAAGAGAAAATAATAAAAAATAAAGATAATAAAAATTTTAAATTAATGTGTAGTGAAAAATGATTGTTTAAATTTATTAAAATGAATGATTTATTTTAAATTTTAGAGATATTATAGAGAAACTGAGATGAATGTTCTAAGGAGGATAGTCCTGTTGTAGCTTACTTCTTTGAACTCCATGAAATTACTCTTAACCCAAGATTAAAACAATAGCCGAGGTACTTTTTCGATCATTCAATGAACTCGTTCCATCACTATCAATGAACTTGCAAATATTAAATCAAACTTCCAACCAAAAATTTAAAATTATTTGCACTAACTTCTATTGGACCATCTTCTAGTTGTAACTTTTCACTTATATACAGGAGCATAATAGCTAAATCTAATTGAGTAAGTTGAACCTTTTAAGAAAATCTATTGATATTTTGTTTACGCAATAAAATATTTCATCACCTTCATGCTTCACTTATGATATATATTACTCTTCAATTAACTATAAAGTAAGAATTTTAAATTATCAAACAAGTTTAAATGAAAATTTTAATAATATGTGATGCGGTGATAAGGAGGGATCCCACCTCGTGAAGGATAGCGACCATGGTGGAGGTGAAAGTCAAGGTAATTAATGCTTAGATAGCACCGGCCGGTCGGGGGAGCATGCCCCAATCAGGAGGGGAGGTGTCAAATGGCCGACGCTCAATGGAGGAGATGCTCAATGTGCAGAAGTCGGGCCGAGCGGGGTCGGTCAACGCTCAGATAGCACCGGTCGGTCGGGGGAGCATGCCTCGATCAAGAGGGGAGGTGTCAGATAACCGACGCTCAATGGAAGAGACACTCAATGTACAGAAGTCAGGTCGAGCGACTATCCCGCTTGACCTGGCGCCAGGACTTAGCACAAGCAGAGTGAACTTCGACCGAGCGGCTACCCCGCTCGACCTGGCAGCAGAGCACGACACAAGCATAGTGAAATACTGCCGAGTGGACGAGATATAGGAACAACGAAGTTCCGACCAAGCAGCCAACCCGCTCGGCCTAGTGGCATACTCTCTTTGGTATCCAGTGACATCCTTTTGGGAGTTAGTGCCACCGACACTGGCATAGACAGCCAGAAGATCATAAGGTGGAAGCTTCTACTGTCGCTTCAGAGATATTGTCGGCCCGTTAAGGTACTGTGTCAGGGACACTTTACTGACAAGTCTTTTCAGGGAAAACTTTGAGATCACTAAAAAAAATAATCTTTGGGGACGAATTTATAAAAAAATTTCGTTGCAAAAATTTTTGGGACGAAAAATTTTTCGTCCCAAAATTCTCGTTGCCAACTTGGGAACGAATTTGGGGACGAATTTGGCGACAAAAAAAAATTTTGTTGCCAAATTCGTCCCCAAGTTTGCAACAAAAACAGTATTTGTCACAAAATTTGGGACGAAATCTGCGACAAAATTAGCAACGAATTAGAAATTCGTTACCAAATTCGTCGCCAACAAAAATAATATTCGTCTCAAAATTGTTATATAACTTTGCGACAAAAATTATTTTTGATGCAGAATTGGCGAGAAATTTGACGACAAAAATAATAATTTAAAAAATTTATGATCGGCGACAAATTAATTTTTCGTCCCAAATTCTAGGACGAATCTACATATTTGTCCCAGATTCTGGAACAAATCCACAAATTCGTTTCAAAACTCGGATGAATTTTGGAACAAAAATAAATTTGTCACAAATTCAATAATCTATAACTTCCCAGATTTGCGACAAAACTTTTTTGTTGCAAAAATGTTACAAATTTACGAATTAGCATGATTAAAAAAACCTAATGTTCGTCACAGCTTTGCGACAAAAATGCATTTTCGTCCCAAATCTGGAATGAATCTGGATCCGTCGCAAATTTTGGGACAAATATTATTCGTTCCAAATTTTGTCGCAAAACTGAAAACAAATTTCCATCATTTCCCCTCTTTTTTCCTATATCTTGTTTACATTTATACATATACAACATAAACAACATTCAAACATCCACCAAACATTCAACCTTTTACAATCATACAACATCCTTCACCATATTTGTGAATCCAACAAATCAAATTCATAAAAATAAGTTCATACAAAATACATATCGTCAACTAAACATAAAAAAGATATCTAAAACTAAATATTTCAAATTCATATACAATTAAACTCAAACAAATCAAACTTTAAGAACTCATAATAAATATCTATACAACAAACCTAACAAGTGAAAGCAAAAAATACATATCGCCATGCCTCAGGGTGCTTCGTTCGCCTTTTTTCATTCATCTTTTCCTACGCCAAAATATAAACAAATAATAAGTAATAGCTATAAAAAAAAATCTATAATATACAAAAAGCTTAGATGACAAAACTTAAATGATTGTCATAATATATCAAAAACTTAGATGGCAAAAGATATCATTATTAAATTGCATGAAACATATAAATAAATGAAATGAAACTTTTAACTAAACGTTACAAAAAAAATGTATACCTCATGTAATCTATAATATACTTTAGGAAACTTGTAATATAAATACATGTATGAAATGTTCCATGACATAATAAAAATATTGAATCCTATATAGATAAATTTACATGGATTAATAGTAAGCAAGTCAAAAATATATAAAAAATGGCATAACATAAAGTACATGTATCAAATGTTCCACCATGACATAATAAAAGTATCGAAACCTAAGCTAAATTAGCCTTGAGATGTAAGGAAGTCAAAAATATGTAAAACATGGCATAACACAAAATGCATATATCAAATGTTTCATGACATAATAAGAATATTGAAACCTAAGCTAAATTTGCATTTAGGAAGGAAGCTAAAAATATATAAAACATGACATAATACAAAGTACATGTATCAAATGTTCCATGACATAATAAAAGTATCGAAACATGACATAACACAAAGTATCAAGATAAAATAAAAATATAGAAATAACTACAACATGACATGCCAAAAAATCCTAACATAAAACTTAATAGGTAAAGACTTCCTCCAATATGAATTTACTGGAGTACTACAAAAAGTGTATTAAAAAAAACTCAATAAAAAAAAAAGTTCATACTTATGTAATTTAAGACGAAGCACCACCACCACCATCATTATCACTATCATCATCATCACCGTCACCGGGAGGAAACTAATTCGGAGTAGAACTCAACTGAAGATGTTGCAAAATCCAGTCTTGTTGTCGGCACATCTCTCATTTCTCGCCCTTTCTCTCATTTGTTCATCCCTTTCAGATAAAATGCCCTTTAACTGGCAATTTAAACAGTTCTTGATACATGTGAAGTTGCATTATCTATTCAGAGGAAGAATTTTAAAACAACAACAACAAAAACTAAAAAACTCGCTTTGCATATACATATGTTAAAAATTTCAACAAGTAAACAAAGTAAATATTTCAAAATGCAAGAGATTACTATTAAAGATGCTGTATTTTTTTTTTCAAAAATCCAACTCGACCTATCATGATTCCACCTCCAATATGGATCCTTTCTAATGTTTTCTAGTAAACATTTCACCATAAGAATATCTATTTTCTGCATGCCTGCTTGATTTTATGCCATTGGGACAAGAATCATCATATCCACATTTTACTATCCAGATTGATGCCCTGAACTCTTTGCAATGAAGGTAAGATTACCAAAATGTAAGAGATGACTTGTGATGGGTCGCCGCTGGGAGCCATAAACACCCCCTCGGGGGGGTCGAAAGCATATGCTTTCGACCTCCAGTGGCCCCTACCCGCCGCTGCCTCCCCCTTGCCGTCGCCGCCTAGCCGGCAGTAGCCACCCCAGACCGGCAGTGGCCAGGGGTGGCCGCGACCCACCGGCAGCGGGTTAGGGTGGTCGCTGTAAAATACCGGAAAAGGGGCAGATAATAATAAGGAATTTTTGGAAATTTTTCGGGAATTTTTCGGAGACCGTATGGACGTGTTTATGGGGATAAAAATGAGGTCCGGAAAAGCCTGTTTAGACTATCCCTTTAAGCGAGGAAATGTTTGTTTTTAGTAATTACTTTTCTTTTTCTTTTATTTTATATTCTTCTTCGTTTCCTTCCCCGAACTCGCGCCCGAGTCTTCTTCCCCTGCCGACTCCTTGCCCTAACTATTTCCCCAACCGGCGCCGCACAACCATTTCTTCTCCTCCTCTCCTTTATTTCTCTTCTCCACTCACTGCCGTAAGCAGTCACTGCTCATCTTCCTTGACTCCGATTGGCGCCGACTCCCTCTCTTCACCGCTGCACACCGCCGCCTTCTACTCGAGTCGTGTTGCAGCGATGAGACGAGGCCGAGCGCCGGCCACCAGGTCCGGCACCAGTCGCCGTGTGCCCTAGCAGAATCCCTTTCACTGCCGGCACCAATTCCTCCAGTGCCGAACAGCATCGTCGCCTCCAAAACCCAGAGCCATGCCCTAACCATCTCCTATCACCCTCTTCTTGTCCTCTGTACTGTGCACCGCCGACCCCTTTCTGGTGTTCCCGATCAGAGGCACACTTCTGCACAAGTTGGGATTTAACCAGAGGTAAAGATCCAAGCTTAGTTGCTTCACCCGTGCCCTGGACCTCACCACCGGGTCCTTCTTCTCCACCAGCCGCCGATAGAGGGGAAAACAATGGGTATCGAGTTAGGTAAGGCAAAAAGAGGTATTTGGATTTTTTGATTTGGATTCTGTGCTGAATTTGTTGGCTGACAACTGTGGTACTTGTCACTGTTTTTCCCACAGCAGCTTCTCCGGATCTCGACGGTAAGTTCTTCAGGATTTGAGCAGCGCTGAGTCATCAGAAAATTTGGGTAAGGTTTTGTGTTAAGCTAAATACTGAAGTGGGTAAGTTGTTTGGTTTGAGTTCTGGATTCGTAGAGTTTAGGGCTTGTGGATATGGTGTTGACTGAGATGGATGCCTCTGATGGTAGTTTTGTTTGCAGTGTCGGGAACATATTTCTGGCAGAAACTTCACCGGCTGTGATTCAACAGAGGAGGGTAAATTAGGACTTTGACGCGAGACGAGCATCTCGACGTCGGATTTGGACCGGATTGGACCCTTCTATTGGAGGCGGGTACCTCTTGATTTATCTTTTATGATATTGTCATTGGATATGCATAGTATTTTATAACTACAAGCAATGAACATGTTTACCTTTGGTATGCCACTGTTTGATATCCATAGCATGTTAGATTTGTCGCCTGTGAAGTATCCGTACTTATATCTCGTGATTTGTTACCATGAGTATCTTGTTGCCATGAGTACTTAATTACCATGAGTATCTTAGTTTCTAGAATAAGTGACATATCATGTTTTACTGAGGTTAGGACTAGGTTCTAGACTTTTGGTTTCAGTCATGTGTATCGAGATTATCTGATACTTAGGTTTTTATGGCATGACCGGCTTGTGTACCTCTATTTGTATATCACATATGATTCGTGTACCTAGACTTTGATTCTTTGATCTGTGTATATTGTTGGTACATATGTTATGGAAGGGAGATATGTTTAGGATCTAGGTTGTTATACCATAGAGGACCTGTATACCCTAGATATGTGGATTTGACTCACTGATATTGTGGTTCCCATATTATATATATGGATATGGTTATGTTGATCAGTTTATGACTATGCTTAGTGTCATGCATCATGATTGCATGCTGCGCGATTGTCGGCTCCACTATGGTTGAGCACATCGCCAGTTACATGTACTGCACACACCACCACTCATGGATTAGTGGTATATCAGGCAGGTGTGTGGCGGTTCTGCTGTTTGGCTCCGTTGGTCATATGACCCAGCGTGGTAGCCGGCAGTCAGTTCCGCTCTGTTTGGCTCCGCTGGCATTTAGTGTAGCAGCGTAGTAGCCGGCAGACGGTGGACTCTGTTTGGCTCCGTTGGTCAGGTGACTCAGCGTGGTAGCCGGCAGAGATACCTCCCCGTCATCGTGTACCGGGAGTTGAGAGCATTGAGCTCCCCCATTTATGATTTGGGGTCACAGGACAGGAGTACTCCGACAGCATCCCGTCCACTCGGTCACTCATCAGGAGCAGTGACGACAGAGTGCACGGTTGTCATAGCCCTACCCACTCGGTCTCGCCATTTGTGTGTGAGAGGACTGACTGGCGTCAGGGGTGACCAGGACGCATCATTAGCATCATATGCATTGATGTATTTATATTATTGTGATTGTGTTTGCTGCATTTTGGTTGGATGCATACTTTTGACCTGCATACAGGATTATTGACACTTTCGGTTTGACGACCCTTTTGTCTGGATAGGAGTTCCTGGTGAGTACAGCTTCCTCAGTTACCTTTCAGTTTTGCATATTCCTATATATGATTAGGAAGTTGATTCCATGTTTATTGTTGTTAGATATATCTTACTACTCATGTCCATTGGTATTGAGTTGTTGAACTCACCCCGTTGATATTATCTTTTCGTGTACCAGTTATTTATGGTGTCGCTTGGAGCATCCTGTCTGTGGTCCCCTCACATCCGAAGACTTATCGGTTTCACGTATGTTTTGTTTGTTTTATGTCAGTTTGTTTAGCTCAGTACTCTGGTTTTATTTTTGGAGTGTTGGCGTTGTTATGTGGTATTTTGTATTTATGTTATTGGTTGTGTAAGTCTAGTAGCGGTTTTGTGTTTTGGTTTTGGTACAGGCGAGTGATTATTTTAACTACGTGGTTGTGACAGGCTGAATTTGATATTAAATGCGTGGTGTTTGTTTTCTTTATTGTTATTATTCCAGCCTGTGGGTGAGGTATATAGTGCTTGTAGAAAGTTTCAGATTGTCCATGGAGATGCTGCCAAAATTTCTTCGGACAGAGACTCCTCCGGGGCGTGACAATTTAGTGGTATCAGAGCAGGTATACGATACTTGCTATGTGTTCTGGATTTTCGAGATTTATCTGATATCAATTTATTTGGTATTAGAGATCGACTTACGTGTCTTATTTTTTCGGTGTTACGGATTTTGTGTTTTGGTCTTCTCGATGTGACTTTTCGGATTTTTGGATCTAGCAGCAGCAGGACATCTCCAAGCTATAGGAGGTATATTGGTATACTGTTATCCTACTATTTAGTTAGAGTATGCATCGTTGACTGTGATAGTTATGACACTTTGTATCTGGTATCTGTATGATGTTGTAGCCATATTACATGTGAGGGGTTAGCCACAGACGATGATCGACCTTAATAGAAATTGAGGGATTACAGTTTCTGGTAATTTTTCATATCATACACCAGTAGTTTTAGTTTCTGTTATTACTAGTTGGATAGCGGATTGAGGTACATACCAGCCTTTGCTATTATTAGTTGGGTAATAGATAGTATCTATATCTTTATGTTGACCTAGCCAGTAGTATACCAGGTTATTTTAGTTAATTTCATTCGTAGATAATTGATTTACTCTGGTTAGATCGGTCAATAGGAAACTGATTTACACATATTGACTTGGGGTAGTCGTGGGTTGATTTACCTTAGACGCTTGTAGAGGCTTTATTTGTTCTTGATTAGTTAGTTGATGATCGATTTAGTTTTGTTGGACCGATCAGTAGAGGACAATCATACCCTATTTTATGGAGATGCTGGCCTTTGGGTTATTCGTGCTTAGTTGGATATCTTGAGCACATCGAGTACCTAGCTTATACGGACGTGGGAAAGGACTGAATTAGCCATATACTATTGTTGCTTTGGTCAGTCGATATTGGTTCGATGTATCTTATTCCATGGGTATTTTAATTTTTGACGGTATGTATCTAGTTGGATGACTTAGAAGGTGACCCTGCCGTTTCTGAATGTCAGGTTGATTGGGTCAAATATGTTGATTATTCCTATCTTTGTGTCGTGTACATATGATTGTTATGAGTTGAAGGAGTTCTATGGTGGATAGTTCATTTGTGGATAGTGTGGGTATTCCCATCTAGATATGGTTATTGTAGGTTCTTTGTGGAGTATAGCTATTTAGTTAGCTGTACGTGCCTGATTGACATGTTGGAAGTATTTTGTCGACTACATCGGTGTTATGATATGTACATATGTGTTTGGTGTGGTATCTGAGGTATCTTGATGATTATGTGTGATTTGTGAATGCACCTGGGTTTTAGTATGCCTTATTGGAAGTATATGTTGATTATACTCCTAGCATATGTGTATATTTATCATGAGAGTGTTGTTTGAGGGGTATTGTTGATTTTACCTACGATGATATATGCACACGGGTTCGGTATACATTGTTGGAGGTATCACGGTGATTTATACTTATGATGTGAGTATATTCGGTGTGTACTAATTGGAGGATTATGTCGATTATACATATGTTATGTGTGCATGTGTGTCAGATGTATGGTTGGTAGCATCATGATGATTCTACCTATGTTAAATGTAGAGTGTTAAATGTCTACATTATGATATTGATTGTTTTACCCTGTCAACTAATATACCCATTAAGTGGGTGACCAACCCACAAGGAGGGATGATAGAGTTGACTATGGATTTGATTTGCTTACTGGGTGGTTATACCCTAGGCTACCCACAGTGATATGTGGTAGAGAGATCTCGTGCAGTCTCTAGCTAGATAGTTAGGTGCTTTGGGCACTTATGTATTATTGTGGTAGAGCGTAGCTCTCACATAGTCTGGATCCCACATATTTAGGGATTGTTTTGTGATGGAACGTTCCATATATTGCGGATTGCTTGTAGCGGAGCATTGCTCCCATGTTTGTTGTAGATATATATTTTGGATTATTTGGAGTGGAGCGTTGCTCCCACATATGGAGGATTTCTTGTAGTAGAGCGTTGCTCCTACATATATGGTATTTCGTGTGATAGAGCATTGCTCTCACACTGAAGGTTCTATTCTTTGGTGATTATATATCGTTGGTGATTAGATCTGTTTATTGTTGGGGATCTTATTGTTAGGTATGTCTGTGATACGGACATTATGTGTCTTGGTTTTACTATTAGTGCTTGCGGTGCCCTAGATGTTATCATGGACTCGATGATTTGGGTATCCCTAGAATGTTTGGATCGGTTTCCATTGTCTTTGTTGACGATGTTGTAATCTATTTCGAATCCGCGGTGAGTCACGTACACCACCTTTGCTTAGATCTAAAGATGTTTCGACGAGAACATGTATATGTGATTATCAGTAGTGCTGATTTGGTTGTCTTCTGTGAGATGTTTGAGACACACGGTCACCAGTAGGAGTATACCGTGGTTCCACAGAAGATCGAGGTTATTACCGTTGGGAGTAGACGGAGTCTATAGAAGAGGCTCGCAACTTCCTTTGTTTGGCTTGATATTTCCGGAGATACGTTGAGGGTTTCTCACGGATTGCTATGCTACTTACACGCCTGATCAGGAAAGGCGTGAAGTTCACTTGGACTGAGGTTTGCAAGACCAGCCTTTAGGAGCTGAAGCGGAGTTTAGTGTCGGCTCCGATTTTTTTTGGTTTTACCTTCTGGAGAGGACGGATATGTCCTCTACACCGACGCATCTATTCAGGGTTTGAGCGTTGTTCTGATGCAGCACGATAGAGTAGTCTCCTATGCTTCTCGTCGGTTGAAGGAGCATGAGAAGAACTACCCTGTACATGATCTGGAGCAAGTCGCCATTATTTTTGCCATGAAGATTTGACGACATTGTTTTATATGGCGTTACATTTGAGATTCTCACTGACTATAAGAGTCTCAAATATCTGGTTACTTATAAGGAACTTAATCTCCGACAGGGAGATGGATGAACTTCCTGAAGGATTATGATTATACCATTAGCTATCACCCGGGAAGAGCTAATGTGGTTGCCGATGCACTTAGCCGGAAGTCTAGAGTGACTTTCGCTTGCCACCGAGTTGTGGCTACAGATAGAGCAGGGTATTCTTATTACCATGGTTGCTCAGTCGTCGATCAGGACGAGGATCCGAGAGCCCTAGGCTGTATTTGCAGGTTATTTGCAGCCAGATAGCTTCCGGGTAGCAGACCGAGTTCACACGAGACGAGGAGGGTATTATATACTTCCGAGGTAGATTATGCGTACCTCAATCTCATCCGGTCTTATAAGAGTTACTTCCGGAGGCTCATCACTCATGATTTGCTGTCCACCCAGGCGGTACTCGTGTGCACCAAGATTTGAGGTGTTTCTATTGGTGGAACGACATGAAGGAAGACATCGCGGATTTTGTAGCTAGATGTATCGTCTGTCAGCAAGTGAAAGCCGAGCATTAGAGATCTGCCGGCTTACTTCAGCAGATTTCTATTCCTGAGTGGAAATGAGAACATATTACTAAGGACTTTGTGGTGAGTTTGACGAGGACATGACGAGACCATGACGCGATTTGGGTAATCGTTGACAAATTAACCAAATCCGCGCACTTTTTAGCTAATCGGGGGACAGATTTCCTGGATCGATTGGTAGATCTATTTTGCCGGGAGATCATCAGATCACGTGGTGTTCCGTTGATTATTATTTCGGATAGAGACCCCGATTCACGTCTCATTTTTGACAGAGTCTGCAGCAGACCTTGGGCACGCAGCTCTGTTTCAATACAGTTTTCCATCTTCAGACAGATGGATAGTCACAGCAGACCATTCAGACTCTAGAGGACTTGCTGAAGTCTTGTGTATTGGATTTTCGGAGGCAGTTGGGAGGACCATTTGCCATTGGTAAAGTTCGCCTACAACAACGGTTTGCATTCGACTATCCAAATGCCACCGTTGAAGTGTTGTATGGTAGGCCTTGTCGGACACCCACCCTCTGGATGAGGTTGGGAAGGCCTAGTTGTTGGGACCTCATAGAGCCTAGCATGAGGCAGAGTTGGTCCGTACTATTAGACAAAGGATGTCAGAGGTATAAGACTGCCAAAAGAGTTAGGTAGACCAGAGTCGGAGACTCTAAGAGTTCTCTGCAGGCGACCATATATTTTTGCAAGTTTCACCCACGAAAGGGGTGAAAAGATTGGCCTCAGAGGTAAGCCAGCTCCGCGATACATTGGACCTTTCTAGATCTTGGAGAGGATTGGAGCGGTAGCGTACTGGCTAACACTACCACCGTCCTTGGTAGGCGTGCACGATGGATTCCACGTATCTATGCTGAGTAGATACGTACCTGACCCGACACATGTGCTGACAGATGTCTTAGTTCCAGTTCAGCCTGACGTCACTTATGAGGAGATTCTGGTACGGATTCTGGACTGGAAAGAGCGTCAGTTGAGGAACAAGACTGTTCGGCTGGTTAAAGTCGGATGGTAGTATCATTCGGACGAAGAGGTTACCTGGGAGCTCGAGGATACTATCCGAGCTCGATACCCCCACCTTTTTTACTTGACGTATGTGATTTAAATTACCGTTCAGCATTTATACTCTTTACCTGTTGTTAGTATGTGCTGAGGGTAGATAACGAAATTTGGGGACCAAATTTTTATTAGTGGGGAAGAATGTAAAATACCGGAAAAGGGGCAGATAATAATAAGGAAATTTTTGGAAATTTTGGAAATTTTTCGGGAATTTTTCGGAGACCGTATGGACGTGTTTATGGGGATAAAAATGAGGCCCGGAAAAGCCTGTTTAGACTATCCCTTTAAGCGAGGAAATGTTTGTTTTTAGTAATTACTTTTCTTTTTCTTTTCTTTTCTATTCTTCTTCGTTTCCTTCCCCGAACTCGCGCCCGAGTCTTCTTCCCCTGCCGACTCCTTGCCCTAACTATTTCCCCAACCGGCGCCGCACAACCATTTCTTCTCCTCCTCTCCTTTATTTCTCTTCTCCACTCACTGCCACAAGCAGTCACTGCTCATCTTCCTTGACTCCGATTGGCGCCGACTCCCTCTCTTCACCGCTGCACACCGCCGCCTTCTACTCGAGTCGTGTTGCAGCGATGAGACGAGGCCGAGCGCCGGCCACCAGGTCCGGCACCAGTCGCCGCGTGCCCTAGCAGAATCCCTTTCACTGCCGGCACCAATTCCTCCAGTGCCGAACAGCATCGTCGCCTCCAAAACCCAGAGCCATGCCCTAACCATCTCCTATCACCCTCTTCTTGTCCTCTGTACTGTGCACCGCCGACCCCTTTCTGGTGTTCCCGATCAGAGGCACACTTCTGCACAAGTTGGGATTTAACCAGAGGTAAAGATCCAAGCTTAGTTGCTTCACCCGTGCCCTGGACCTCACCACCGGGTCCTTCTTCTCCACCAGCCGCCGATAGAGGGGAAACAATGGGTGTCGAGTTAGGTAAGGCAAAAAGAGGTATTTGGATTTTTGATTTGGATTCTGTGCTGAATTTGTTGGTGACAACTGTGGTACTTGTCACTTTTTTTCCCACAGCAACTTCTCCGGATCTCGACGGTAAGTTCTTCAGGATTTGAGCAGCGCTGAGTCATCAGAAAATTTGGGTAAGGTTTTGTGTTAAGCTAAATACTGAAGTGGGTAAGTTGTTTGGTTTGAGTTCTGGATTCGTAGAGTTTAGGGCTTGTGGATATGGTGTTGACTGAGATGGATGCCTCTGATGGTAGTTTTGTTTGCAGTGTCGGGAACATATTTCTGGCAGAAACTTCACCGGCTGTGATTCAACAGAGGAGGGTAAATTAGGACTTTGACGCGAGACGAGCATCTCGACGTCGGATTTGGACCGGATTGGACCCTTCTATTGGAGGCGGGTACCTCTTGACTTATCTTTTATGATATTGTCATTGGATATGCATAGTATTTTATAACTACAAGCAATGAACATGTTTACCTTTGGTATGTCACTGTTTGATATCTATAGCATGTTAGATTTGTCGCCTGTGAAGTATCCGTACTTATATCTCGTGATTTGTTACCATGAGTATCTTGTTGCCATGAGTACTTAATTACCATGAGTATCTTAGTTTCTAGAATAAGTGACATACCATGTTTTACTAAGGTTAGGACTAGGTTCTGGACTTTTGGTTTCAGTCATGTGTATCGAGATTATCTGATACTTAGGTTTTTATGCCATGACCGGCTTGTGTACCTCTATTTGTATATCACACATGATTCGTGTACCTAGACTTTGATTCTTTAATCTGTGTATATTGTTGGTACATATGTTATGGAAGAGAGATATGTTTAGGATCTAGGTTGTTATACCATAGAGGACCTGTATACCCTAGATATGTGGATTTGACTCACTGATATTGTGGTTCCCATATTATATATATGGATATGGTTATGTTGATCAGTTTATGACTATGCTTAGTGTCATGCATCATGATTGCATGCTGCGCGATTGTCGGCTCCACTATGGTTGAGCACATCGCCAGTTACATGTACTGCACACACCACCACTCATGGATTAGTGGTATATCAGGCAGGTGTGTGGCGGTTCTGCTGTTTGGCTCCGTTGGTCATATGACTCAGCGTGGTAGCCGGCAGTCAGTTCCGCTCTGTTTGGCTCCGCTGGCATTTAGTGTAGCAGCGTAGTAGCCGGCAGACGGTGGACTCTGTTTGGCTCCGTTGGTCAGGTGACTCAGCGTGGTAGCCGGCAGAGATACCTCCCCGTCATCGTGTACCGGGAGTTGAGAGCATTGAGCTCCCCCATCTATGATTTGGGGTCACAGGACAGGAGTACTTCGATAGTATCCCGTCCACTCGGTCACTCATCAGGAGCAGTGACGACAGAGTGCACGGTTGTCATAGCCCTACCCACTCGGTCTCGCCATTTGTGTGTGAGAGGACTGACTGGCGTCAGGGGTGACCAGGACGCATCATTAGCATCATATGCATTGATGTATTTATATTATTGTGATTTTGTTTGCTGCATTTTGGTTGGATGCATACTTTTGACCTGCATACAGGATTATTGACACTTTCGGTTTGACGACCCTTTTGTCTGGATAGGAGTTCCTGGTGAGTACAGCTTCCTCAGTTACCTTTCAGTTTTGCATATTCCCTATATATGATTAGGAAGCTGTATTCCATGTTTGTTGCTGTTAGATATATCTTACTACTCATGTCCATTGGTATTCGCTGAGTTGTTGAACTCACCCCCGTTGATATTATCTTTTTCAGGTACCAGGTTATTTATGGTGTCGCTTGGAGCATCCTGTCTGCTGGTCCCCACGTCACATCAGAAGACTTATCGGTTTCACGTATGTTTTGTTTGTTTTATGTGTCAGTTTGTTTAGCTCTGTACTCTGGTTTTATTTTTGGAGTGTTGACGTTGTTATGTGGTATTTTGTATTTATGTTATTGGTTGTGTAAGTCTAGCCGGCTAGCAGTTTTGTGTTTTGGTTTTGGTACAGCCGAGTGGGCTGCTTTATTTTTAACTGCGTGGTTGTGTCAGCCAGAGGCTGAATTTGATATTAACTGCGTGGTGTTTGTTTTCTTTTATTGTTATTATTCCAGCCGTATGTGGCTGAGGTATATAGTGCTTGTAGAAAAGTTTCAGATTGTCCGCTGTACAGGGGAGATGCTGCCGAAATTTTTTCGGACAGAGACTCCTCCGGGGCGTGACAGTCGCGACCGGTGGGCATCACCTAGGATGGCCGCCACAAGCCAACAGTGGCCCAAGCGGGCCGCGACCGACCGGAAGTAGCCGAACTCGGTGGGCCAACGACCAGATCTGGCCAGATCTAGCCGGATCTAGAAGGTGCACCGGAGAGGAGAGAAGAGATGGGGAAGAGAAACCCTACCTGACGGAAATCGTCGCCACAGAAGAGCTAACACCGCCCTACTGTTGTCGGCCTCCAGCGGCCCCATGCCCGCTGCCGCCTCCCCATTGTTGTCGGCGCCTTGTCTTGACCGACAGCAGCAACCCTAGACACATATTCAAACATGCGTTGAACTTTAACATATCTAATTAATAATAAACTATCTATGTTTCACTATATATGGACCTAGAGATGTCGGAATTTCATTAAACAAGTTTTTATAGGTTTATAATTTTCTCGTGATCTTAAAAATATCTTCATCCATAATTTTAACATAATATATTGAGTGTAGTGATTTTTTAACATGAATTAGGTCATAATCATGTTAAAAAAATCACCACACTCAATATATTAGGTTAAAGTTCTGGATTATGATATTTTCATGATGAGAAGAAAATTAGAAACCTATAGAAACTTGTTTCAAAAAATTCCGAGATATCTAGGTTCATATTTAGGGATTCCGAATGATTTTTCTAGTTTTTTAAATTTTTTTAAATTTTGGGACCAATCCTGGATTCGTCCCGGATTTTGGGACGAATCCGGGAATTTGTCCCAAAATTTGGGATGAATTCGGAAATTCATCCCAAAATTTAGGACGAATCCAGGAATTCGTCCCAAATTCTAGGACGAATCTAGGATTCGTCCCAGATTTTAAAAAAATTAGAAAAATCATTCGAAAGCCCCAAATATAGATCTAGAGATGTCAGAATTTCATGAAACAAGTTTCTATGGGTTCCTAATTTTGTACCAATTGTAAATATGTCCTCATCCATAATTTTACCCTAATATATTGAGTGGGGTGATTTTTTAACATGAATTAGGTCATACTCGTGTTAAAAAAATACCACACTCTATATATTAGGTTAAAATTCTGAATTATGATATTTTTATGATGAGGAGAAAATTAGAAACCCATAGAAATTTGTTTCATGAAATTATGAGATCTCTAGGTCCATATTTGGGGCTTCCGAATGATTTTTCTATTAAAAAAAAGAAAAATTAATCGGAGGTACCAAATATGGATTTAGAGATGTCAAAATTTCATGAAACAAGTTTCTATGAGTTCCTAATTTTGTACCGATCGTAAATATATCTTCATCCATAATTTTACCCTAATATATTGAGTGGGGTTATTTTTTAACATGAAGTAGGTCATACTCGTGTTAAAAAAATCACCACACTTTATATATTAGGTTAAAATTCTGGATTATGATATTTTCATAATGAGGAAAAAAAATTAGAAACTCATAGAAACTTGTTCATGAAATCCCATATCTCTAGGTCCATATTTGGAGCTTCCGAATGATTTTTCTATTTTTTTATTTTTTTTAAAATCTGGGAGAAATCCTGGATTCGTCCCAGAATTTGGGATGATTCCCTGGATTTGTCCCAAATTCTGGGACGAATCCAGGATTCATCCCAGATTTAAAAAAAATAAAAGAAAAGAAAAATTAATCGGAGGCACTAAATATGGATCTAGAGATGTCAGAATTTCATGAAATAAGTTTCTATGGATTCCTAATTTTGTACCGATCGTAAATATATCCTCATCCATACTTTTAACCTAATATATTTTGTGTGGTAATTTTTTAAGCCGGATTACGTCAAATTCATGTTAAAAAATCACCACACTTAAAATTTTAGGTCAAAATTATAGTTGCGGACACTTTTACGATCAAGAGAATAATACGAACACATAAAAACTTTTATCATAAAATTTTAATGTCTCTAGATCCATATTTAAAGCTTCTGATTATTTTTTCTATTTTTTTAAAATATTTCAATTTTGGGATGAATCCAGGATTCGTCTCAGAATTGGGGATGAATTCAGGATTCGTCCCAGAATTGGGGACGATTCCATGGATTTGTCCCTAATATTTTTTTTAAAATAATTTTTTTAAAAAAAATCAATCTGGGACAAATTCTGGATTCGTCCTAAATTTTGGGACGAATCCTAGATTCGTTCCAGAATCTGGGACGAATTCAGAATATATCCCAAAATCTGGGACGAATTTTGTGACGAAAATAGTTTTCGTTCTAAATTTTCAACGAAATTTTTTTGTTGCAGATTGCGTTGCTAATTTGGGCCAAAATTTGTTTTTGTCGCCAAATTTATTGCGATTTTGGGATGAAAATTATTTGTCCCAAACATTCGTCCCTAAATCATTGTTTTTTAAGTGAGAAGTGTGCACGCGCGCTACATGAACTCTATATAAAGGGGAGTCCAAGCATCGGCGGAGGTATGTGCAATACACTATTGTTGTTACTGTTCATTGTTCTTGTTGCTCCGTCTTTTATTTCGTCGTCGATGACTGACTTGAGCGTCGGAGGACCAATGCCGGGAACCCTTCCCTGGCTCGACATTGACGTAATCTATGTTGCAGGTCGGAGCGGAATCCACAGGAGATCAACGGGAGCGCCACGTCCCCAACTTACCATCTCATCGACTTTCGGGCAGGATCAATATGTAAATAAATCAAGCTCAAGTCAAACTTAACTTAGTTCAATCTCATTATAAAAAAAATCTAAATTGAGTTTAAATAACGATTTCATAGGCTTGATTTATTTCAGACTTGGCTAGGCTTAATTTGATTAATTTATCAAATAAACTTGAATAACACAAAGTTTGATTAATCGGCCAAACTCATTTATAATCCTACCGAGAACAATGAAGCCAATATGTCACTCGACGTAGAGATTCTTGGGTTTAGTAACAAATTAGGCCCACTAAATTGAACTAAAAACTTTCCATTTAAAAATAATTAGGAAATTGGTTTTAAAATTTCCATATAGTTTGTTTCCTTAGCATAGAAAAGTTTTAATTAAACTTTATTAGTATAAACGGAATCAATGAAAACACATATTTATCCTTTTCTAATGGTAGATAATCACTTCAGACAATTACAAATTTATGGTAGAATTTACAATTGCAAATTTTATTCGTTTTAAATTAAATTTAAAAGCTATATATTTATTATCATTCTAATGCATATTTGTTTATTAATTTAATTACATTAAATAACTTTTATGTTCACGGTTTCTCACTAGCTGTCCAAAAACACTGCAGGGATTTTAATTAACAGGATGCAAGAAAACAAATTGTATTAGGAAATAATAACTTGTAATTAATTCAAATGAAAATTTTTTCTTTACTGCTTGCAATTCCATCATATATTAATATTAAATTTATTAAGAATTTAGAATTTTTACTAATAAAAAATTAAATATTATTTAATATTTGATATAAAAAATTAAATGATTCTTTTACGAGAGTATATTTAGGTATTTATATTCCCGCGATGGCTAATTAATATTAAATATTTGTTTGAAAAAAAGGTAATTCAATAGTTGCACGTATTGGTAATTTAGAGTTCTGGTTTGAGATAAAAAAGACGATTTCGCTTCCTATAATTGATAGAATTCAGGAGCCAGTTCGTTTCGCTGAGGCAGATTCTTAATTAGTAAAGAATTAAAGATCGATCATCAAATTGATCCATTCGTATTCTGAACCTGCCCTTTAATTCCATTCACATTGCTCCATTCCTCTCTATAAAATCGCAACTCGATCGATCGATCCATCCATCACAAGCTCGATACTAATCCGATCATGGCGACCTTTCTTGCGCTCTCCTTAGCGGTTCTAATGGCGGCAGCGGCGGCGGCGGCCGCTTCTGGAAGCTTCAGCGTCGAGCTGATCCACCGTGACTCGCCCAAGTCGCCGTTGTACAACCCCGCCGCCACCCGCGTCGACCGCGCCCGTGCCGCCGCCCGCCGCTCCGCCTACCACGGGCAGCGTCTCTCGGCCTCGGCCTCCCACGACATCGTCTCCAAAGTCGTGGCCGACACAGGCGAGTACCTGATGGAATTCCAACTCGGGACGCCGGCGTTCAAGATCATGGCCATCGCCGACACCGGCAGCGACCTTATCTGGACCAACTGCAAGCCCTGCTCCCAGTGCTTCGATCAAGTCCAGCCCCTCTTCGACCCCCGCAACTCCACCACCTTCAGCCCGATCTCCTGCCAGTCGCAGGCCTGCGAGGCCCTCCCGTCCCAGGGCTGCGACGACAATTCCGACTGCGAGTACCACTACGCCTACGGTGACAGATCCAACGTCGACGGCGTCCTCGCCACCGAGACCTTCACCTTCGGCTCCACCAAAGTTTCCAAGATCGCCTTCGGTTGCAACTCCCAGAGCTCTGGCACCTTCAGAAATACCACCAGCGGCCTCGTCGGGCTCGGCGCCGGAGCCGTCTCTCTCGTCTCCCAACTCTCCCCGCACCTCGACAGCAACTACTTCTCCTATTGCTTGGTCCCCATCATGGACGAAAAATCCAGCAGCAAGCTCGTCTTCGGCTCCGCCGGCAAGGTCGCCGAGAGATCCAAGGTCACCACTCCTATGTCGATCGAACAATCCTTCTACGCCCTCAGTCTGGAGGAGATCAGCGTCGAGGGCGGCGGCTCGGTCTCGGTCAACTCTTCGTCTTCCTCCCAATTAAGCGACGGCAACATCATCATCGACTCCGGGACGACCCTTACCTTGCTGTTCGAAGACGTGGTCTCGAGCCTGGTGGAGCAAGTGTCGCAGGTCGTTGACCTTTCTCAAGTTGACGATCCGGAGGGACTTTTCCCGTTGTGCTTCCAGGTGAGCCAAGAGTCCGACCAGGAAAAGCTGCCGACGTTGACGTTCAAGTTCGCCGGAGACGCGTCGGTTAAGATGACCCCTCTGAACATGTTCCTCGAGGTGGAGGAGCAGGTGCTGTGCCTCGCGGTGACGGCGACCACGGCGGACGTCGGCCTGCAAATACTCGGGAACGTGGCGCAGCAGAATTTCCACGTGGGATATGATCTGGACAACAAGGAGCTATCCTTCGCCAGCACGGACTGTACCAAGGTTTAGATTTTGTGCTGGTTAAATATGCATTTCATGCATGCGTGCGTGCATGAGATTAATTAATCATGCCCGTGGTCGCGAATTTAAAACTTGTTGCATTTTTCATTTCCAGCATTACTTTATTTTTGTTAAATTTTAATTGTACTTTGGCAGTTCAGCAAGTTGAAATAAAATAAAATAAAATAGTGTTAACTTATATTACTTTGATGATTATTAATTATAAATAATATATGATAATCAATTTTGATTATAAAACAGATTAAAATAGTGACATTTGTAAGTCGTAAAAAATAAAATTATAACACCCTTAAACCCAAAACTCTTTTTCCCCTACGCCTTGCTCCTCGTTGCAAGCCACAGTAATTCACGAGCGCCTCACTGTCGCTGCCTCGCCCAGCCTGGAATCACGATGGCAAGGATTCTCGATTTTCTCTCTCGTAAAAGTGTAAAACCCTATTCCTACCCGGATCCGCCGCCTCACAGGATTCTCGAATCTCTTCTCAATAGTCTCTCATCTCCACTGATACGGTGCATAAAAGGGAGGTCGGATAATTATCGTAGTCAAGAGTCAAGCCAATGGGACGGTCAGAAGTCCAGCCCCCGTAGAGATCAGAAGTCAAGCTTGCATGACATTGGTCAAAGTTCCAGCCTACGTGACAGTCAAAGGTCGAGATTACAGGTTGAGCAGGATCCAGCCTCTGTGGCAATTAGGGGCCGTGCCCACAGGTCAAGACTTATAGCCTTGCGATACAAGATACAGGGAAAACCGTACAGGTCGAGATGTACCATCCAATGATACAGGTCAGGACTTATGACACATGGAAGACAAAACGTACAGATCGGGAGGTGCTAACCAAGGACACAGGTCAGGACTTATAACCTTGTGGCACATAATACAGGGAAAAGCGTACAGGTCGGGATGTGTCACCCAAAGATACAGGTCAGGACTTATAGCCTTGCGACATATGACACATGGAAGGCAAAGCGTACAGATCGGGAGGTACTAACCAAGGATACAGGTTAGGACTTATAGCCTTGCGGTACAGGATACAGGGAAAAGCGTACAGGTCGGGATGTGCCACCCAAGGATACAGGTCAGGACTTATGACACATGGAAGACAAAGTGTACAGATCGGGAGGTGCTAACCAAGGACACAGGTCAGGACTTATAGTCTTGCGGCACAGAATATAGGAAAAAGCGTACAGGTCGGGATGTGCCACCCAAGTATACAAGTCAGGACTTATAGCCTTGCGGCACAGGACACATGGAAGGTAAAGCGTACAGATCGGTAGATGCTAACCAAGGATACATGTTAGGACTTATAGCCTTGTGGCACATGAAACACAAGGACCAAAGCGTATAGGTCGGGATATACAATAGGCCAGGATCACAGGCCAGGATTTATAGCTTTGTGATACCTGGAGTAGAGCGTACAGGTCGGGATATGCCAACCAAGGATACAGGTCAGGACTTACAGCCTTACGGTATAAAGCATATGGATCAAAGTGCATAAGCCGGAATATACAAACCTAGGAATACAAGCCAAGATCACAGGTCAGGAAACACAGACTGAGACATACAGGTCGGGGATCAGGGTAAGCGGAAGCAAACTGAGGCATACAGGTCGGGACTCAGGATAAGCCGAAGCAGATTGGGACATACAGGTCGGGAATCCAGATAAGTGGAATCGAACTGAGGTGCGCAGTCTGAAGGCAGGATAACCGGAACCAGACTAAGGCGTACGGGTCACTATACAAAGTAAGACGGATCTGGATTCGTGATACGACAAGTACAAGTTAGCTACAGGTCGGGGTTGGCAGGTGCAAAGACTCAGTCTAGGGTTAATAGGTCGAGGCGAGCATACACTACCCGACAAGCAAGCTAGGGAATCGTAACCACCCGTTAGAGAATAATCACAGCGTGTCAGGGAATATACTAACGGTCTAGGGCTCGTAACCTCCAGATTCCTCCTTCGACCTATCAGAGGATGCCCCGTGTCAATCACCGTCAGACAAAGCCTGACACCCGACATTCCCTAACACTCGCTAGACTCCAGAAGCATCTACAGCATTATAAAAAGGGAGGCTTCGTCCTTACGCAGGTACGCTCACTCGTCGTTTCATACTCATCTTTTACTTTTCGTCCTTTCTCTGTGTTTCTGGGAAAAAAGTACCTGACTTGAGCGTCGAAGGGCCTGACCCGGGGACTTTTCCCTTGGTTTCTGGTCTCTAACGACTCGTGGGCTTGTCTGAATGTGCATAGAGCCCTTGCTTCATCGTCTTCGTCATCACCCCCCGTCATCCTCCCGTGTGAGCCCTTTCGGAGGGTGTTAGATCGACCCGGCTCCGCAACGACTTTCCGTCAACACCGACTCCAGCACTGCCCGCCTCTGTCCGACTCAACTTCCGGACGGGATCAAATTTGGCGTCGTCTGTGGGAAACACAATTACCTGATCCGGAATGTGACGATGGAGGTGTTGGAGTGTATACTAAAAGCCTAGATTTTGTAAACATTTATTTTGAAATAAAAGAATCACATTGGTCAATATCTGCATTTATTTATTAAATGTAATTGTTCAATTAATTTATATAGTAGATAACATGAAGTGTGGTGTCACACTCAGAAGATCATGTTGTTGGTTTTTTATAAATTATAAATAATTGCTCACGACTAATATGGAAAGGAACAAACCATCAGAATAGTCATATTGTAATTAAATATTAGTTTATCTTGATTAATAAATTACACTGATACACTCTAAGTGTATTCAGTAGGACCATTTAGGTAAGTTCTTTTTGTACTGACTTAATAAAAGAACTAGACCTTAGTTATTATGGAAGTGTGTGCTCTTAATCCTAATATAATAACAAGCACATATATTTAATATTTATTTCTTTGACTTATCAAAGGGCGAGGTTTAGCTCGATAAATCAATATGCCCGATAAGTTGGGAAATGATATTACTGTTGGTGCAACATCCCTCAGGTCAAGGTTGACCAGGTTGACCAAGCTGAGTCTTGGTTTGAGTTTAGATGTTTGATAATAAGAAATTGATTGAAGAAGAGTCAAGTAGGTCAAGGTTGACCGGATACTTGACTGGGAAGTCCTAACTGGGATGTTAGGTAGAATGGAAGTCCTGGTGAGTGAAGCCAGGCAGAAGGAAAGTCCTAGTGAGTGAAGCTAGGTGAAAGTCCTGGTGAGTGAAGCCAGGTGAAAGCCCTAGTGAGTGAAGCTAGGCAGATGGAAAGTCCTAGTGAGTGAAGCTAGGTGAAAGTCCTGGTGAGTGAAGCCAGGCAAGGAAAAATCTAGATGGATCAAGGATGATCGGACATCTGGTGTTGGGAAGTCCAAGTAGGTCAAAGAAGTGACCAGATACTTGGCATGAATATAAAAGTCCAGGTGGGTCAAAGGGATTGACCAGACACTTGGTGGGAAGTCCTAGCAGGTCAAAGGAGTAACCAAATGCTAGGCATGGTGTACCAACAGGTCAAGGTTGACCGGGTGTTGTTTTGGTAGGCTTGGGACTTGGTTTTGGGTAAAAACCAAGTACTGGATCGATCAGTGGATCGATCCAAGCCTTTCCTAGCGAACAGAGAGCCTCTAGATCGATCCGTGGATCGATCCAGATGTCCCAATCGATCAGTGGATCGATTGGGACGCGGCTGCTTCGCGAGATAAGCGCTGGATCGATCCATGGATCGATCCAGGCGTTTTTCCCAGAGCACAGAGGCGCTCTGGATCGATCCGTGGATCGATCCAAAGCCTCCCCGATCGATTGGGAACATTCGAATCGATCGGGATCCGACCGTTGGCGCCGATAAAGGCCACAGGCGCACGATTCCTTCGGCATCTCGTCACCGATTCACTTCAGATCTCTCGCCAGCTCCTCCACAGCACTCACAAAGCTCAGATCACCAGTTCTTGAAGGATCTTGGAAGTTCTCCAAGTCAAGAGGCGGATCAAAGCCAAGAAGAGAAGCTAGGGTTAGGGTTTATACTCATTGTAAGCTTGTAAGCTTGTATTTCTTGTATCCTTTCCCTCTCTTCTTGTATTGAGTCTTGTAGGGCTTCTCCGCCCTTGGTAGTTACCATAAAGGAGAGTTTTATTAGTGGAGGGTGTGTGTGTTGGTGTGGATCCTTGGATTAGTCACCTCTTGTGAGGTGGATACCAAGTAAACCAACCGTGTTAGCGTTGTGTGATTGTTTCTTTGTATTTCAGCTGCACATCTTTGAAGGAACAAGCAACGCCGATCACCGAGCGAACGCGACGAGCTATTCACCCCCCCCTCTAGCTACTTTTGGTCCTAACAATTACTTATAGTGTGTGTTGTTGATTATAGAAGGAATCTATGTCCTAGTTATCTAGGTTGAGAATGTCCCTAAGAGGAGCTCATAAGGATTGTCATGTTAAACCTTGCAGGTGGACTTAGTTCAACATGACAATGAAGTTGAGTGGTACTACTCTTGGAGTTAGATATTAATTAAGTGAGTTGTCAGTAACTTACTTAATTAGTGGACATTCGTAATCTTAAACACAGGGAGACTAACACACTCATAATAAGAAGGAGCCCATAATGTAATTTGGGATTGGTGCGGTAGTGCGATAATAACTCTCTAGTGGAATGAGTTGTTATCGATAAACTTGAATTGTGTGTTCGGGGCGAACACGGGATACTCAAGCTCATCGGAAGGCCAAAACCAATTTCTTCTCTAGGTCCCTGTCGTAGCCTCATTATAGCCTCAAGTTCATCCAAATGTAAGATTCTTCTTGGTGTCCAAGAAGTGGGCCGGTCCAATGCTTGGTGACCAAGGAAGGGCCGACCACATCCTCTTCTATAGGGGCCAGCCCTTTGCTTGGTGACCAAGCATGAAGGGGCCGACCACAATAATCAAACAAGGAGGGTTGTTTTTGAATTTTTTAAAATCTTCTCTTTGTAGAAAACTATAAGTTTTAAAAGAGAGATTTTAATTTTTAAAAACTTTCCTTATTTGAATTTGACCACATGTTTTAATAGAGAGTTTTAAAAGTTTTAAAACTTTCCTTTTTTAACCATCCTCATGGTTTAAGAAAAAAAAGGAAGATAAGTTTTAAAATTAAAATTTTCTATCATCATGTAAAAAAAGGGAATTTTATAAGAGAAGTTTTAAATTTTAAAACAAGGTTTTAATTTTTAGAACTTTCCTTTTTTAACTCCTACTTTAGGAAAGAGAGTTTGTAAATTTTATAAGAAGATTTATTCTTGTAAAATTTAAAAAAAAATATATTTCCTTTTTGTTAGGACCTTCGGATGCGACTAGAGAGGGGGGGGTGTGAATAGCCGACCTCAAATTATCGTTTCTTCCTACAATTTAGGTTAGCGCAGCGAAAATACAATGTAGAAACGAAAGTGGAGAAGATCAAACCTCAAACACGATGATGTAACGAGGTTCGGAGATGATACTCCTACTCCTCGGCGTGTCCGTAAGGTGGACGAAGCCTATCAATCCGTTGGTGGATGAGACCCCGGATAACCGACTAATATGAACTCCTTCTGGGTGGAGAAACCTTGCCACAATCTCTTTTGCAACAGCAATAAAGGAGTACAAGAAATAAAGCAAGAAACAATGGATAATATGAATGTAAATACACTCTACCAAGTTTGCTTGCCTTCTTCTCGTCGACTGGAGTCCGTTGATGAAGCAGCAACTTCACGGATGATGCCAACAGCAGCTGATCAACCAGTCGAGGGAAGCTCACACGAAGCTTCAGCAAAGAGAAGCTCAGCAAAGCTCAAATCGCAGTAGTGAGGAAGAAGGGTAGTATGTAGAGGCGCTCAGCATCTGATTTATATCTGCACATGCGAAGAAGAAGACAAAGAACAACACAGAAATCTAGCCGTTGTGTCGCAACGGCTAGGCCTGGACCGATCAGACTCCACCCTGATCGGTGCAGCTCGATCGATGCGTGGACCGATCGGGCCTAAGCGATCGGTCCCGGACGGTCGCCATCTCTATGAGGTTGGCTTTAAAGCCCGATCGGTGCGTGGACGATCGAGCAACGATCGATAACTACGATCGTTTTACGATCGATACGTGGACCGATCGGATAACCTGACGAACCATTGTTTGGTTCTTGATCGGTCACCCGATCGAGATAAACTGATATCCGGATCGGTCACGGACCGATCCAATGCCTAAACTTCGACCCTAAATCCTAAAGCCTTCCCGGTCTAGAGAACTACCGAGCCCTCTCCGACTTCCATGTCCGGTCCAGAGACGAGCTACCGAGCCCAGTCCGGAGAACGAGCTACCGAGCCCTCTCCGACTTCATCGGTCCAGAGCGAGCTACAGGGCCCTCTCGGCCTAGTCAGGAGAACGAGCTACGAGCCCTCTCCGACTTCATCCGGTCCGGAGAACGAGCTCAGGCCCTCTCGACCTAGTCAGGAGAGCAGGAGCCCTCTCAGACTTCATCCGGTCCGAGAGCGAGCTCACAGGCCCTCTCGGCCTGGTTGGGACGAGCTACCGAGCCCTCTCCGACTTCATCCGGTCCGGAGAACGAGCTGAGCCCTCTCGGCCTGGTCAGGAGGCAGGCTACCAAGCCCTCTCCACTCATGCGGTCCGGAGAGCAGGCTCCGAGCCCTCTCGACCTAGTCAGGAGAATGAGAGCCCTCTCCGACTTAAATGCGGTCCAGAGGCAGGCTCCGAGCCCTCTCTGACCTAGTCCGGAGAACGAGCTGCCGAGCCCTCTCCGACTTCCCATGCCAAGCTTCCATACTTGGACTTCTCCCGTGCCAAGCTCCCTGCTTGGACTTTTCTGTGCCAAGTCTCCATACTTGGACTTTTCCCCGTGCCAAGTTCCCTGCTTGGACTTTTCCGTGCCAAGTCTCCATACTTGGACTTTTCCCGTGCCAAGTCTCCATACTTGGACTTTACCGAATCAAGTTAACTCAAGTCGGGTCAACCAGGTCAACCTTGACCGAAGGTTGCACCCACAATCTCCCAAGTTTGTATTTTTGTCAAACATCAAGATACAACTTTTCTATTCTCGTCAAACATCAAAATACAACTCGAGTCAGGTCAACTCGAGTCGGGTCAACCAGGTCAACCTTGACCTAAGGTTGCACCAACAATCTCCCCCTTTTTGATGTTTGACAAAAAGGGGGAGAAATGTCTAGAGAATGTTCAAGGAAGAACATTGGAGTTTGGGGAGAATGTTCAAGGAAGAACATTGATTGGAGAACTATTGGAAAACCTAAGTTAGGTTATCGGGTTAACCTAACTTGATTATGGTTATGGAACTAGAGAATGGATCGACTTGGAGAAGACATCACGATTCCACCCTTCTACGACCGCGACGACTTCGCGTATTGGAAGGTAAGAATGAAGTATTTTCTTATGACTAACCTAGTAAATTTGAATTGTGTACAAGTAGGTTTTATTCCTCCGGTGGATAAAGAAGGAGAACCTCTTGATAAGAAGAAGTGGACGAAGGAACAAATCCACCGATCCATGATCAACGACGAGGTAACGAAAATCTTTGAATTTTCATTACCTAATGATGTCTTGCGTAAGATAGGTGGATACAACGATGCCAAGGAGTTGTGGAACAACTTGGCTAAGTTCCATGAGGAGAGCTCCAATTCAAGTCATGAAGAGGAGTCAAGTGAGCCAAGTAGCTCACATCATGGAGGTATGGAATTAGAAGTTGAGGGCTACTCAACATCTAAGGAAGAAGAGGAGAAGAGTTCTTCTTCAAGATTGGAGCAAGAAGAAGAAGTCTCTACCTCCGGAAGGGATGAAGAAGAGAGCTTATATCCATCCTCAACCCTAGGTAACTCAAGCAACTTAATTTCAAGTAAATTACATATAATGTGCTTTGAGTGTAGGGAATATGGGCATTACAAGAGTAAATGTCCAAAGAGGATTAGGAAGACTCCACCGGCGCCAAAGGTCAAGGAAGCCGGAGTCCCGATACGCAAGGTCAAGGAGCATGTGGTGTGCTTCCAATGCAAGCAAAGGGGACATTATAGGAGCCAATGTCCGAGGGGGAGGCAACCTCACAAGGACAAGAGACCAAGCACATCTATGGGGTGAGCTAAGGCAAACCCTAAGGTACCCTTTAAGGCATATCCTTGCAATTCTAATAAGACACATGCTAGTAGCTTTATTGCATTTGTCAATAATGATAAGCATGATAACTATAGAAACTGATACATGTGTTTAGGTGCCAAACATGTTAGTCTAGATAAGGACAATACTAGAAGTACCAACCCTAGAATTAATTCATCTAAGGTTAAGGAAAACCTAGATAGGAATCCCAAAACAACTAGACATATGCCTAGGAATACCTCAAAGAAAAATGACAAATTAAAACTTGAGGTATTAGAGAAGGAAAATCAAGTCTTAAGGTCAAGACTTGACACTTTAGAAAAGTCCCTTAAGAATTTGGAGAAGTCAACTCTAGGGTCTAAGGGTAAAAAACAAAAGCCCAAGGACATGAGAGGTTTGGGTCACAAACCTAAGTCTCAAGTGGTCAAGCCCACTTATCATAATGTTCCATTCGATTATGGAACAAGACCTAGGGCTAAGAAGACCATCACCAAGGTCACAAGGGGAGTCACCCCTAGAGTTGATCTTGATGAGTCCCAAATGACCAAGGCTTTAAAGCCTAGGAGGGTCATTAGGAGGGTTGCTAGGGAAGTCATCCCTAGTGAATATTTAGTGAACCCAATGAGCTCAAATAGGTTTTGGGTTCCTAGGAGCGTGATTCCATCACGCTAGATGGGTTAGGGTGTGCCAACCTTAATTGGATAGGTAGTTAACCTAATCATGGCAAAAGGTGGCATTTTAGGAATTTTCAAGGTGTAATCAAGCCTTGAAAATGGAATTTAAAATTTTACTCATTCCTAAGGTGATTAGGATGTGCCAACTACACTTGAGGAATTTTCTAGGGTCAATCTAATTGGCACATAGTGATCTAAAAATCTTTAGTATATGATTTTAGATCTATTACACTTAGGAATATAGAATTTATGGTAAAATGATCAAAATTATCAAAAATGACAACTAAAGCTAGAATTAGGTATTTTCTATACCTTTATATGTTATTTGTCATATATTGTTTGCCATATGTCATGTCATGACATCATATCTAATTTACTATCATTTGAAATGTCATGATAATGCTTAGGTTAGTTATATGTCATGCCTTATTTAAGTTTCATACTTTATGCCATGACATCATGACATTGGCACATGTTTCCACTAATGATATTATTTTATGCCATGTCATCATCTCTTGCATGTATGATCAATTAAATTGATTTAAGGATAAAAACACAATTTGATATGGAGATCAAATTATTGTTTAGAAAATGCATGAGAACTTAGCTTAAGATGACCTAAACCCATATCTCACATCAAAATTGACTTGGATGTGTTTGATACACCTTAGATGTGTGTGAGATATTAGGATTATGAGTTAGGATCAAGGTGCATAGTTCTTGTACCTAGATGAGCCTAATTCGAAATTGAGGATCATAGGGAAAGCTTGCGTACAAGTCATGTACACTTAGCCCTAAGATTGTGGTCCTAAATTAAATGGTTTAAAATCATTTCAAAATTGATTTGAAAAACCTTGATGAAGCTTTTCTAATGATAGCATTCATCATTGAGCAAGTTGACACAAAGATGGATTAACCTTGAGCTATTTCAAAGTCTTTCGAACTTTGTATCAAGATTTAAAAATGGAAGTTATTTTCATAGAAAACTATTTTTCCATGATAATATATGTTATGAGGAATGTATCCTCAAAATTTTACAATTTTTGGAATTTTCTGTGATTTTTTAGGGGTTTCTGAATTTCGGGAGAAAAATCAGAAATCCCTATCAGAGATTTGTGGACCGATCAGAGGGGATCCTGATCGGTCCAGGGAAGTGTGGATCGGTCACTGGACTGATCCAGAGAAGTGTGGATCGGTCTGGTGACCGATCCAGTGAGGTTCTGATCGGTCTGGTAACCGATCAGAGCGTGCCAAAATGCTGATTTTCGATTGTTGTCTGAAATTTCAGCTTTGGAAGTTGGTGTTTTTGATTTCTAAAGGGTTGAAACTCTCCAAGACATTGTTGGTGCAATGGTCAAGGGGGAGTTGACCTTTAGGGGGAGTTTTACCTATTAGTCAAAGGGGAGTTGATTTTTAGGGGGAGTTTTTACTCGATTTCTGAGGATGAGTGATATGAGATTATCACTAAGTTGATTATTGTCTTTAGTATCAAGGGGGAAATTAAGGGTTTCAATGAAAGGTATGAGACTTTCATTAGGAAGAAACTCTTAACCTTGATTCACTCTTTTTGATGTGTGTCAAAATGGGGGAGAAATGTCTAGAGAATGTTCAAGGAAGAACATTGGAGTTTGGGGAGAATGTTCAAGGAAGAACATTGATTGGAGAACTATTGGAAAACCTAAGATAGGTTATCGGGTTAACCTAACTTGATTATGGTTTTTGTCAAACATCAAAAAGGGGGAGAATTTGTCAAATGGAGCTCGGAGCAAGTCCAAAGGTGTGATGCAAATGACAAAGTGACCAAGCTTTTGGTCAATTTATTGCCAAGCATCATCCTTTGCAAAATTGGAGAATTTGAAGATGCAAAGGAATTATGGAGCAAATTGGCCAAGCTTCATGAAGAGATCCCCTCCACTGTACAAGAGCAAGAAGTATCCAGAGAGGGTGACTCTTTGGAGCAAGACCAAGAGGAGGACTCCGAGGTTGAGAGATGCTCAACCTCCGAAGAAGAGGAAATCCAAGAAGCTTCATCCTCAAGGGAATGCAACGAAGGGAACAAGGAGGGAGCATACTCCTTGTTTCATATTCAAGAATATGAAGCCTCCACCTCTAGGATTGAGGGGGAGCAATCCTTGGTGACGCCGGATCAAGAAGAAGGAGAAGCTTCTACATCCGAGTCAAGAGACGAAGAGGAGGAAGAAGATTCTACCTCCACAAGTCAAGAAAAATCAAATGGAGGAGAATCAAGGTCCGATCAAGAGGAAGCTTCAACCTCCAGATCCAAAGGAAAAGATGACATCCCTACACAAGAAGGTAAAAATAGTTCAATTAATAATAAAAATCATATTATATGTTTTGAGTGTAGGGAACATGGGCACTACAAGAGCAAGTGCCCTAAATTGGCCGAGAAGAAGGGCCAAGTGGCACAAAAAGGCAAGGTGAAGCCCAAGGAGATCATCCCCAACACAAAAAAGAGCAAGGAGCATATTATATGCTTCTCTTGCAATCAAAAGGGGCATTACCGAAGTCAATGCCCCAAGGGGAAGAAGGTGGTCAAGGCTCAAGGAGGCACTAGTCAAGGGGGAGCCTCCAAGGTAAAGAAGAAGGTATCTTTTATTGAGCCTACCCCTTTACATTATGGTAAAAAGCATGATAGTTCTAATTTTTATCATTTTAATGCGATTTACCATAAGAATAGGAAGCATGAGGGCTTTAAGGAAAAACATGTGGCCCTACATGCTAAAACTACCCAACCTAAGGTTAGGAAGGTAGATGGACACTTGGGCAAGAACACTAAGGATAATAGATACAAGCTCAAAAACAAAAATGCTCATGGGTGTAATGAAAAATCAAAATCTAAGGATTTAATGATAGAAAATCAAGTCTTGAGATCAAGACTTGATAAAATGGAAAAGACCCTAAAAAGGATGGAAAATATCCTAAAAGGGCAAAATGAGCATAACCTAGGTTTAGGGGTACAAAAGTCATCCAATGGCCATAGAGGTTTGGGATACAAACCCAAAACAAAAAGGGATGTGCCTAGTTATCATAGGGTTCCATATAGCTATGGAACAAACCCTAAGTCTAGAGGTCAAATCAAAGATACAAGGGAAGATATCCCTAGAAGTCTCTTTGCAACCAAAGTGACTAAGACTTCTAAGAAGTCTAAGAAAGTCACTAACAAGGTCACAAGGGAGGCTATCCCTAGAGTTGACCTAGAAAATGTGACCAAGGCTTCTAAGAAGCCCAACAAGGTCACTAGGAAGGTATCTAGGGAAGTTATCCCTAGTGAGTACCTAGAGCATCCAAGGAGCACCAATAGGTGTTGGGTTCCTAGGAGCATTTTCTCTACCCCATAAATGGGTTAGAGAGTGTCAACTCCGATTAGAAGGGTAGTTAACCCAACTTTGAGGAAATTGACACTCAAGGAGCATTTTCAAGGTTTGTTAACCTTTGAAAATGAAATGGAAGTATTATTTACTCCTTGAAAGAGTAAAATGTGCCTAATGGTGGAAGAATTGATTTTAATCTTAAATGGCACATATTGGGAAATTCATAAGAACTACCAAGTTGGGATTTTGGTATGTTCTTAGGAAATTTAAGGCGATCCGGGCCTTGATTTAAAGGTGCTATTCTTGTGGAAAAATGAAATATGCCAACATTTGAGGATATACTTAATTTCGACTGGCATAAATTAATCAAGGGAATTAGAAATGTCAATTTAGGCTTTGGCATTTTCATGAAGCACTTTAGGGCAATCTAGGTTTAAGCTGTAAGTTTAGCTAAGGTTTTAAGGATACTTAGATAGTTAATCTAGGTATATTTTATTTATGCTAAATCTTGCCATGATTGTTTGCCCATCATATGCCATGACATCATGTCTATTTTTGCATTCATGTTTTATTATGAAAAATCCAAAAATACCATGTCATGACATTCATACATCATGTAGTTATAGGATATTTTCTTTTGAAAATTATTTCTTTTTGATGTATGCCATAACATTATCCTGCATTAAGTTTAATTCCTTGTAATTAAGGACAAAAGACATTTAACAACACTTATTAACAGGTGACATCCTAGGTGGGTGTCTAATATCTCCAAAATGCCTAGATAGATATGCATGATCCCTAGATTAAGGGCAAAACCAAAATCTACATCTCACAAAGACCTATAAGATGACTTGTATGTGTTTTTAGTACATATTAGATACAAGTGAGATGTTAGGATGATGAATAAAACTCAAGATGTTGTTTTAAGTGCATTCTTTTGAGTTTTAGGTTCATCAAAACACATAGTTATGTGTTTTCTCATCATTGGGAAAGCTAATGTACAAGTCATGTGCATTATGCCCAAGGAACATGATGGGATATTGGTTTTGAAAATGTTTAAAAAAAAAATGCTTTTGGAAAACCATGGTGAAGGCTATCTTTTGATAGTAATCACCATTGAATAGTTAGACACAAACTTGAAGAAAACGCTAAAGTTTTAGCAAGTTTTCAATCTTGTGTCAATCTTTGAAAATATGATGTATTTTCATAGAAAACTATTTTTCCATGATTAAGTATGCCCTAAATAATGTCTACACGAAATTTCATGATTTTTGGATTTTTGTAGAATTTTCTAGGGGTTTCTGAAGTTGACTGAAATGGAATTTCAGCAACTATCAGAGCTCCGATCGATCCATGGATCGATTGGAGTGCCTGAATCGATCCGTGGATCGATTCAGAAGGCAAGTCCCCCGCGAGCAGAAGCTCGCTGGATCGATCAGCCCATCGATCCAGGTAGTCTGAATCAATCAGTGGATCGATTCAGAAAGGTTCAATCGATTGGAACCCAACTCCAATCGATCCAAGTTGCTGATTTTGGCTGGGAAGGTCTGATTTCAGCATCTTTGAACCCCTTTGAGTCTAGGTAACCATTCCAAACCCACCAAAATACATTTGTATACATACAAAGGGTGTTTTCATGTGAAAACAAGGATGAATTGGTTAAGGAAGGCTTCATTGAAGTTTAGGTTGAGGTTTGTTTCAAATTTTGAGTATTTGAACCTCAAAACTTCTAAATTTGGGTTTCCTAAAGGTTTAGGGATTCCAAGTCATTGTTGGTGCAATGACAGAAGTTACCACCATGTCTTTAGGGGGAGGGACTCTTTAAAGACATGGAAAAATTATTTTTCATGAACCTTGGAAGGTGATTAACCTTCTTTAAAGAAAATGCTCATGTATGAGCTTTTGAACTTGAAATGGGGAGTGGATATCCTCATTATTTCAAGTAGGAACTCAAGTGGTTAGAAAATGCTCAGGGTTGGGTATTTGTCTACATTGAGGGAGAAGTAAGGATAAATGAAGGGTATGAGACCTTCATTATCGTGTTGATCACAACGAGTGATGTTGTGAACAACGATGAGCAACTCTTCAGGGGGAGAGTCGTCAACAAATGGATTTGTTGATGTGTACCAAAAATTGGGGCATGGGTTGATGTGTGCCCAAAGATGGGTTGATGTGTGCCAATAGGGGGAGAATGAAAGGACCTGTGAATGGGTGTAAGTTAGGCTTTCATTACCTAGAGGGAGTGTGCCCTCTTAGGAGGAAAATGAAGAGCTTAATTTATGTGTTCATTACCTAGTGGCATGAAGATTGAGGCTATAGGATTAGCCTAACTTACATGTGGTATTGTAAGTGTTATTGTGGTATTGTCAAACATCAAAAAGGGGGAGATTGTTGGTGCAACATCCCTCAGGTCAAGGTTGACCTGGTTGACCAAGCTGAGTCTTGGTTTGAGTTTAGATGTTTGACAATAAGAAATTGATTGAAGAAGAGCAAGTAGGTCAAGGTTGACTGGATACTTGACTGGGAAGTCCTAACTGGGATGTTAGGTAGAATGGAAGTCCTGGTGAGTGAAGCCAGGCAGAAGGAAAGTCCTAGTGAGTGAAGCTAGGTGAAAGTCCTGGTGAGTGAAGCCAGGTGAAAGCCCTAGTGAGTGAAGCTAGGCAGATGGAAAGTCCTAGTGAGTGAAGCTAGGTGAAAGTCCTGGTGAGTAAAGCCAGGCAAGGGAAAATCCAGATGGATCAAGGATGATCGGACATCTGGTGTTGGGAAGTCCAAGTAGGTCAAAGAAGTGACCAGATACTTGGCATGAATATAAAAGTCCAGGTGGGTCAAAGGGATTGACCAGACACTTGGTGGGAAGTCCTAGCAGGTCAAAGGAGTAACCAAATGCTAGGCATGGTGTACCAACAGGTCAAGGTTGACCGGGTGTTGTTTTGGTAGGCTTGGGACTTGGTTTTGGGCAAAAACCAAGTACTGGATCGATCAGTGGATCGATCCAAGCCTTTCCTAGCGAACAGAGAGCCTCTGGATCGATCCGTGGATCGATCCAGATGTCCCAATCGATCAGTGGATCGATTGGGACGCGGCTGCTTCGCGCGATAAGCGCTGGATCGATCCAGGCGTTTTTCCCAGAGCACAGAGGCGCTCTGGATCGATCCGTGGATCGATCCAAAACCTCCCCGATCGATTGGGAACATTCGAATCGATCGGGATCCGACCGTTGACGTCGATAAAGGCCGCAGGCGCACGATTCCTTCGGCATCTCGTCACCGATTCACTTCAGATCTCTCGCCAGCTCCTCCACAGCACTCACAAAGCTCAGATCGCCAGTTCTTGAAGGATCTTGGAAGTTCTCCAAGTCAAGAGGTGGATCAAAGCCAAGAAGAGAAGCTAGGGTTAGGGTTTATACTCATTGTAAGCTTGTAAGCTTGTATTTCTTGTATCCTTTCCCTCTCTTCTTGTATTGAGTCTTGTAGGGCTTCTCCGCCCTTGGTAGTTACCATAAAGGAGAGTTTTATTAGTGGAGGGTGTGTGTGTTGGTGTGGATCCTTGGATTAGTCACCTTTTGTGAGGTGGATACCAAGTAAACCAACCGTGTTAGCGTTGTGTGATTGTTTCTTTGTATTTCTGCTGCACATCTTTGAAGGAACAAGCAACGCCGACCACCGAGCAAACGCGACGAGCTATTCACCCCCCCCCCCCTCTAGCTACTTTTGGTCCTAACAATTACTTATAGTGTGTGTTGTTGATTATAGAAGGAATCTATGTCCTAGTTATCTAGGTTGAGAATGTCCCTAAGAGGAGCTCATAAGGATTGTCATGTTAAACCTTGCAGGTGGACTTAGTTCAACATGACAATGAAGTTGAGTGGTACTACTCTTGGAGTTAGATATTAATTAAGTGAGTTGTCAGTAACTTACTTAATTAGTGGACATTCGTAATCTTAAACACAGGGAGACTAACACACTCATAATAAGAAGGAGCCCATAATGTAATTTGGGATTGGTGCGGTAGTGCGATAATAACTCTCTAGTGGAATGAGTTGTTATCGATAAACTTGAATTGTGTGTTCGGGGCGAACACGGGATACTCAAGCTCATCGGAAGGCCAAAACTAATTTCTTCTCTAGGTCCCTGTCGTAGCCTCATTATAGCCTCAAGTTCATCCAAATGTAAGATTCTTCTTGGTGTCCAAGAAGTGGGCCGGTCCAATTCTTGGTGACCAAGCAAGGGCCGACCACATCCTCTTCTATAGGGGCCAGCCCTTTGTTGGTGCAACCTTAGGTCAAGGTTGACCTGGTTGACCCGACTCGAGTTGACGTGACTCGAGTTGTATTTTGATGTTTGACTTGGGAAGATTGTCGGTGCAACCTTAGGTTAAGGTTGACCTAGTTGTGTTGCATGTTGATGTTTGACACTCGTGAGAGAGTTCTATTCTTGATGTGGGACAAGAATAGATGTTTGGGAGATTATTGGTGCAACCGTAGGTCAGGGTTGACCTGATTCGGGAAAAGTCCAAGTATGGAGACTTGGCACGGAAAAGTCCAAGTAGGGAGCTTGGCACTGGAAAATTCCAAGTATGGAGACTTGGCACGGAAAAGTCCAAGCAGGGAGCTTGGCACGCGAAAAGTCCAAGTATGGAGACTTGGCACTGGAAAAGTCCAAGTATGGAGACTTGGCACTGGAAAAGTCCAAGTATGGAGACTTGGCATGGGGAAAGTCCTGGTGAGTGAAGCCAGGCAGTGGGAAAGTCCTAACTGGGATGTTAGGCAGTTGGAAAGTCTCGTGAGTGAAGCGAGGCGGTGGGAAAGTCCTGGCAGGATGTTGGGCGGTGTGAATCCTGGTGAGTGAAGCCGGTGGAAAGTCTGGTGAGTAAAGCCAGGCAAGGAAAATCGAGATGGATCAAGGGTGATCGGACATCGGTGTTGAGAAGTCCAAGTGAGTGAAGCTTGGCATATGGAGTCGGAGAGGGCTCGGTAGCTCGTTCTCCGAACTAGGTTAGAGAGGGCACTCTAAACCTAGGAGTTGGATCGGATGGTGACCGATCCGGTGATATGCGTTGCCACGATCGGTGCGGTGACCGATCAGAATCGATCGATGGCTCACGATTATAATCGATTGTGCGGAGACCGATCGGGAGGCAACGCAACTTGCAAGAAGAAAGCCGTGGATCGGCGATCCACCTGCTCACTGATCGATCGGCGGACCGATCGTGGCCATCGATCGATCGTGAGGAAGCTGATCGGTCTATGGACCGATCGGAGGTTCTGATCGGTCCGCAGACCGATCGGGGCTCGATCGCGACACCTGATCGGTCGGGACCGATCACTCAGTAGCACGCTGCGTGTAGCCGATCGGTCTGCGGACCGATCGAGGGAAGCTAGTTTCTTCTTCGCGGTATAAAGGGGTCGAGGGCTGAGCTGCACTACTTCTTCTTCCTCTTCTCTTCTTCTGATGGCCTCTGGTGCTTGAGCTTTGTTGAGCTCTTCTTCACAAGCTTCGCGTGAGCTTCTCGGGGATATCCTGTGTTGTAGGTGTTACGAGGCTGTTGCTTCAACGAATCCGTCGTGAGGAGGCAAGAAAACACGTGTTTTACATTTATTGTTCTTGTCTTCTTGTATTTCTTGTTGTATTCCTTTCTTGCTGTTGCAAGAATATTGTGGCGAGGTTTCTCCACCCACAAGGAGTATATTGTATTAGCCGGTTTTCCGGGGACTCATCCACCGACGGATTGATAGGCTTCGTCCACGTTACGGACACGCCGAGGAGTAGGAGTTTCATCTCCGAACCTCGTTACATCGACGAGTTGAGGTTTGGTTTGTTTTGTTTTCGTTTCCTTTTGTTATTTCCGCTGCTAACCTAATTTGTAGAAAGAAACGAGCAAAGATTTGGGGTCGGCTATTCACACCCCCCCTCTCTAGCCGTACGAGTACAAAGGATCCTAACACCCTTTGCTTGGTGACCAAGCATGAAGGGGCCGACCACAATATTCAAACAAGGAGGGTTGTTTTTGAATTTTTTAAAATCTTCTCTTTGTAGAAAACTATAAGTTTTAAAAGAGAGATTTTAATTTTTAAAAACTTTCCTTATTTGAATTTGGCCACATGTTTTAATAGAGAGTTTTAAAAGTTTTAAAACTTTCCTTTTTTAACCATCCTCATGGTTTAAGAAAAAAAAGGAAGATAAGTTTTAAAATTAAAATTTTCTATCATCATGTAAAAAAAGGGAGTTTTATAAGAGAAGTTTTAAATTTTAAAACAAGGTTTTAATTTTTAGAACTTTCCTTTTTTAACTCCTACTTTAGGAAAGAGAGTTTGTAAATTTTATAAGAATATTTATTCTTGTAAAATTTTAAAAAAAATATATTTCCTTTTTGTTAGGACCTTCGGATGCGACTAGAGAGGGGGGGTGTGAATAGCCGACCTCAAATTATCGTTTCTTCCTACAATTTAGGTTAGCGCAGCGAAAATACAATGTAGAAACGAAAGTGGAGAAGATCAAACCTCAAACACGATGATGTAACGAGGTTCGGAGATGATACTCCTACTCCTCGGCGTGTCCGTAAGGTGGACGAAGCCTATCAATCCGTCGGTGGATGAGACCCCGGATAACCGACTAATATGAACTCCTTCTGGGTGGAGAAACCTTGCCACAATCTCTTTTGCAACAGCAATAAAGGAGTACAAGAAATAAAGCAAGAAACAATGGATAATATGAATGTAAATACACTCTACCAAGTTTGCTTGCCTTCTTCTCGTCGACTGGAGTCCGTTGATGAAGCAGCAACTTCACGGATGATGCCAACAGCAGCTGATCAACCAGTCGAGGGAAGCTCACACGAAGCTTCAGCAAAGAGAAGCTCAGCAAAGCTCAAATCGCAGTAGTGAGGAAGAAGGGTAGTATGTAGAGGCGCTCAGCATCTGATTTATATCTGCACATGCGAAGAAGAAGACAAAGAACAACACAGAAATCTAGCCGTTGTGTCGCAACGGCTAGGCCTGGACCGATCAGACTCCACCCTGATCGGTCTGGGAGCCATCTGATCGGTCTGTGGACTGATCATGCCCTAGGCTGATCGGTCTGTGGACCGATCAGGCCCTAGTCTGATCGGTCCCCAGACCGGTCAGCCATCTCTATGAGGGTTGGCTTTAAAGCCTGATCGGTCTGTGGACCGATCAGGCAACGATCAGTAGCTTCCTGATCGTTTTCTGATCGGTCTGTCGTCGGATAACTCTGACGAACCCTTTGACTGGTGTTATCCCTCACAGAGTTCACGGCGTCAAAAGAACAAAGCTTCTTCGATCACATGCCGATCCAAAGCTTCCCAGCCCTAAATCCTAAAGCCTTCCGGTCTAGAGCGAGCTCAGAGCCCTCTCGACCTAGTGCGGAGAAACGAGCTACAGGCCCTCTCCGACTTCCATGTCGGTCCGAGAGCGAGCTCAGGCCCTCTCGACCTGGTCAGGAGAACGAGCTACGAGCCCTCTCCGACTTCATCCGGTCCGAGGAGCTGCCCTCTCGGCCTGGTCAGGAGCGAGCTCAGGCCTCTCCAGACTTCATCCGGTCGAGCGAGCTCAGGCCCTCTCGGCCTAGTCAGGAAACGAGCTACCGAGCCCTCTCCGGCTTCATCCGGTCCGAGCGAGCTCAGGCCTCTCGGCCTGGTCAGGAGCGAGCTGAGCCCTCTCGGGCTTCATCCGGTCCAGAGCGAGCTGGGCCCTCTCGGCCTGGTCAGGAGGAGCTACCAAGCCCTCTCCAACTCATGCGGTCGAGGCAGGCTCCGAGCCCTCTCGACCTGGTCAGGAGAATGAGAGCCCTCTCCGACTTTGCAGTCAGAGCGAGCTCCGAGCCCTCTCTGACCTAGTCCGGAGAACGAGCTGCCGAGCCCTCTCCGACTTCCCATGCCAAGCTTCCATACTTGGACTTCTCCCGTGCCAAGCTCCCTGCTTGGACTTTTCCGTGCCAAGTCTCCATACTTGGACTTTTCCCGTGCCAAGCTCCCTGCTTGGACTTTTCCGTGCCAAGTCTCCATACTTGGACTTTTCCGTGCCAAGTCTCCATACTTGGACTTTACCGAATCAAGTTAACTCAAGTCGGGTCAACCAGGTCAACCTTGACCGAAGGTTGCACCCACAATCTCCCAAGTTTGTATTCTTGTCAAACATCAAGATACAACTTTTCTATTCTCGTCAAACATCAAAATACAACTCGAGTCAGGTCAACTCGAGTCGGGTCAACCAGGTCAACCTTGACCTAAGGTTGCACCAACAATCTCCCCCTTTTTGATGTTTGACAAAAAGGGGGAGAAATGTCTAGAGAATGTTCAAGGAAGAACATTGGAGTTTGGGGAGAATGTTCAAGGAAGAACATTGATTGGAGAACTATTGGAAAACCTAAGTTAGGTTATCGGGTTAACCTAACTTGATTATGGTTATGGAACTAGAGAATGGATCGACTTGGAGAAGACATCACGATTCCACCCTTCTACGACCGCGACGACTTCGCGTATTGGAAGGTAAGAATGAAGTATTTTCTTATGACTAACCTAGTAAATTTGAATTGTGTACAAGTAGGTTTTATTCCTCCGGTGGATAAAGAAGGAGAACCTCTTGATAAGAAGAAGTGGACGAAGGAACAAATCCACCGATCCATGATCAACGACGAGGTAACGAAAATCTTTGAATTTTCATTACCTAATGATGTCTTGCGTAAGATAGGTGGATACAACGATGCCAAGGAGTTGTGGAACAACTTGGCTAAGTTCCATGAGGAGAGCTCCAATTCAAGTCATGAAGAGGAGTCAAGTGAGCCAAGTAGCTCACATCATGGAGGTATGGAATTAGAAGTTGAGGGCTACTCAACATCTAAGGAAGAAGAGGAGAAGAGTTCTTCTTCAAGATTGGAGCAAGAAGAAGAAGTCTCTACCTCCGGAAGGGATGAAGAAGAGAGCTTATATCCATCCTCAACCCTAGGTAACTCAAGCAACTTAATTTCAAGTAAATTACATATAATGTGCTTTGAGTGTAGGGAATATGGGCATTACAAGAGTAAATGTCCAAAGAGGATTAGGAAGACTCCACCGGCGCCAAAGGTCAAGGAAGCCGGAGTCCCGATACGCAAGGTCAAGGAGCATGTGGTGTGCTTCCAATGCAAGCAAAGGGGACATTATAGGAGCCAATGTCCGAGGGGGAGGCAACCTCACAAGGACAAGAGACCAAGCACATCTATGGGGTGAGCTAAGGCAAACCCTAAGGTACCCTTTAAGGCATATCCTTGCAATTCTAATAAGACACATGCTAGTAGCTTTATTGCATTTGTCAATAATGATAAGCATGATAACTATAGAAACTGATACATGTGCTTAGGTGCCAAACATGTTAGTCTAGATAAGGACAATACTAGAAGTACCAACCCTAGAATTAATTCATCTAAGGTTAAGGAAAACCTAGATAGGAATCCCAAAACAACTAGACATATGCCTAGGAATACCTCAAAGAAAAATGACAAATTAAAACTTGAGGTATTAGAGAAGGAAAATCAAGTCTTAAGGTCAAGACTTGACACTTTAGAAAAGTCCCTTAAGAATTTGGAGAAGTCAACTCTAGGGTCTAAGGGTCAAAAACAAAAGCCCAAGGACATGAGAGGTTTGGGTCACAAACCTAAGTCTCAAGTGGTCAAGCCCACTTATCATAATGTTCCATTCGATTATGGAACAAGACCTAGGGCTAGGAAGACCATCACCAAGGTCACAAGGGGAGTCACCCCTAGAGTTGATCTTGATGAGTCCCAAATGACCAAGGCTTTAAAGCCTAGGAGGGTCATTAGGAGGGTTGCTAGGGAAGTCATCCCTAGTGAATATTTAGTGAACCCAATGAGCTCAAATAGGTTTTGGGTTCCTAGGAGCGTGATTCCATCACGCTAGATGGGTTAGGGTGTGCCAACCTTAATTGGATAGGTAGTTAACCTAATCATGGCAAAAGGTGGCATTTTAGGAATTTTCAAGGTGTAATCAAGCCTTGAAAATGGAATTTAAAATTTTACTCATTCCTAAGGTGATTAGGATGTGCCAACTACACTTGAGGAATTTTCTAGGGTCAATCTAATTGGCACATAGTGATCTAAAAATCTTTAGTATATGATTTTAGATCTATTACACTTAGGAATATAGAATTTATGGCAAAATGATCAAAATTATCAAAAATGACAACTAAAGCTAGAATTAGGTATTTTCTATACCTTTATATGTTATTTGTCATATATTGTTTGCCATATGTCATGTCATGACATCATATCTAATTTACTATCATTTGAAATGTCATGATAATGCTTAGGTTAGTTATATGTCATGCCTTATTTAAGTTTCATACTTTATGCCATGACATCATGACATTGGCACATGTTTCCACTTATGATATTATTTTATGCCATGTCATCATCTCTTGCATGTATGATCAATTAAATTGATTTAAGGATAAAAACACAATTTGATATGGAGATCAAATTATTGTTTAGAAAATGCATGAGAACTTAGCTTAAGATGACCTAAACCCATATCTCACATCAAAATTGACTTGGATGTGTTTGATACACCTTAGATGTGTGTGAGATATTAGGATTATGAGTTAGGATCAAGGTGCATAGTTCTTGTACCTAGATGAGCCTAATTCGAAATTGAGGATCATAGGGAAAGCTTGCGTACAAGTCATGTACACTTAGCCCTAAGATTGTGGTCCTAAATTAAATGGTTTAAAATCATTTCAAAATTGATTTGAAAAACCTTGATGAAGCTTTTCTAATGATAGCATTCATCATTGAGCAAGTTGACACAAAGATGGATTAACCTTGAGCTATTTCAAAGTCTTTCGAACTTTGTATCAAGATTTAAAAATGGAAGTTATTTTCATAGAAAACTATTTTTCCATGATAATATATGTTATGAGGAATGTATCCTCAAAATTTTACAATTTTTGAAATTTTCTGTGATTTTTTAGGGGTTTCTGAATTTCGGGAGAAAAATCAAAAATCCCTATCAGAGATTTGTGGACCGATCAGAGGGGATGCTGATCGGTCCAGGGAGGTCTGGATCGGTCACTGGACCGATCCAGAGAAGTGTGGATCGGTCTGGTGACCGATCCAGTGAGGTTCTGATCGGTCTGGTAACCGATCAGAGCGTGCCAAAATGCTGATTTTCGATTGTTGTCTGAAATTTCAGCTTTGGAAGTTGGTGTTTTTGATTTCTAAAGGGTTGAAACTCTCCAAGACATTGTTGGTGCAATGGTCAAGGGGGAGTTGACCTTTAGGGGGAGTTTTACATATTGGTCAAAGGGGAGTTGACTTTTAGGGGGAGTTTTTACTCGATTTCTGAGGATGAGTGATATGAGATTATCACTAAGTTGATTATTGTCTTTAGTATCAAGGGGGAAATTAAGGGTTTCAATGAAAGGTATGAGACTTTCATTAGGAAGAAACTCTTAACCTTGATTCACTCTTTTTGATGTGTGTCAAAAAGGGGGAGAAATGTCTAGAGAATGTTCAAGAAAGAACATTGGAGTTTGGGGAGAATGTTCAAGGAAGAACATTGGAGAACTATTGGAAAACCTAAGTTAGGTTATCGGGTTAACCTAACTTGATTATGGTTTTTGTCAAACATCAAAAAGGGGGAGATTGTTGGTGCAACCTTAGGTCACGGTTGACCTGGTTGACCCGACTCGAGTTGACCTGACTCGAGTTGTATTTTGATGTTTGACGAGAATAGAAAGTTGTATCTTGATGTTTGACAAGAATACAAACTTGGGAGATTGTGGGTGCAACCTTCGGTCAAGGTTGACCTGGTTGACCCGACTTGAGTTAACTTGATTCGGTAAAGTCCAAGTATGGAGACTTGGCACGGGAAAAGTCCAAGTATGGAGACTTGGCACGGAAAAGTCCAAGCAGGGAGCTTGGCACGGGGAAAAGTCCATGTATGGAGACTTGGCACGGAAAAGTCCAAGCAGGGAGCTTGTCACGGGAGAAGTCCAAGTATGGAAGCTTGGCATGGGAAGTCGGAGAGGGCTCGGCAGCTCGTTCTCCGGACTAGGTCAGAGAGGGCTCGGGAGCTCGTTCTCTGGACCAGACGAAGTCGGAGAGGGCTCGGCAGCTCGTTCTCCGGACTAGGTCAGAGAGGGCTCGGGAGCTCGTTCTATGGACCAGACGAAGTCGGAGAGGGCTCGGCAGCTCGTTCTCCAGACTAGGTCAGAGAGGGCTCGGGAGCTCGTTCTCTGGACCATACAGAGTTGGAGAGGGCTCGGTAGCTCGTTCTCCAGACTAGGTCAGAGAGGGCTCGATAGCTCGTTCTCTGGACTAGGTCAGAGAGGGCTCGGTAGCTCGTTCTCTGGATCGGATGAAGTCGGAGAGGGCTCGGTAGCTCGTTCTCCGGACTAGGTCAGAGAGGGCTCGGTAGCTCGTTCTCTGGAGCAGATGAAGTCGGAGAGGGCTCGGTATCTCGTTCTCCAGACTAGGTCAGAGAGGGCTCGGTAGCTTGTTCTCTGGACCGGACGTGGAAGTCGGAGAGGGCTCGATAGCTCGTTCTCCGGACTAGGTCAGAGAGGGCTCGGTAGCTCGTTCTCTAGACCGGGAAGGCTTTAGGATTTAGGGTTGGGAAGCTCTAAGGCATTGGATCGGTCTGGTGACCGATCCAGTGATACTCAGGTTTATCTGATCGGTCTGGTGACCGATCAGTAACCAAACAGAGGTCACTGTGAGTTATCTGATCGGTCTGTAGACCGATCAGGAAGCCTACTGATCGGTCCACAGACCGATCAGGAAGCGATCAGAAACGAGAACAAGTATGGGGATCGGTCTGGGGACCGATCAGCCTAGGGCCTGATCGGTCCACAGACCGATCAGGAGCCTCCCAGACCGAACAGGGTGGAGCCTGATCGGTCCAGGCCTAGCCGTTGCGACACAACGGCTAGATTTCTGTGTTGTTCTTTGTCTTCTTCTTCGCAGGTGCAGATATAAATCAGATGCTGAGCGCCTCTACATACTACCCTTCTTCCTCACTACTGCGATTTGAGCTTTGCTGAGCTTCTCTTTGCTGAAGCTTCGTGTGAGCTTCCCTCGACTGGTTGATCAGCTGCTGTTGGCATCATCCATGAAGTTGCTGCTTCATCAACGGACTCCAGTCGACGAGAAGAAGGCAAGCAAACTTGGTAGAGTGTATTTACATTCATATTATCCATTGTTTCTTGCTTTATTTCTTGTACTCCTTTATTGTTGTTGCAAAAGAGATTGTGGCGAGGTTTCTCCACCCAGAAGGAGTTCATATTAGCCGGTTATCCGGGGTCTCATCCACCGACGGATTGATAGGCTTCGTCCACCTTACGGACACGCCGAGGAGTAGGAGTATCATCTCCGAACCTCGTTACATCATCGTGTTTGAGGTTTGATCTTCTCCACTTTCGTTTCTACATTGTATTTTCGCTGCGCTAACCTAAATTGTAGGAAGAAACGATAATTTGAGGTCGGCTATTCACACCCCCCCTCTCTAGCCGCATCCGAATGTCCTAACACTTTTCTCTTGATGAGGTGGCCGGCCACCTTGCTTGGTGCCCAAGCAAGGGGCCGACCATAATTAAATTAAAAAAAAAATCATCACAAAATCAAAATTGGTGATTGATTCAATCAAGAGGAAAGAAAAGGAAAAATAAAAAGGGAAAAGGAAAAACTAGAGGATGATTTTATTTTTTGTAAAAAGTTTTTCCTTATTTGCTTTGGGCAAGTAATATAAAAGAAGGGGTGAGGAGGCTTCATGAGACACAACTTTTATTCTTTTGTTTGGAGATCTCTTGGTGGTCGACCCCTCTCTCTTCTCCCTTTCCATTTGCTCTCTTCTCCTTGGTGGTGGTGATGGCCGGATTTTAGAAGAAGAGGAAGAAGCTTTTGGGTGGTGTTCATCTTGGAGGATCGTCGCCCACACGACGTCCAAGGCGAGGCGAGGAATACGACAGAAGATCTCGAGGTCATTAGCTTACAAAGAGAAGGTATAACTAGTAGTTTTCTTCCGCATCATACTAGTTATTTTCTTTGTAATAATTCTAAATATAAGAGGTAATTAGATCTAGTTTTTCGAATTTATTTTTCGAGTTTGTGTTTTCTTCTTTTTCGAATTTGTGATTCGATTGTTCTTTTTGGTTAACCTAGAGTTATTTAAGGAAATTAAATATTAGCTTTCCTTAAAAGGTTTTGTCTAGGCGGTGGTGGTTGCTCCCATATCCAAGAAGGCCATGTGCCTCGCCATGCAGTCCTGGAAGCCAATTTTGGAAATTAATATTTAGTGGAATTAATAACATAGGTGGATTTGAATCAATAGTGTTAAGTTCCGCTTGCGATTCGAATCTAAACTATTAAGAACAGATAAGTTAAATTTGGAATCAATGATGTTAAGTTCCGTCTGCGATTCCTAATTTAACTTCTAAAGAACACAATAGGTTATTTAAGGAAATGTTCGACACTTGTACAAAAAAATTTTGTACAGTGGAACCGATACGTTTTCCTAGGGCTAACCAACAATTGGTATCAGAGCTAGGGTTTGCCTCTGTGTATTTAGAATTCAAATAGGTTATGCACATGTCATACATAATTTAGGCAGGATAATAGTAGGATGTGCTAACTCGTTGGTTGTAGGCTCCAACTATTATGACATTTAGATATTGTGTGTGATTGGACCCATGGACATGCCAAGGGCATTATTTTGTGTGCATGATTGTATGTATCAAATACAGCAGGAGCTGTATTATTTTTAGAATTTTAATTTTTGTTCGATCTAGAATACATGTACATTCCCTCGTGGAATATAGGATCGATATATGTAAAATTCTATTTTTGTCGCGGATCGGATTCTTGCGAGACGTGGTACTTTTGGAGCACCAGAGGCGCAGTGGAATAAGAAGCAAGATGGATGCGACAACTCGACCCGATGGCGGTGGTTAAAGATGGCAGCAGCTAGGGTTGGAGCACATGGAGGACAGTAACAGAAAAAGGCCATAATAGTTGGAAAATAATTTCCATATTTATTACTTTTATTTACTGTGATGTGTGTGTATGCATGTGATGTATGCTAGGATAATTTAAAATTCCTCACTTTAAATAACTAAGTGGGAGAGGGATTTTAATAAATCTCATGGTCTCCATTACTGGTTTGTAAGTGATGCAACAAGATTGCGTGTTGGCTCTGAGTGCCTCTCTCCACAACGGATGGGTTTGTTGCGGATCACTAGATCAAATTTCCTTAATGGATGGTTATAGGAAATTATTTAGGAGCGTGTGATCTTCTCCAACTGAAGGGGCACAATCCTATTTAATGGACTTAGTATCAAGTAATGATATACACTTAGACACATTCAATAGTATCCTCTCCAACAGAGTCACTGCTATTGTATTGTGTGACCAAAGTGAAACCAACTATTAATTTTATTTGTCATAAAGTTAGGATGACAAGATAATAAAATTAATGGGGCACACCGTTGTTGGAGTGTATACTGAAAGCCTAAGCTTTTGTAAACATTTATTTTGAATAAAGAATCACATTTGGTCAAATTGTCTACATTTAGTTGTAGTTGTTCAATTAATTTATATTGTAGATAACATAGTATGTGGTGCTACATACAGAAGATGATGTTATCAGTACCTTATAAATTATAAACAGTAGCTCACGACCAAAATAGAAAGGAACAAACCATTGGAAGGTCGTAGTGTAATTAGGAATTAGTTTATCTTGACTATATAATTACACTAGTACATTTAGAGTGTATTGAGTAGGACCATTTGAGGTTGTTTCTTTTATACTGACTTTATAAAGGAACAAATACCTCAGTTATTATGGAAGTTTGTGCTCTTAATCCTAATATAATAACAAGCACATATATTTGATATTTATTTCTTTAATTTATCAATAGGTGAGATTTAGTTCGATAAATCAATAAGCTCGATAAGTTGGGAAATGATATTACTTATAGTGTGTGTTGTTGATTATAGAAGGAAACTGTGTCCTAGTAATCTAGGTTGATAATGTCCCCAAGATGAGCTCATAAAGATTGTCATGTTAAACCCTGCAGGTGGACTTAGTTTGACATGACGATGAGGTTGAGTGGTACTATTCTTGGATAAAGATATTAATTAAATGAGTTGTCAGTAACTCACTTAATTAGTGGACATTTGACATCTTAAACACAGGGAGACTAACACACTCATAATAAGAAGGAGCCCAAAAATGTAATTTGGGATTGGTGCGGTAGTTCAATAATAGTTCTCTAGTGGAATGAATTATTATTGATAAAATTAAGTTGTGTGTTCGGGGCGAACACGGGATGCTTAATTTTATCGGGAGACCAAAACCAATTCCTCCTCTCGGTCCCTATCGTAGCCTCTTATTTATAGAGTACTATACCCACCTTTACCCACCTTCTATACCCACCTAAAGGGGGCCGGGCAAGCTAGCTTGGGAATCAAGCTAGGGTCGGCCTAAGCTTGGTTTATGGGTGGTCGGCCTTAGCTTGAACCCAAGCTAGAGGGGGCCGGCCATAATGAAATTAAAAATAATTTTAATTTTAATTTTTATTATGTGGAAGATATAATTTATTAAAGAGAATTAAAATTAAAATATCTCTCTTAAAAGGGTCTACAAAAGATTAAAGAAAGAGATTAGATCTCTTTCCTTATTTGTAGATTGGAAAGATATTTTATTTTCTCTTTGAAAATTATTCACATGTTAAAAAATTAAAATTATAGAAATTTCTTTTTATCAACCATGAAGGGATTTTTGAAGAGAAATTTTATTTTTAAAATTTCCGGAAACAAATTAGGAAGTTTTAATTTGTTGATTGAAACTTGTCTAATTTGTCTCTCTATGATGTGGCCGGCCATTATAGGTTTAATTGGGAAATTTTATTTTATTTTTCTCAATTAATTCATGTCAAGGAAAATTAAGGAAATTTTATTGTAATTAAATTTCCTAATTTGCCAAAGCCAAGAAATATAAAAGAAGGGGTGGGGGTGCCTTCAAGGGTAACAACCTCTATTATTCTCTCCCTCTTTTCCTTGGTATTGTGGCCGGCCGACCTCTCTCCCTCTCTTCCTCTTTGTGGTGGCCGAATCCTTCCTCTTGCTTGGAGCTCTTGTGGTGGCTGGATACTACTTGGAGAAGAAGAAGAAGAAGGAGAGAAAGCTTGTATCCCTTGGAGCTTGGTTAGTGGTTTTTTCTTCATCCTTGGTGAAGCTCTTTTGTTTTGGCCGAACCTAGCTAGGAGGAGAAGAAGGTGCATTGGTGGTTTCTCATCTCGGAAGATCGTTGCCCACACAACGTCCGAGGTTAGAAGTGGAATACGGTAGAAGATCAAGAGGTCTTTCTAGAAGGTATAACTCATAATTTTTTCTTTTCCGCATCATACTAGTTATTTTTGGAAATAATACCAAATATAAGAGGCTTACGATTCTAGTATTTCGAATTTATTTTCGATGTAGTGTTCTTATGTTTATTTCTTTTCCTTGTGATTTGATTGTTCCTTTCGGTTAACCTAAAGTTATTTTAGGAAATTAAATATTAGCTTTCCATAAAAGGTTTTGTCTAGTCGGTGGTGGTTGCTCCCATATCCAAGAAGGTCATGTGTCACGCCACGTCAGTACTGGGAACCAATTATGGAAATTAATATTTAATGGAATTAATAACTTAGGTGATTTGGATCGAACGTGTTAAGTTCCGCAGGAGATCCAAGTCTAAACCTAAAAGAACAAATAAATTAAGTTTTGGATCAAACGTGTTAAGTTCCGCAGGCGATACAAAATTTAATTTAAAAGAACACATGGTAGCTAGGAAAAGGTTCAGACCTTTGTACAAAATTTTTGTACAGTGGAACCTCTAGGTTTTCCGAGTAGCAACCAACAATTGGTATCAGAGCTAGGTTTTGCCTCTGTGAATTTGGTAATAGTTTAATTATGCACATGTCATACATAATTTAGGCAGGATAATAGTAGGATGTGCTAACTTTGTGGATGCAGGATCCAACTATTATGGCTTATAGTTTTATGTGTGTGATTGGACCCTTGGACATGTCAAGGGCACTTATATGTGTGTGCATGATTGTATTATAAAATACAGCAGGAGCTGTATTTAGTTTTATTAGGATTTTATTTTTGATCTAGATACATGTACATTCCTTTTATGGAATATAGGATCAAAATTGTAAAATTCTATTTACGTCGTGGATCGAATCTTGCAAAGCGTGGAACCTTCTAAGGACCAGAGGCACAGTGGAACAAGGAGCAAGATGGATGCGACAGCTAGACCCGATGGCAGCAGCTTGGGATGACAACACACGGAGGACAACCATAGATAAAAGTCATAATAGTTGAAAATTAGATTTTCTATTTATTGCTTTTATATTGTGCTGTGTGTGTATGTTAGTATACATGTTTAGTAGGCTAGCATAGTTAAAATTCCTCATTTATAAATAACTAAGTGGGAGAGGGATTTTTAAGTAAAACCCATGGTCTCCATTACTGGTTTGTAAGTGATGCAAACAAGCTTGCGCGTTGGCTCTGAGTGCCTTCCTCCATATCGGATGAGATTGTTTGTGGATCACTAGAAAAAACTTCCATTTGGGATGACTATAGGAAGTTAATTAAGAGCGTGTGATCTTCCCCATCGGAAGGGGTACAATCTTATTAATGGACTTAGTGTCAAGTAATGGTATACACTTAGACACAACTAATAGTATCCTCCCCATCGGAGTCACTGCTATTATTTGTGTGACCAAAGGATACCAATTATTAATTTTATTTGTCAAAAAGTTAGGTTGACAAAATAATAAAATTAATGGGTTAAAACCCTCCTTTTACAAATGTTGAATTTGTATACGTCTACACTATCGTGGCATACAAAATTCACGGTGGTTTGAGGTGTTGGTTAATTTAAAATAGTATTATTTGAGGAATCAATATTATTCTAAATTTAAAGTTCTGACCAAAAGTTATTTGTGATTCTTAGGATGACTTTCAACCCACTGTCCATCATACTACAACAGAATAGACTTACTGGTCCTAACTACATAGATTGGAAAAGGAACCTGGACATTGTTCTTACTGCTGAAAGCTATAAATTTATACTGACTGAGCCTTGCCCTGAAGCACCCACTGGTGAATCCACCCAAGAGGAGATTGAATATAATATGAAATGGGTAAAAGCAGATGAGATGGCGCGGTGTTACATTTTGGCTTCTATGTCAAATGTATTGCAATATCAGCATCAAGATTTACCAACAGCTTATGATATTATGAACAATCTCAAGGAACTCTTTGGTCATCAAGATAGGGCTTCTAGGCAAGAAGCCATGAGAAAAATAATGACAGCCACCATGCAAGAGGGTACTCCTGTGAGGGATCATATCCTAAAGATGATGACTTATCTGAATGAAATACAGATCCTTGGAGGAGAAATTGATGGGGAAACCCAGATCGATATGATCTTCCAAACACTACCTAGAAGTTTTGAGCAATTCCGCCTGAATTACAATATGAACAAAAGGGTATATTCATTGGCGGAACTACTGCAGCAGAAGGATTGTTTCATCACAACTCTCATATTCACTATGTTGAAAATGGTTCTACTTCTAAGCCGAAAGGAAAGAAGAAGAAGAAACAAGTTGGTTCAGCAAAGAAAGTGAATAAATCTCAGTGTCACGCCCAAGGAAGTAAGTCGAAGAAATTTCGGCATCAAGCAGTCAGGGCATTGGAAGGCGGACTGTCCTCGTAGGAATCAGAACAACAAAGGTATATCTCATGTTCTAGTTGTTGAAACATGTTTAGCGGTGTTATCTACCAGCACCTGGTGTGTAGATACGGGAGCCACTGATCATGTCTGCAATTCCTTGCAGGGGTTCCAGGAAACCCGACGACTATCTGAAGGAGAGATTACCGTCTACATCGGCAATGCTACTAAGGTGGCAGCTGTTGCAGTGGGAGACGTCTACTTATCTTTTAGTAGAAATAAAAATATGGTTTTAAGAAATTGTCTTTATGTACCCAGTTTTAGAAAGAATTTAATTTCAGTTTCTAAACTGTTTTTAGATGGATATTCAGTTTCCTTTAGTAACGATGTAGTTATTAAGAGAAATAAAGTGATTATCTGTTCTGGTGCATTAGTTGGCAATTTGTATACTTTAAATCCAATTTCTCCCACAAAGCAAAACATGAAAATTTATAACTCATCTTCTAACTCAAATAAGAGAAAAGAATCTTCAGAAATGAACCAAGCATATCTTTAGCATCTAAGGCTTGGTCATATTAACTTAAGTAGGATTCAGAGGCTTATAGCCGATGGACTTTTGGGTTCATTAGAGTTGGAAAATTTTCCAACTTGTGAATCTTGCTTGGAAGGTAAAATGACCAAAAGGCCTTTCAAGGCCAAGGGGTATAGAGTCAAAGAAGTGTTAGAATTGGTTCACTCTGATTTGTGTGGTCCTATGTCTGTCCAGGCAAGAGGAGGTTTTGAATATTTTGTCTCTTTCATAGACGATTATTCAAGATATGGATACATTTACCTAATGCGCCGCAAGTCCGAGTGCTTTGATAAGTTCAAAGAGTACAAGGCTGATGTGGAGAAACGACTAGGTAAAAGTATCAAGACACTACGGTCTGATTGTGGTGGCGAATACCTCTTAAGAGAGTTTAGGAATTACTTATCAGAGGCCGGAATTCAATCCCAACTGTCCGCACCTGGTACACCCCAACAGAATGGTGTGGCAGAACGAAGGAATATGACTCTTATGGAGATGGTTAGATCGATGATGAGTTATTCGGAATTACCAAATTCGTTTTGGGGGCGAATGGTTTTGGAGAATGATCGATCGATGTCTATGAGGGTTTTTGTTGTAGTGCGACCACACTAATTCATGAGGAGAGTTTCATTTTTGTTGAAACTCTCCTCATGAATTAGTGTGGTCGCACTACAACAAAAACCCTCATAGACATCGGTTTTCCACCGATGTCTATTACATTTTCGACTGATGTCTATGAAGGCGATGTAAAAGGTCTATCATTTTAGACATCGGGTTAAAATCGGTGTAGTATCACTTAACGACATCGGGTGTAAAACCGATGTAATATTATATGTTAATAACACCAGTTTTGGCAGCGGTATACGACCGATGTAATATTAGTTAATGACACCGGTTTTGCAGCGATGGAAAACCGATGTAATATCAGTATTGTTTAACGACACAAATTCGATTTCTGAAATAGTGAAAACCCAATATTATCACCAAACAAATCATAAAATTAAGTTAATATTATTAATTCACTAAGAAAATCACAAATAAAAATGCACCGATGTATTTAAACACACCAAGTCAATATCTATATAACCAACACATAAATATTCTTCTTACAACATAAAAAGATAATAGATATTATGTACATCAAGTCAGTATCCACAAATTACACAACTATTCTTCCTGAGGGTGACAACTGATTGGTGATTCTTTGTAAAGGAGGCTTCCATCTTAAAGGAGCCACTAGAGGCTTTGGGAACTTTGCAACATCCTTCTTGATTGTCCTCTCACCATTTAATTGATTCTCTAGTTCTCTTACCTGAATAAAATAAAACAAAATAATGAGTACTGAGGGAAACTAGTAAAAAAGAAAAAGAAACATCTAAAAGCAAGAGTCATATGAAAAGTATACTTACCGTCAACCAAAAGAATGTCATCAACTTCAACATCATTAACAAAATCATCATAGTTTACACTGACAGTATCTCCTGAACTGACTCCTCTTTTGATAGTGAAATTGAACTCTTGCCCTTCGTTGAGCAAGATAGGCTGAACCACATCCCCACTTCTTACCTTAGGGCCCTGTATAGTGTATATGACTACAGTGTCAGATTAAGTATATGTACTTCTGTTTTATCTGTTCTTTCTCAGTTAGTAACCAAGGATATAGCTCATATAAGCTTTGTAATGCTTTTAATTTGGAGGAAACCTCCTTTTTCCTTAAAAATATTGGTCATGCATTTCTTCAGTGGACGTCATTTTAAAGGTGAAACCAAATAAGAAAGCAGGATTGCCGTAACATGTCGGTGCTAGGAGAACCTCGTCACAAATTTTTATCAGTCTAATACAGAACTGCCATTATTATGCATATAAGTAGTATCCAATGTATGCTGGGAAAGGAATAAGTTTTTGTGTAAGTTAATGAATTAGAAAAAAAATTGAAATTGCATGACCATTAGACTTTTGAAAAAAAAATTGTGTTTTCAGCAAACAATGAAATTTATCACAAGTTCGTCCTGGTGCATGCTTGCAGGTAGTGTTGAAACAGTATGTTAAGAATAATATTCACCACGTCTATTATGCTAGAAAATTTAATTTAAGGCATCATACTGAGTGATATTCAGTTAAATAAGATGAAGCAACAACATTGACGGAAGAGTCCTAAAGAGAAAACGAATCATAGAGAAGAAAATACTAAGTGCATATTCCGCCAATGTAATAAGCTAAATCTCAAGAATATTAGATATAAACAATGTCAAGCATTTTAGAAATGCACTTTGCTAAGTCAACAGTAAGAGCTAAGTAATGTTCGCAGAGGCACGTACCTTAGTATCTAGCATTATGGAAATAACGTTGTCCTTGGACTGAGCGTTGTATTCTTTTACCAAGTCAATGACCTTTTGATGTGATTCATGATCTCCATGGAAATAACATAAGTAGAGCTCATTAAAGCAAAAAAGAAAAGAAACAACAGATCATTTAGTAAAAGGAACTCAATAAGTACTAAGGGCATTCAATGGAAAGATATACAATTTCAGTATGCAACCACTTCAAACTACATCCAGTCACCTCCACTTTGCCATTCTAGTATCTTTCTCAATATGGCTAGCATGCTGTGCTGTGCTTAGTTACATTCAATTTCCAAAAACAAATTTCAATAAAACAATGATAAATGAGATTTTCAAAAAACTCTGTTGCCTAAAAATGCAATACCAGAGTTCTGTGTGCTAAAAGAAAGAACAATTCCTCAATCCAATAGTCAACGGTTAAGGTATTGTTTAAATCAGTTCCTCACTACTTTTTCTGCTATCATTCCATATAATTGCATAATTTATCAAAACATAAATGACCAGGAACCAAAACACTGAAAATAAGAATAAGCCAATAATTTAGATACATGGGATCAAATGTTTTACAAAAATAAACTATTTACCATAATTTTAGTTATTTGCTTAGCTTTTTTGATCTGCAAATTTGAAATAATCTATTATACGACAACTGATTTGAAAGAAGCTAAATATAGTGATGCATGGTGTATAGTAGATTATTATGATTTTTCTTGGAATATATAAAATAATTTATTCACACTATCTTCAAAAAGATTCTACTTATATTAACCTAATAAATTTTCAAAAGAATAAAATGAAAGATTCTTTCTTCATTCTTAAACCTCATAAATCTAAGCATCATGGAGGAGGCATGATTATAATTAAACTTCCACATAATCAATAGATGTGAATTCACATTATGTGATCCGAATACATTAATACTAATTTATTGAAAGGTTCATTAAACATGAGATTGAAAAGGAACATGAATTCTTCCAAAAAAAAAAAAAAACAATGCTCTAGCTCAAAGGAGGTGCAAAATGTGGGCTAGAGAGCACCTAGAACCTTGGCCTGTATATTCCTTGACCTCTTAGATATAACTACAATCTTGGTAAAAATTAAACAGAATCAAAGTAAAAGGAATAATATTTATCCAACTCCAAGGCATCAAAAGAAAATCAGAATATCAATGGAAGAAGTAACAAATAACATTTGATCTTCACATACTTCGGAACAAATACTATGACAAATTGCCAAATAAAAACAAATGTCACATAATTGCACAAATAAAATTGAAAAAGAAAACCACCATTTATACAGATAAGACATGTCAATTCCTCACCCAAGTAGAATCCTTTACCACACCTTACCTCAATATTAATAACCATTAAATTGATGGGATAATTGACCAAGATCCTGATACAGATAGTAAAGTGTAATAGCAAAATGTATAAATACAACCTGATTTAGATTAGGAATACTGAGAGAATGACCAAAATATAAAGAAAATATCAGTGAAATTTGTAAGGTAATCAAGTATAGTATTTCAAGTTCTCTCTGCAATCTATCTAAAACTTACAAACAGTTTGATATAAATAGTTTGAGTATAGTATATTATTGCGGTCTAGCTGTCTAAGAAAAGCGCAAGAAAGATATAAACAAACAGTTTGATGAAATGGAAATTAATAGCAAGCACTCACAAAACTTTGAGTTTCTAAAGAAGTCCAATTGATTCTGGAATAACCCCAGAAAGGTTATTGCTGTCAAGCAATCTGAATGCAAACAACAAGTTAGTATGCAGAGAGCCTATTACAAGGAAGCTTCAGGTGGCAATAGAGCTGATGTATCTTACATATGTTTAACATTCATGCTAGAGCTGAAAAGGCTCAGTGGAATTGGACCTGAGAGATGATTCTTATTCAAGTGTCTGATAAGAACATATTTCATCATCGTTAATTCTTCACCGCGTAAGTTTTTTATTTGATCATGCATGGAAAACTGAGGTGATTGTTTGCCAGGTCTAGCCATACGAGGTCGGCAAGCCTACCCAGGGATGCAGGTATTCTACCAGTAAAATGGTTTGCATTTAATGATCTGTGACACAGGTTTGAATCATTAGGCTCCTGTTCCTCAGCTAGCAAAAATAGTAAGACAGTGGAAATTACATCCTAACAAGGTCTGGAGCTGGGATAGATTGCCTAGTTCAACAGGAATAGTACCACTGAACTTGCAACCAATCAGTATCCTGAGAAGCAGTAAAAAATGTTGATCAAGACATAGTTTGATTTTTTTTTTTGTTACGAGAAAAAGTGTTATAGTAAATATGGGTAAAAATAGATAACAAAAGTAACATCATGAGCTGATGATAAAGCAACTTACCATCCTCGCCAGCAGTGGCATTGCCTAGATCACCAGCATGTCAGTTTTCATCTTCAGGAGCACCATATTCCTTTCCAGCAGGATTAAAATGAGGCTCTGCAGTATACAAGAGCATGAGTACATAATCAATAATTTAATCCTTTCAATCAGAAACTTGCAACTCAATAGATCACCATGAAGGAAAGGTAAATAATTTTACCAGTTGACATGAATCCATTGGTGGTGTCTCCAAGAGCATGCACATGGAAGCCATGAAGCCCAGGCTTGAGGCCAGTGATGGATCCGGTGAGGTGGTTGGACCTATCACAGAGATTTACATCCCAAAATCAGATCGGATCACAAATTCACAAAAAAATCAAAATGGTTGAAGTTGAAACCCTAGATCTGAAAGGAATTTAGCATTCCACAAGTAGTATTTCAAGAGATTTCTCACCATCTCCTTCCTGGACGAAGTAAATTGTGCCCTTAACACCCTCACTGTTACCCAAGACAGCAACAGCCTTCACCATTTCCTTAGGTGTTCTACACAGCAGACATCAAACACACGGTTAAAGACATCATTAAATGTCTCAAAATAAGTAGCATCGCCACTAGATGAGAAATAATTGATCTCATCTTCCAGATACAAAAAAAAAAGCAACTCAACAATCGCCAGAATAAACGCTAAATAAATACCATCAAACTCGAGACGAAATCAGCTATCGCTCCATCATAGATAGAGAACCCATCAAATCTCAGTAGGAAACTCCACTTTTTCTTCACCAAATCAAATCAAAGCAGCCGCATAAGTTAAAATCGATAAAAAAAAAAAGAGATAAAACCTAAGGATCGAAAACAAAACAACAATATGATGGAAGACAAATTTCAGATCGGAAAGTATACCTTTGATAAATGGATTAAAGGAAAAAAGAAATGAGATTTACCAGATGATCGAGCACCAAAACAACAATGGGGCAGAAATAAGAGATTCAGATTAAAGAAAACAAAAGCAAATATAAAGATAGAATTATGGAAGAAGAAAGGTGGTGAGGTTGGAAGGAAGAATAAAAAAGAAACACTGAAAAAGAGAAAGAGGTAGAAGAAGAGGTCAAAAGTGTGACCTTATTGAACCAGATCCCGTGGGCGGACTGGATTGCGTGGTGGAGGTCGGAAAACAGAGAGGTGGAGGCGAGCTCCTTGGCGAAACGCTTGCTATCGCAGCACCGTAGCACATCCTCCTCCGTCCACGAAAAAGATGCCATCTTTTGTAGATCTAGGAAGGGGAAGAGGGAGATGAGGCAAGGAGGAAAGTGGTGGTGGTGTCGCGACGGTATACGGTGGACGACGCGATATAGGTTTAGGTTTGGAGGGAAGAGTGAAGTGTTGTAAATTTTGGCTAAGTATTGGTGGAAAAATTATATTATTTTATTTTGGTTCATAGACATCGGGTTTTAAAAAACCGCTGTTAAAATCGGTGTCTATTAACGAAAAAAAGGGCGCTCATAGACATCGGCTAAAAAATCAATGTCTATGAGCGAAAATCTGTGCTCATAGACACCAGTTTTTAGAAAAACCGGTGTAAATACTCAAAGACATCGATTTTTGCTTAAAACTGTTGTTGTTCCACCGATGTCTATGAGGGTTTTTGTTGTAGTGCCGGCCACATTAAGAGAGAGTTTTATCTCCATGGGATAGCAAGAGTCACAACTCTTGGTAACTCCCATGAGGTGGCATCCCACTTAAGCAACCATGATGATGTGGAGCATCATCATTGGTCCACTCTTTGCCAACTCATAAATGAGGTGGCATTGGTCAAGTCAAACTTGACCTTCCATCTTCCCTCTCAAGTCAAGTCAAACTTGACCTTCCATCTTCCCTCTCAAGTCAAATCAAACTTGACCACTTCTCTCCCAATGGTTGATCAAATCTAACCATTTGATTCAACCCAATTTAATTTAATAAATCTCTATTCATTAAATTAAATTAGCTCAATGAACCATAATCAAAATTAGACTCATTGAACACATGAATCAAAATGAGTCTAACTCAATTAGCTTAATTTGGATTACTCTTAATCTCATTTGGTTCATCACATGAACCTAATCCTCTTAGTTCATCATATGAACTTAATCTCCATCTAATTGCCCTTTGTGTGTGACCCTATAGGTTCTTGTAATGTTGGCAATGCTCCTAAACTCATTTAGAAGCATAAGTAATGAGCGGTATCTAGCAACACATTATTACTACCCAAGTTACAAGAATGTTGAGATCCAACATCACCTTGTGACTACTAATTGTGACTTTTCACAATATATGACATTGTACTTCTATCCTTGACATCTAGATTGATCAATGTGAGGCATAGACCGTGTCATCCTCTAATCAATCTAAATCTTGAACTCCAAGTAGACTCACTCGATCAAATGAGCTCAATATCTCATATTGACTCATTTGGGCATGGCCATGCGCTTCGTGGTCTCACTTTACCAAGAATATCGATGTCGCTCCCATCATATAGGAGGGATAGATCCCATCTACATCACTCACATCCCTCCGCATAATTCGTTATATACCCAGTAATCGCCTTTATAGTCCACCCAGTTACGGGTGACGTTTGACGAAACCAAAGTACATAACTCCTTATGTAGGAATCCATGGTGACTTCAGGTCCAAGGACTAGTAGTCATACTAATAGCCACATGAGAAAGTATATGACACTCATATAACGATCCATGATACTTTCTCATGGCGGGTCATTCAATATACATTCTCCAATGCATACCCATGTGTCAACTTGATATCTCCATATCCATGACTTGTGAGATCAAGTTATCGTGTTGACCTACATGCTAGTCTCATCACATTAACATTGTCCCTGAATGTTAATACTTGACTAGGAATGATTAAGAGTAGTGTTCCCTATATCATCTCACTATCAATTCAACCAATCGATTGATATAGGTAAGAACCTTTTACTCAAGGACGCTATTATACTTAGTTATTTGGCACCAATACAAGTAACTATAATAACCATAAATAAATGCCTTTATAAATATAGAAATATGATACAATGAATCCATACAACAATTATCAAATGATTGGCTTTAGGGCTCTAACTAACAATCTCCCACTAGCACTAGTGTCAATCAGTGTAGGCTCTAAGGCCTAATGACCTAGTGTGACCATCATGCTTTCTTTGTGCCAAAGCCTTAGTCAAGGGATCTGCGATGTTAGCCTCTGTGGGTACTCTGCAAATATTCACATCTCTTCTATCGATAATCTCTCAAATGAGATGGAAGCGCCGTAGCATGTGTTTGGTCCGCTGGTGTGAGTGAGGTTCCTTAGCCTGCACAATTGCTCCATTGTTGTCACAATAGAGCTCAATAGGATCAGCGATGCTAGGAACCACCCCAAGTTCAGTGATGAACTTGCGGATCCAAACTGCCTCCTTTGCTACTTCTGATGCAGCAATATACTCGGCCTCTATTATAGAATCAGCGACTGTGTCCTGCTTCGAACTCTTCCAGCTCACAACACCACCATTTATGCTAAACATGAATCCTAACTGCGATCGATAATCATCCTGGTCGGTCTGGAAGTTGGCATCACTATAACCCTTTACAGGTAGCTCATCATCGCTTCCATATATCAAGAAATATTCCTTAGTCCTTCTCAAGTACTTAAGAATATTCTTGACCGCTATCCAGTGACTTTCACCTGGATCTGACTGGTATATGCTCGTCATGCTCAAAGCATATGAGACATCAGGACGAGTACATAGCATAGCGTACATGATAGATCCTATAGCTGAGGCATAAGGGATCTAATCCATGCGGTATCTCTCCTCTCTAGAAGAGGGACTTTGAGTCTTCGAAAGACTTACACCATGTGATATCGGCAGAAATCCCTTCTTAGAGTTCTGAATGGAAAACTGAAGTAAGACCTTGTCAATGTATGTACTCTGACTTAGGCCAAGCAATTTCTTAGAACTATCTCTATAGATCTATATGCCTAGAATGCGAGATGCTTCACCTAAGTCCTTCATTGAGACAACTCCCTAGCCAAGTCTTGACAGACTACAACAAAGGGATGTCACCCCTAATGAGTAGTATGTCATCCACATACAATATAAGGAAGACGATTGTGTTCCTACAACCTTCTTGTAGACACAAAATTCATCTTCGTTCTTGATGAAACCAAATTGTTTGATTGCATCATCAAATCGAAGATTCCAGCTCCGAGAAGCTTGTTTTAGTCCATAAATGGACCTATGCAGCTTGCATACTCTGCCAGTATGCTGTGGATCGACAAAACCCTCAGGTTGTGTCATGTACACATCCTCGAGCAGGTTTCCATTCAGAAACGCAGTTTTGACGTCCATCTGCCAGATCTCATAATTGTGGTATGCTGCAATAGCAAGCATGATCCGAATGGACTTAAACATCGCTACTGGAGAAAAGGTTTCATCATAGTCAATACCATGAATTTGCTTGAAACCCTTAGCTACCAGACGATCCTTATATATAAGTCCATCCATGTCAGTCTTTCACTTAAAGACCCACTTACACCCAATGGGTTTAACCCTTTCAGATGGATCAACCAAAGTCCATACTTAGTTGGTGTGCATGGATTCTATTTCGGATCTCATGGCCTCTAGCCACTTCTCAGAATCTGGGCTCATCATAGCTTCCTGATAGGAGGTAGGCTCATCCTCAATGAGCACAACGTCATCATAGTCAGACAGAGAAATGAGTATCTCTCAGGTTGACGACGTACCCTATCAGACCTGCGAAGAGGTAGGTCTACTTGAATTTGTTGCTGTTCCTCAACTCCTTGTGGAACGACATCATCCACAATATTTTGTGGTTCTAGTTCAACTTCCATCGAGGCTTCAGTGCTATAGTCCACATCTTGAACTTCTTCAATATTGAATGTACTCCCACTAGTTTTTCTAGAAACAAAGTCTCTTTCTAGAAAAACCCTAGTCTTAGCTACAACTACCTTGTGTTGACTGGGAATGTAGAAATAATATCCCTTCGTTTCCTTGGAATATCCAATAAAATAGCACTTATCTGATTTGGGTCCCAGTTTGTCCGAGACTTGACGTCGAACGTAAGCCTCACAACCTCAAATCCTCATAAAAGACACCTGCGCATCTCTCCCAGTCCATATCCTATATGGTGTCTTTATCACAACCTTGGATGGAACTCGGTTGAGTATAAAGGCTGTTGTATCCAGAGCATAGCCCCAAAGAGACATAGGAAGATCTGTGTGACTCATCATAGACCGTACCATATCTAATAGGGTATGATTCCTCCTTTCGGATACATCATTCCACTGTGGTGTTCCAGGTGGAGTGAATTGAGATAGAATCCCACATCCAACTAGATAGTCACGAAACTCATGGCTAAGGTATTCACCACCTTGATCTGATCGAAGTATCTTAATACTCTTGTCAATCTGGTTCTATACTTCATTCTTGAATTCTTTAAACTTTTCAAAGGATTCTGACTTATGTGTCATCAGATACACATAACCATATCTACTGAAGTCATCAGTAAATGTAATGAAGTACCTATAACCACCTCTAGTAGCGACATTGAAAGGGCCACATACATCACTATGTATAAGACCTAACAAGTCAATCGCCCTCTCACTGTGTCCACTAAAGGGAGTCTTGGTCATCTTGCCCAGTAGGCATGACTCGCATGTCTCATATGATTCAAAATCAAATGAGTCCAGCAAACCATCTTTATAGAGCTGGGATAAGCGTTTGTCATTTATATGACCTAAGCGACAATGCAGAGATAGATTTGGTTCATGTCATTTGACTTGAACCAAATCTTGGTACTTATGTTATAGATAGGGTTCTCAAGGTTTAGAATATAGAGTCTGTTCATCAGAGGTGCACTACAATAGAACATATCATTTAAATAAACTGAACAACATTTGTTCTTTATTATAAATGAAAAACCTTTCTTGTCCAAACAAGAAACTGAAATTATGTTCTTAGTCAAAGCAGGCACATAACAACAATCATCCAATTCTAGTACAAGCCCAGAGGGCAGAGATAGAGAATAAGTCCCTACAGCAACAGCAGCAACCCGTGCTCCATTGCCTACTCGTAGGTCCACCTCGCCCTTCGTCAATGCTCTGCTATTTCTTAGCGCCTGCACATTAGTACAAATGTGAGAAGCACATCCGGTATCAAATACCCATGATGAAGAAATAGATAGATTGACTTCTATAACATATATACCTGAAGTGGAAGTCTCACTTCTCTTCTTCTTAAGATCTTCCAGGTACACTTTGTAGTTCCTCTTCCAGTGCCCGGTCTGACCGTAGTGGAAGCAAGTAGTATCCTTAGCAACCCCTCCTTTGGGTTTCAGTGCCTTGCCTTTGCCCTTAGCTTGGGACTTTCCCTTACCTTTGGGCTTGCCCTTGCCTTTGTGTCTTTGCACCATCAGAATGGAGTTAGGCTTAACCTTCTTAAGGTTGAGCTCAGCAGTTCTTAACATGTTAAGCAGCTCGGGCAGTGGCTTGTCAATTTTGTTCATATTGTAATTTAGAACAAGCTAACTATAGCTATCTGGCAAGGATTGCAAGATCAGGTCAATGGCCAGCTCTTGGCCAAGTGGGAATCCCAACATCTGTAGGTTTTTTATGTACCCAATCATCTTGAGTACATATGGGCCTACGGGAGTCTCATCTTGCATCTTACACTGAAACAGTGCCTTAGAAATCTTGAATCTCTCGTGCCTCGCTTGTCCTTGATATAGTTGACGAAGATGTTCAACCATATCATAAGCGCCCATCAACTCATGTTGCTTCTGAAGCTCAGAGTTCATGGTTGCGAGCATAAGACATGGCACATCTAATGCGTCATCTTGATGCTTCTTGTAAGCATCCTTGTCTGCTCACGTGGCAGTGGCAGGAGGTGCCTCAGGAATGGGCTTCTCCAGGACGTACAGTTTTCGTTCCTGTGTGAGAACAATTCTCAGGTTCCTGTACCAGTCCAGGAAGTTACCTCGATTGAGCATGTCCTCATCGAGGATAGAACGTAGGGAGAAGGAGTTCGTGTTTGATGACATGGCAATCTACAACAGAAAATGCAGAAAATAAATAAACATCATATTCTATTAATCATTTAATTAGGCCTTTAATTAAACGATGCTCCCACTGAATTATAGAACTTTTGTAGAATCAAGTCATGGATGTGGTCAAATTACACCTACTAGATTCTAACCAACTAGCTATAATTCGTGTGGGACAAGATCCACATCATACTACGCCTTGAGTTAGCTTTGGCTAAATCGCACAAGACTTAGTATGATCTGTAGGTAACTAATTACCAATTACATCTCTATGCAACTCTTATTTATAGGATCAAGATCCGCATTTATATTAAGACTTGAGTTAGCTTTGGCTAAATCGCCCAAGAGTTAATATAAACATGATTTTATCCTATCTTCTAACTATTGGATAATGCCTACAGTTAAACTCGATTTAACTAGTTGTACTCAATCAAATTGAGTTTCTACTCACCCATGCGTTGATAGGCGGGACCAAAATTATCCCTCCGTATCCTACTAAGATAATATGCGTTGCTCTGCTTTGGTAGATTCAACAACAACATGTGATAGAGGTAGTGATGGGTATCATGGCATGGTAGGCATTTCGAGTTGACGCGATTGAGATCTAATCTAATCGACGATGTGTATCATATACGCGATTTAGATCTAATCTAATCGTTAAGGCGCTAATTAATTACTCTACTAGCATGCCTCACTTATACACACACAAGCAATTAATTAATTTTGTGATTAGTCATGGCCCTACTACGATCTTCTCAAGCCAATGAGAAGATCGGATGGTCAACAGCTTCTTCAAGCTCCTCCCTTTGACCACCTTGTGTTACTCACACCCTCCTCGTAACTCCGTCTCGAGTGGACCTTCCACTGCTTCATTTTGTACATTACAAAGGTAAAACTCGAGTTACATTCGAGTCTAAAAAAAATATTTTACAACAGGAAATAAAATAGAGGGGCACGACGCATAGGTCGTGTATCAAATACAACACGCACATCACAGAAAATGGCACGCAGGCCATAATATGAATTACAACACAAATTGTCCAATCAAATTGGGTCTTTGGGCCATGACCATTACAAAATGATACATAATTCTAAATTATGTAATTTCTATAATTTTCTGTAAATTTTCCCATAATTTTTACAATTTTATGAGTAAAAAATTCCCGGCGGTATCGTTTAGCGATTTTCGGGCGTAATCGCGGAACAAAGCCCCTTGCGGGGTTAGGGGCAGCACCCCTACTCGCGATATAACCATCATGAGTGTTCCTAAGCGATCCTACAGTGCCTTAGCCCACTGTCCCAAAATGATTTGGGCGAAACCTTGCTGTTTTCTGAAAGATTTTCTCGGTAGTCAAAGCCTACAAGTGTCTAAACACTTGTGCTTCGCTTCTACGAGAAAAATACCCATAAAATCTATAAAAATAGGAAATTCACAGAAAGTTACAGAACTGATATTTTTCATAAAAATACAAATGAAACTTGTACGCGCTTCACACGTGGCTCTGATACCACTGTTGGGATTTTCGGGCCGCAAAAATCGTTTTTTGCGTTGCGGAAACCCCGAAACCCCATGCCACCGGATCCGTGAGAAGAAAATAATTTCAAAAACTTTACGTGTATGAGTTTCTAAACCTAGATCTACACTAGATCTACAAAGATAAGAGTTTACCCTTGATGCGAAGCCCTTCGCGTATCCCGCTCGTCCAAGGTGCGCCGAATCTCAAGGTTGTCAAGTGTACAACCCTCTATGTGTACCCACACGAATGATTAGGTGGAGAAAAACCAAACAAAAGGTGTGCTAGCACCTTTGATGGTCACGGCAAGGAGGAAGAGAGGGAGAGAAGAAAGGTAGAGAGGAAGAAGATGAGAGTTACACAACAAAAATGAAACTCTCCTCATGAATTAGTGTGGCCGGCCACATTAAGAGGGAGTTTTATCTCCATGGGATAGCAAGAGTCACAACTCTTGGTAACTCCCATGAGGTGGCATCCCACTTAAGCAACCATGATGATGTGGAGCATCATCATTGGCCCACTCTTTGCCAACTCACAAATGAGGTGGCATTGGTCAAGTCAAACTTGACCTTCCATCTTCCCTCTCAAGTCAAGTCAAACTTGACCACTTCTCTCCCAATGGTTGATCAAATCTAACCATTTGATTTAACCCAATTTAATTTAATAAATCTCTATTCATTGAATTAAATTAGCTTAATGAACCATAATCAAAATTAGACTCATTGAACACATGAATTAAATTGAGTCTAACTCAATTAGCTTAATTTGGATTACTCTTAATCTCATTTGGTTCATCACATGAACCTAATCCTCTTAGTTCATCATATGACCCTAATCTCCATCTAATTGCCCTTTGTGTGTGACCCTATAGGTTCTTGTAACGTTGGCAATGCTCCTAAACTCATTTAGAAGCATAAGTAATGAGCGGTATCTAGCAACACATCATTACTACCCAAGTTACAAGAATGTTGAAATCCAACATCACATTGTGACTACTAATTGTGACTTTTCACAATATATGACATTGTCCTTCTATCCTTGACATCTAGATTGATCAATATGAGGCATAGACCGTATCATCCTCTAATCAATCTAAATCTTGAACTCCAAGTAGACTCACTCGATCAAATAAGCTCAATATCTCATATTGACTCATTTGGGCATGGTCATACACTTCGTGGTCTCACTCTATCAAGAATACTGATGTCACTCCCGTCATATAGGAGGGATAGATCCCATCTACATCACTCATATCCCTCCGCATAATTTGTTACATACCCAGTAATCGCCTTTATAGTCCACCCAGTTACGGGTGACGTTTGACGAAGCCAAAGTATGCAACTCCTTATATAGGGAACCATGGTGACTTCAGGTCCAAGAACTAATAGTCATACTAATAGTCACATGAGAAAGTATATGACACTCATATAATGATCCATGATACTTTCTCATGGCAGGTCATTCAGTATGCATTCTCCGATGCATACCCATGTGTCAACTTGATATCTCCATATCCATGACTTGTGAGATCAAGTCATCGTGTTGACCTACATGCTAGTCTCGTCGCATTAACATTGTCCCTGGATGTTAATACTTGACTAGGAATGATTAAGAGTAGTGTTCCCTATATCATCTCACTATCGATTCAACCAATCGATTGATATAGGTAAGAACCTTTTACTCAAGGACGCTATTATACTTAGTTATTTGGCACCAATACAAGTAAGTATAATAACCATAAATAAATACCTTTATAAACATAGAAATATGATACAACGAGTCCATACAACAATCATCAAATGATTGGCTCTAGGGCTCTAACTAACAGACTGGATGTCTAGCACGAAGCCTAGCTAGGTCGACGGGTCAATCGGATAGCTGGCACGAAGTCCAGCTGGGTCAAAGGGCTGACCGGATAGCTAGCACGAAGTCCAGACGGGTCGACGGGCTGACCGGACATCTGGCAGGTAAGTTGAGGTAAGTCACTGGAGGGGAGTGACGGTGAGGACGCGTTCCCAGGAAGGGAACTTAGGCGCCGATCCAACTTAGAACCATTTCGGAACTCTAAGTTGAGATCTTGACTAGATTCTGGCCTCGGTGAGACGGAATCTAATTACTATTCTTTTATTTAATTGTGCTAACACTTTATTTTACAGGATAGTATAATTTGTATTTGCCTCAGACTAACGTTTTTTTGCAGGAAGGAGATTGTTGGAAAACAAGGGTCTGGGCGCTAGGAAGGACCCGGGTGCCCGGAGTTCCGAGCACCCGGAATGCAAGTTCTATCCTTATCGCTGCTTCGCCACGTGGAGCTTCATGGCTGGCTGGGCTATGTCACACTCCAGGCACACGGAAGGGATCCAAGCGCCCGGAGCCTCCTATATAAGGAGGGTGAGCCCTGGAGCAAATAACAACTCAAAACAAGATCTTCCAACGCTTGCTCTTTTATGCTGTGCTCCTGTGACATTGCGAGGCTTCTCTTACAACATGTTGTCTTTCCTTTTTCTTTTTATTTGTCTATATTTCCTTTTTTTTTAAAAGCACTTGTACTTCACTTGTAATACTTTTTACGAACTGCTAGTGGATTGCCCAACGAAAGCACTCGACGAGTGCGGGCCTTGGAATAGGAGTCGACGAAGGCTCCGAACCAAGTAAATTAATTCCATGTTAGCATTGTTGTGTTTTTACTTTTTCCGCTGCGTACTTATGATAAATTTTTAATTCACAATTTAACCCCCCCCCCCTCTAGCGAATTTGTCGATCCAACAAGTGGTATCAGAGCAGGTACCACTCTGATTTGGTGCAACCACCAATCAGACAAGGGGGTGAAATCTTTTTCCATTTTCTTTTTGGTTTTCAGTTTTTTCATTATAATCCAAACTAGTATCATTAACTTTTTGAAAATTTGTTTGTAGCTATTAAGATGAATTAGTGCAACACCAATTCAGTTTTAGATTTTTTTTTAATTTAATTCCGCACTACTAATCCAAAACCAAGTCTTGGGATTCATTGTCTCTTTATTTATTTGTGTGCAGGATAAAAATGTCTCAAGTCGAAGGCTTCAGCACAGTACGTCCCCTCTATTCAACGGGGATGATTTCCCATATTAGAAGAAGTAGATGGAGGTCTACTTGAAGACCGACTTCAACCAATGGTTCAACGTCACCAGAGGCTACATGGTGCCGACCGACAACTCCGGAAATCCACTGGACCCAAAACAGTGGACTCCGAACATGAGAAAGTAATCCTCAGCGGACTTCAAAGCTTTCAACACACTACAATGCTAGCTGATGAAGGAAGAGCTGAACCGAGTAGGACCGCACCAAAATGTGAAAGAATTATGGGACAAGCTGGTTGAATTATATAAAGGAACGAGCGACGCCAAGGTAACTAAGCGTGACCTTCTTTTAAATAAAATATTTAATATTAAAATGCAAGAAGGAGAAATGGCGAGTCAACTTCATACGAGGATTAAAGACATCCTCAACGGACTCCACGCGATAGGCCACCAAATGGAGAATCGCGATTTAATTAGGTACACATTAAATGCTTTTCCGTGAAATACATTGTGGGCATTTATCGTGGATGCCTACAAATTTTCAAAAAATCTATCTAAATTAAAACTAGACAAATTATTCTGCAAACTTGAATTACACAAGCTAACGTCGGAACCGAGAAAGGTATTGCTTTGTTTACAGGTTCCTCCAAGGAAAGGACAAAAAACCAAGCCTGAACCTAAAGATGAGTCTGACCAAGATTCTAAAGACGAAGAGTACCTAGTGAACCTGGTAAGGAAGATGTTCACCAGGAGAAAGAAGTGTTGGTCCCTTTGTAGGCCGGCAAGAGGGGAGGGGTGAATTGCCCTACAAAGTTAAACTCGAACCTTTCTCGGATTTCAACTATATAACATAAACACTTGTAATAAAAAGTAGAGACTAAGTAAAGAAATCATACACCAGAGATTTACTTGGTTTGCAATCAGAGGATTGCTAATCCAAGGAAAGTAAGCGCACTATGATCTCCTCTAGGCGGAGAAGCCTCTTTACAACGTTGACAGCACAAATGAAAAGAACACAACTGAAAGCACAGAAAGAATTGATTACAAGTGAGTTAAACTGAATGTGCAAACCAGTACTATATTTATAGTACTGGTCCGGGCGCCTGGAAGGAGTTCGGGGCGCCCTGGAGGGGATAAAATTCTATCCCCAACGATCAGATCGCGTTTGACGCGATCCTGATCAAAAAGTCAACTCCGGGCACCCGGACCCCTTAAGTCAACTTTGTTGACTTTTTGTGGTCCAATTCTACTACTCCGGTTTAGCTCGTTTCGGTCCGGGTCTGTTCGCTCCGGCTCCGTTAGCTTGGGTGATCTCGGCCTTCCGGAATAGGGCTCACCCGAACCCATGTTCCGGCCTTCTCCTCGAGCAGCCTTCCTTCCCGGTTTCTCGTCCCTCGAGCGCCGCGCACGCTCTTCTCGTCCACCGGTGTACTCTTCCGCGGACACCTCGTCCCTCAGACGCACCGAGCCCGTCGGCTCTCTCCCGTGCCGTCCTTCTCGCTAGCCGCGTCTTCCGCTCGACTTCCTGTGTTCCTAAGCTCTTGCACACTTAGACACAAGGGTTAAACAAACGCAGGACCTAACTTAGCTTGTTTGATCACATCAAAACACCTTGGGGTTCCAACAATCTCCCCCTTTTTTATGTGAGCAACCCAAGTTAAGTTAGGGTAACCATATGCAATAAAAACGATTTATTTTCCAATAAGTCCAAATATTTTTCAATTGAAAAATTATAGTATCTCCCCCTAGACTTAACATACTTCTCCCCCTTTGATCACATAAAAATTGGGGCATAACTTATCTCAACATTCCCAAAAAAATTTCTAATTAAACAATTTAAGTCAATTTTAAAAAAATGATAAGGCAAAATTATCATAAAAAAAATCCTAAGTTAACTTTAAAAAAAAATTCTAAGTCAATTTTAAGAAAAATTATAAGGCAATATAAAAAAAATTCTAAGATAACTCAAAAGATTTCTAAGTTAATTTTCATAAAAATTTCTAAGATAGTTAATATTAATTTCTAAGGCAATGTTTCAAAAGAGAATATCTAGTTTAAAAAAAATTCTAAGTCAATATACAGAAAAATTTTTAAGTTATTTTTCATAAAAGATTTCTAAGGCAATTTTCAAAGAAAAATGTCTAAGACAATATTCATAGAAAAATTCCTAAGTTAAAAAATATCTAAGTCAATAATTTTCAGAAATTTTCTAAGTCAAATAAAAAAATTATTTTCCAATTTTTTTTATTTATAAATTAATTTTAAATATTTTCTAACACAATTGAATAACTCTTTTAAAGCATTAGGTAAATTAAATTAATACTTTTTCAGTTAGTCAATTAAACTTTTCATTTCGATACTTGGCTTCCAGGTCGTGGCGAGACACTAGGCCTTCTTGGTTATTGGAGCAACAACCACTTCCTTAGACAAAGCCTCATAATGAAATTAGTCGTTTAATTTCCTTGCTGAAAATGCTAAGTCTAATTTTAGATTAAACAGGTTTTTGAAACCCAGTAGAGATTCCTACCTACAGGGTTAACCAAGTATTTCCTAGGTACATAGATTTTTGATATATTTCTAATTTGACTTTGATGAAATCTATAGTACCAATTTAAACCTCTATAATTGCTAAAAGTAGAAATATTTGAACTTTTATATTTTTTCAATCTTTCTATTTCTTCTTTTAGTTTTTCATTTTCAATTTTCAATTTTTCAAAATCTTCTATAAGACATGATTTTGCCAAAATTCTTTTTGTTTCTAAAATTTCATTTTCTAATTTGGCATTTTTATTTTCTAATTTATACATGGATTTAGTCATAGCTTTTATACCAGAGTAAAGCTGATCAGGGGGTAAGAGTCATACCTCACTTACCATGTCGGATTTGAAGCCTGAATCTCCCCCTGCTTCACTGCTTTCATCCAAGGTCGCTCCCCCTTCATCGATGCTAGGTTCTGATATACTTTGTCTATCGTAGCTGGCCATTAGTGCTATTCCAGCATATTCTTAAGCTTCTGATTCGGATGAAGAAGTGTCGTTCCAAGTTGCTTTTAGGTTGTGTTTCTTGGGAGACTTCCTTTTGGCCTTTTTGAGTTTTGGGCAGTCTTCTCTTAGGTGTCCCTCCTTCTGACACTGGTAGCACCGTACCTTTCTTCCACCTTTTTGATTCCTTTTATTCTGCATTTTAAATTTATTAGATCTAAAAAACTTTTTAAAATTTCTTACCATGTATGCTTCTTGATCGTCTTCGGAGTCTGACTCGAGTTCATCCTTCTGGGTTACGTTCAGCGCCATAGTCTGGGTTGTATCCTTTGTCGTTCCTGCATACCTGGTTTCATGCAATTCAAGAGTAGAAAACAACTCTTCTAAAGTGCTTACCTCCAGGTCTTTTGAGATGTAGTAGGCGTCGACGATTGATGTCCATTCCGGAGTTCTTGGAAACGCGTTGAGCGCGTATCGTATAGTGTCCCGGTTTGTTACCGTTTCACCGAGGTTCTCGAGACCAGTAACTAGTTCTTTTACCTTTGCGTGTAAACCAGCTACTTTCTCACCTTTCTCCAGACGGATGTTCATCAGTTTGTTGCGGAGGATGTCCCTTCTAGCGAGCTTTGCTTCGGACGTGCCTTCGTGGAGTTCCAAGAACTTCTCCCAAAGTTCTTTAGCAGATAAATAGTTTCCGATGCGGTTGACCTCTTGAGGCGGTAACACGCTCAGCAGGTGATGTTCCGCACGGCTGTTTGCTACCGACTCATTCTGCTCCTTCTTTGTCCAATCGCTCTCTTCTTTTTCTTTTCCCTCTTTATCTATTGGAGCTACAAAACCATATTTCATAATAAATCGAATTTCAAAATCTGTTTTTAGGAATACCTCCATACGACGCTTCCAGTCTGCGAAGTTCCCCTCGAATTTTGGTGGGACGATGCTTGGTCCGGCCATCTTGTTGCTTCGATCGGCAGTTAGTCCTCCTGAAGCGCCTTGCTTTGATACCACTTGTTGGTCCCTTTGTAGGCCGACAAGAGGGGAGGGGTGAATTGCCCTACAAAGTTAAACTCGAACCTTTCTCGGATTTCAACTATATAACATAAACACTTGTAATAAAAAGTAGAGACTAAGTAAAGAAATCATACACCAGAGATTTACTTGATTTGCAATCAGAGGATTGCTAATCCAAGGAAAGTAAGCGCACTATGATCTCCTCTAGGCGGAGAAGCCTCTTTACAACGTTGACAGCACAAATGAAAAGAACACAACTGAAAGCACAGAAAGAATTGATTACAAGTGAGTTAAACTGAATGTGCAGACCAGTACTATATTTATAGTACTGGTCCGGGCGCCTGGAAGGAGTTCCGGGCGCCCTGGAGGGGATAAAATTCTATCCCCAACGATCAGATCGCATTTGACGCGATCCTGGTCAAAAAGTCAGCTCCGGGCGCCCGGAGGGGTTCCGGGCGCCCGGACCCTCATTAGTGCCCGGGGCGCCCGGAATGATTCCGGGCGCCCGGACCCCTTAAGTCAACTTTGTTGACTTTTTGTGGTCCGATTCTACTACTCCGGTTTAGCTCGTTTCGGTCCGGGTCTGTTCGCTCCGGCTCCGTTAGCTTGGGTGATCTCGGCCTTCCGGAATAGGGCTCACCCGAACCCATGTTCCGGCCTTCTCCTCGAGCAGCCTTCCTTCCCGGTTTCTCGTCCCTCGAGCGCCGCACACGCTCTTCTCGTCCACCGGTGTACTCTTCCGCGGACACCTCGTCCCTCAGACGCACCGAGCCCGTCGGCTCTCTCCCGTGCCGTCCTTCTCGCTAGCCGCGTCTTCCGCTCGACTTCCTGTGTTCCTAAGCTCCTGCACACTTAGACACAAGGGTTAAACAAACGCAGGACCTAACTTAGCTTGTTTGATCACATCAAAACACCTTGGGGTTCCAACAAGAAGAGCTTCAGCAAAAAGAACCTACAGAAGATCAACTCTCCAACCAAACCAAGGAACGTGACTTGGTTCGGGTGCAACAAAAAGGGTCACTACAAGAACGAGTGTCTAAGATTAAAGAGCGACAAGACAAAGACAACCAAGAAGAAGGCTCTCAAAGCAACATGGGACGACTCATCTTCAGAAGAATCGAAGGCCGAAGATCAGAAGCACCAGAGTCACCTCACGTTGATGGCCCGCGAAGCAGAATCGGAGGATGAATCGGAAGATGGGTCCGAACCTGAATCGAGTCATGAGTCCGTACTCATTTTTGAAGGTCCCGAAGAGGTATATCTCAATTTAAATAAGAAATTTTTTAAAATCATTGCTTGTTTAGATAAGAAATTAACTACAATAGAAAATGAAAATAAATTGCTCCTTGAAGAAAACCAAAACTTCAAGGAAGAAATCACAGATTCTAATCCAACTCAAGACCTAACACTTGAGGAGGAAAATTTAACACTAAAAATAGAAATTAATAAATTAAAAAGACTTTTAGAAAAATTTACAACAAGATCTAAGAATTTAGATCTTATTTTAAATAGTCAAAAAGCAGTCTACAATAACACCAGACTTGGCTACAAGTTAAGTTCAAATAAAATATTTAAATCACTAATAACTCAACATAAAAAACAAAATAAAGCTTGGGTTCCGAAAGCATGCTTAACCATGCAAGTAGAAATTAACCAATATTACATACCCAAAGATGAAATATACTATGTAATATCTGATAAATCAAATCAAAAACCAAAACACAAACCTAGACCAACAAAATCAAAATCAACATATTTTAGAACCCATCAAAAATCAGATTACCATCAAATTAAATACAATTATAAAAGTAACAGACATAAACCTAGAACTAAAACTTAAAAAAGTACAGGCCAATAATCCAGGCGGAGGCCCCAGAATAGCTGGCACCTCCAAAAATAATCTACCCGACAAGTAACTGAAACTAACCTATCCGACAGGGTAATTAGGACTAGTTAAAAAGGGACAACAGTTTAACTTGACCTATGGTACTGGTGAAGTTTTGGATGATAGTACGTTAGGAAAACTTAGTCTATGTATGTCTAGGAAGATATGGCTTCGACCTAGTGCATTTGGCTAAGTGGAACTACCCGAAGCTACCCCTTACGGATCCTAACCAGTTAGACCAAGGTTTTGTATTAAGTTCAGTGGATAGGAATATTTGGAAAACCTCAAAGGCATGATTACTCTAATGATATCCAAGTGACTCACCATAGCCCAAAAGTTTATCCAAAGACCGTCTATTTGTTTAGCCTAAAGCTAAACTTGAATCTAACACAAAGTTAAACCAAACCCTAAAACTGAACCTAATTCATCTCACAAAATTATAGGATTCCCTGATTGAAAATTTAAATCAGGTGAGATAACTAAAGATTAAATTAAAATTAAATTAAATTAAATTAAAATTAAAATTAAAATTAAAATTAAAATTAAAATTAAAATTAAAATTAAAATTTAAATTAAATTTAAATTTAAATTTAAATTTAAAATAAAATTAAAATTAAAATTAAATAAAATAAAATTAAATTAAATTGAATTAAACAAATAACTTTAAAATTATCCTTTTAAAAAGTATTTTAAAAAATTATTCTTTTAAAAACTTTAAAAATCATTTTAAAAATTCTTTTAAAAACTTTAAAAATCATTTTAAAATTATTTTAATTTTTTTAAAAAAACTTTTAAAATTATTTTTAAAATTATTTTAACTTTTTAAAAACTTTAAAAATCATTTTAAAATTAATTTAATTTTTTAAAAAAACTTTAAAAATCATTTTAAAATTTATTTTAAAAACTATTTTAAAAACTTTAAAAATAATTTTTAAAATTTATTTAAATTTTTTAAAAAAAACTTTAAAAGATCATTTTAAAAATTTATTTTTAATTTAAAACTTACAACTATTAAAAAAACGTGGTCAGAGACCACGGTAAAAAATCAGGGGTGGGCGCCCCTGGTATCACCTTCCGAGGCACCCGGAAGGGACTCCAGGTGCCCCTCCCCGGCTGACTCCGAGCGCCCGGACCCCCCATATAAGGGGGGCAGGGGCGCCCCCTACCTTTGCACCTAAACATTTCCACTCTCGCGAAGTCTCTAACCGAGTTATAACATGAGAGTGATCAAAATTAAAATTTTACTTCTTCCTACGGTTATTATAGTGCTGCGAGTCAACTGAGGTCGTCAGTTCAAGTATTTCTTTCACGATGCCTCGGTAAAAGTTTCTTTCTTTTCTTTTAAATTGTTTTATTTCAGTACTTTCTGCTTAGTATGTTTTTTTAATAATTTAGGAAGTGTTCTAAATTTGATACTAGGCTCTCTACTGCTAGCACGGACCCTAGGTTTCCATCTGAAGAACTTAGGATTAGGTTTCATAGTACCATCTACAGTCCTATTTGGACTAGATGTTTAGATAGATATTTCTTTGCACGTTCATGCATTCCTACTGTAGAAGTCATTGACTACTACAAATTGTATCGTCTAGTTTATTGTACGAGTCCAGTTAACATAGGTTTATGTGTTGAACTCTACAATAATATAGTTAGAGTAGATGACCACGTATATACCATTAGGGTAGTCGACATGGATATCACGTTATCCCCTGCCATCATCCGTACTTTTCTAGAGTTACGACCTTTTGCATGCACTTTTCAGTGTTATCCACCTAGGGATCCACCATTTGGTGATCCCTACTCACACATCACACTAGATACGATCCATTCGTACTTCTTTGGAGAGGAATGTGTTGTTGGTGTGGGAAGCATCCGACGATCGAACACAAGTTTTGATAATGGGAAAGGGATTCAAAGTTAAGCTTACTTGTGATCTAACATGTCTAATTGAGCTTGCAGGAAAGTCCTAAGGGTACTTAGGCAGAAGTCCTAGCTGCGATTAGGTAAGGTGAAAACCCTAGGGGGTGGTAACCCTAGGTCCTAAGGGGTGGTAACCCTAGGTGGAGGAAAACCCTAGGGGGTGGTAACCCTAGGTCCTAGGGGGTGGTAACCCTAGGTGGAGGAAAATTCTAAGGGCGGGTAACCTTAGGTCCTAGGGGGTGGTAACCCTAGGTGGAGAAAACCCCTAGGGGGCAGTAACCCTAGGCGGAAAGTCCAGTTGGGCTGGAGGACTAGACTGGCATCAGGTAATCTCTCCTGAGGAGAGTAGGTGAGGACGCGTTCCCCGGAAGAGGGAACAGTAGGCATTAGTTCGACCTAGGGTTTTCGGTCGGAAATCTGAAGTCAGAACCGGACAGTCCAGTGACTGTCAAAACATTTATAATTATGCTATTATTATGTCCTGACTTTGTCTTGCAGGATATGTGTTTGTTTTTGGGACTAACATGTCTTGCAGGGTCAAAAGAACAAAGGTTATCTCGGATGAATAGTATTTGAGGTGCCTCCATGGAGCTTAGAAGCGCCTCGGGTGCAAAGGTGGGCTGGCTGCACAGTGGGCTTGGAGGCGCCTTAGAGGACAATCGAGGCGCCTTGGATGAAGGCTTTGAGGCACCTCAGAGGGTTGATTGAGGCACCTCCAGGCAGATAAGAGGCGGTGATTCGAAGCTCATCTCAGCGTTCGATCCGGGATAAGAATTGGGCTTGAGGCGCCTTGGACTAGCATTGGAGGCGCCTTAAATGTTCAATAAAAGGACATCTCGAGCAGTAGTCAAATACATCAATTCCAAGACATCTTTGAGCTGCATACTGCTCACGAGATGATCCGGCTAAGCTACGACAAGACTTCGACGACTTGAAGCTTCAAGATCATTATTTTCATCGTCGATATAATTTGTATTTCAATTTTAATATTGTACTTTAAAGTTGTAATCTCATTTATAATATTATAGTTGTTGCCCACCGAAAGCGATCAACGATCGCCGGCTCCGAACTAAGTAAATAACTTGTGTTCGTGTTTGTCTTTTATTTTATTTCGCTGTTTATTACTCAATAGATTTTCAAATCCGAAACACGTGAAAGCCACGAGCACTATTCACCCCCCCTCTAGCGCTTCTTAATCCAACAATTGGTATCAAAGTGGGGTAGCTTTGATTCAGTGCAACCACCAATCAAGCATTTTTCATGGTATTTTCTATTTTTCGGAGTCGATCGGAATCGGTATTCTTGCCGTTTTCCAACGAATCCGAGACTACACCAACGAATCCAGAAGCGAGGATGAATCTGAAGCCGAGTCCGAGAGAAGCCACGGATCCGTATCCGTTTCTGAAGGGTCAAACCCCTCTGTAAGTACGAATCGCCTTTACAGTTTAATCAATTATTTAATGCATAAAGTGGATAAGTCCAAAGTTAGGATCAAGTCGCTTCTAAAGGAGGTGGCATTCCTTAAAGAAGCGACTAATACTGAATCCTTGACTGATCCAGTTTAGACTGGAACATCAACTCAAGGCCAAAAACTTGAGAAAGAGAATTCCAATCCGAAAAGTCAAGTCAAGGATTTGAAGACTGCCTTGGAACGGTTTACACTGGGTTCCAAGAATCTTGACTTGATTCTTGGAAAATAGAAAGTTGTATACAATAGATCCGGATTAGGATTTAAAACCAAAAAGAAATATCAATCCTATCTATCTTTGATAAATATACCAAATAGTAAAATAGTCCAAGTATGGGTACCCAAGTCCAATCTGGTCAATCAAGTTGGACTTGGTCAATATTGGGTCCCCAAGGATCAAATACACTACCTCGATAGACCATATCGAGCCTATGATCCAGGGGGAGCAAATAGAAAAATCATCTTAATAAAAAGATAAATCATTAAAAATTGTAACTCAAAATTAAAAACCTAAATCTAATTAATAAAAAATAAATTAAATCTTAAAAAGAAAATTAATAATGTTGGGGGAGGCTCCAGAATAACTGGCACCTCCAAAACTTAATCTACCCGACAGGGTAACCAAAAGTAGTCTACCCGGTAGGGTAATTAGGGTTAGAATAAAAAGGGACAATAGTTTAACTTGACCTGTGGTACTGGTGAAGTTTTGGACGATAGTACGTTAGGGAAGCTTAGTCCTTGCATGTCTAGGAAGATATGGCTTCAACCTGGTGCAATCGGCTAAGTGGAACTGACCGAAGCTACCCCTTACGAATCTTAACTAGTTAGACCAAGGTTTTGTACTAAGTTCCGTGGATAGGACTATTCGGAAAACCTCGAATGCATGGTTACTCTAATGATATCCAGGTGACTCACCATAGCCCAGAAGTTTATCCGAATAATGTCTATTTGTTGAACTCAAAACTAAACCTGAATCTAACACAAAGTTAAATCAAACTCTATAATTGAACCTAATTTATCTCACAAAATTATAGAATTTCCTGATTGAAAATTTAGATCGGGTGAAATGACTAAGGACACTTAAAAATTAAAAAACAAAATTAAATTCAAAATTAAATTAAATTCAAAATAAAATTTAATTAAATATAAATTAAAATTAAATACAAAATTAAATTAAACTAAATTCAAAATAAAATTAAATTTAAAATAATTAAAATTAAATCCAAAATTAAATTAAAAATCAATTGAAATTAAATTAAAAATTAAATTAAATTAAAATTAAATCCAAAATAAAATTAAATTAAAAATTAAATTAAATTAAATTCAAAATAAAATTCAAAATAAAATTAAATTTAAAATAAAATAAAATTAATTTAAAAATAAAATCAAATTAAATTCAAAATAAAATTAAATTAAATTAAATTAAATTAGATTAAAATTAAATTAAATTAAATTAAATTGTTTTTAAAAACTTATTTAAAAATTTCTTTAAAAACTTATTTAAAAATTCTTTAAAAACTAATTTAAATTTTTTTTAAAAAACTTATTTAAAAAATTCTTTAAAAACTTATTTAAAAAATGTTTTAAAAACATATTTTAAAATGTTTTTAAAACCTATTTAAAAATTCTTTTAAAACTTATTTAAAATGTTTTAAAAACTTATTTAAAAAATTCTTTAAAAACTTATTTAAAAAATGTTTTAAAAAACTTATTTTAAAATGTTTTAAAAACCTATTTAAAAAATATTTTAAAAAACTTATTTAAAATGTTTTAAAAACTTATTTAAATTTTTTTAAAAAACTTATTTTAAAATGTTTTAAAAACTTATTTAAAAAATGTTTTTAAAAACTTAATTAAAAATTCTTTAAAAACGTATTTAAAAAATGTTTTAAAAACTTATTTAAAAAATATTTTAAAAAACTTATTTAAAAACTTATTTTAAATGTTTTAAAAAATTATTTAAAAACTTATTTAAAAATGTTTTAAAAACTTATTTAAAAAATATTTTAAAAACTTATTTAAAAATATTTTAAAAACTTATTTAAAAATCTTTTAAAAACTTATTTAAACAAAATTTTTTAAAAACTTATTTAAGAATATTTTAAAAACTTAGTTAAAAAATGTTTTAAAATCTTATTTAAAAATCTTTTTAAAACTTACTTAAAAATGTTTTAAAAACTTATTTAAAATCTTTTGAAAACTTATTTAAAAAATGTTTTAAAAACTTATTTAAAAATGTTTTTAAAAACTTATTTAAAAACTTATTTAAAAAAGTTTTAAAAACTTAATTAAAAAACCTTTTAAAAACTTATTTAAAAATGTTTTTAAAACTTAATTAAAAAATCTTTTTAAAACTTATAATGTAACAACGACCCGGCCCCCCCCCCCCACACAGCCCCTTGGACGCCCCAAGGCGGCCCTCGGCCGTGCCGTTACTCACTAGAACTTCCCACCCTTGACCAGTGGATTTTTGCCTTCCCTAGGATTCGAACTCTAGACCTCCAGGATAAGTACTAAAGTTTATGAATCCTGGTAGCCAAGTGAGCGGCTCACTTGGCTACCAGGATTCATAAACTCTAGTACTTATCTTGGAGGTCTAGAGTTCGAATCCTAAGGAAGGCAAAAATCCACTGACCAGGGGTGGGAAGTCCTAGTGAGTAACGGCACGGCCGAGAGCCGCCTTGGGGCGTCCAAGGGGCTATGGGGGGGTCGGGTCGTTACAATAAAAGGCGCCTTTTTATTGTAACGACCCGCCCCTCGGCCCCTTGGGCAGCCCATTTGGCAGTCCCTTGGGCGGTCCAACTGGCGATCCCTTATGTCATCGACCGATGACCCTCGGGTGTGTGGCATTACTCACAAGGTCTTCTCACCCCTGGCCAATGGATTTTTACCTTCCCCAGAATTCGAACTTTAGACCTCCAAGATAAGTACTAGAGTTTATGAATCCTGGTAGCCAAGTGAGCGTGTCATTACTCACTAGGACTTCCCACCCCTGGCCAGTGGATTTTTACCTTCCCCAGGATTCGAACTCTAGACCTCCAGGATAAGTACTAGAGTTTATGAATCTTGGTAGCCAAGTGAGTGGCGCTCACTTGGCAGGATTCATAAACTCTAGTACTTATCCTGGAGGTCTAGAGTTCGAATCCTGGGGAAGGCAAAAATCTACTGGCCAGGGGTGGGAAGTCATAGTGAGTAACGGCACGACCGAGGGCCGCCTTGGGACGTCCAAGGGGCTGTGGGGGGCCAAGTCGTTACATATTAAAAAATCTTTTAAAAAATTATTTAAAAAATGTTTTAAAAAACTTATTTAAAAATATTTTAAAAACTTATTTAAAAATATTTTAAAAACTTATTTACAAATCAATTTAATCAATTAACTTAATCATCCTATTAACAACTAAATTAGTTAGCCTAAATAAATAAAATTAATTAATTAATAATAAAAAAAAGGGACACGTGGCGCCTATCGGAGGCACCTCCCACACACAGGAGGCACCCTCGAAAGCGACGGGAAAAGTCCCGTTGACCCCACTTGAGGCGCCTCAGATCATCGCCGAGGCGCCTCTAAGGGCACATTTAAGACGCCTTAAGGCAGGTTTAAGGCGCCTTCGACCTAAATTTTTACAACGAACAGAACGCTTTCGGTTCATTCTTTGCCAAAGTTTCCCACTAGTTCCCGAGCGATTAAACTCATATTTCCACCCTTCAACTCCTTAAATACCCTACAATGCCTCCTAGGTATACCTTAGACCATTCTAATACTCTTCCATGTGATTTTTATGCATTTTTTCTTGTCATATATGTTGTTTAAATCAAAATAGGAAACGTCGCAATGTCGATCCCACTTCGGCTAGAATCCCATCCATGGATCCTAGATTCCCCTCAGAACAACATAAGATTAACTTTGCTAGATACACATATGATCTCATTAAACTAGGTACTTAAGTAGGTCTTTTTTTGCTCAGTTCTGTCACCCTTTAGTCAAGATGATAGAGTACTACCATCTGGGTAGACTGGTTTACTGCAGTAATGCAGTAAACCAAGATTTATGCGCACAGTTCTATCACAACCTCAAAAGGGTTGATGATACTACCTATTCCACTAGAGTTGGTGGAACAGACATCCAGTTTACCCCCTCATTGATTCGCACTAGTTTAGAGCTTAGGGCATCTACTTGTCCCTTTTTATGCTACCCTAGTAGGGATCTGCCATTTGGCGATCCTTATTCTCATATTACATTAGATACTATCCATATGTACTTTTTTAGGGAGGAGAGCCCACTTGGTCTGACTGAGTTTAGATCACTTTTTCTTAGGGTACAGGACTACATCATGTACAGAATCCTGACAGCATGCATCTTACCTATCACATCTTAGGACGTCCCGAAGATGAGACCCTCACATTCATTCTTTTTGTATGCCTTGAGTCAGCGGTTAGACATAGACATAGCATTACATATGTTCCACAATATTCTTCATGCATCTAGTACAGTCACATCCCTTATGGACCATATGCCCTACTGCCATGTTCTGACCTTCATATTTTCGACCCTTAGGATAGACACGACCAGAGGGACAGTTATCCCTCTTACACCATATGACGAGTTAGGGCAGCGCCATCTTAAGTTAGCCCGTGTAGTGGTCACCGCTGAGGGGATTCTAGCCTGGAGGGGCCGGCCACAGCCAGCAGTTGCTCCGATCAAGCCAGGGGCCAAGGACGAGCTTCCCGATACTGATCCTGGAGAGGGAGAGGAGTGGACCGAGTTCATAGCTGAGGAGTTATTCGAAGATCCATTACCTTCCACTTCAGCCGGGCCTTCAACTTCGACACAGCCCTCCGTTGAGGACAGACTTGCTCGACTTGAGCTCCAGTCCGTTCAGAGACGACGGATTGTCTTGGATAGCTATCGCTCACTCCGATCTGAGATAGCTGCCGGATTTGCCTCTCTCTTGGATGAGATACGTCATTTGGGACAGCCGGCACCCGAGCAGCCTCTTGCACCACCTTCAGCTGATGACCCACCAGCTGACGACCCACCAGCTGATGATCCACCAGCTGACTACCCCCCTAGCTGATTCTATCTTTTATGCATTGTATATCACACTTGGATATCTCACTAGTATCTTTTGTTTGCTTGGATATCAGATTAGTAGCTTATTTTTTTCAGACTTTTATATCTGCTTCATGTCTTTGATATTTATTTTAAAAACTTATAGCTTAGTTTTTATAAATTCTAGGAAAAATGTTTTTAAATCCCATTCTTGTTAGATTTTAAAATTTTTGGACTTAGCCTAAGCTCTAACCATAGAAATCATGTACGCCTAGTTTCAGCCAGAGCATCTCACAAACAACCTAGGCTTAACTTGCTTGTGTTTGAAAGAAACATAGAATGACGTGAGATGCATAGGGTACATCCTAGACTTCAGAATGCTTATTTCTGTGCATCACAATAAGTCTGGGCGTTAAAAACCAATATCACATTAAACAAGCTAAGTCATTCAGCCCTAATCAAATCTAACTGGATCAATTTACTTAACTTGACTAACCAAGTGAAAGTTGTTACCCTCTATGTATTCAGCTAGTAGCTAAATGGTTAGACATGTGGCTACGAAAATTTAAGTGCTTAATTTTAATATTTTAAGTTACTCATGCTTGGACTTTAGAACTTAACAAATTTTTCTAAAAGTGCAAATGGCCTTAGTTAAAATTTTCAAAAGTCTTTCAAATATCTCTAAGTATTTTCATAAAGTTTTTTTCCAAAATTTAATATGTTCTTTTCAAAATTTAGCTGAATGTTTTCTAAAACCTCTTTTAAAATTAAACTAAGTATTTTTTTCGGAAAGGTTTTTAATTTAACCTCACTTTGTTCAAAAACCTTTCGAAATTAACGAAATATCTTTTAAAAAGACTTTAACTAAAAATGTTTTAAACAAAGCCTTTTCGAATTTAACTAAGTCTTTTTCAAAAAGCTTTTCAAAGATTTATCTAAATATTTTTTCGAATTTAACTAAGTTACTTAAATCACAATATTCTTCCTTAGCTGAAGTTACTTTTCAAACTTAGTCTTTTAAAGCTATTTAAAAATCACTTAGCTAAAAGCCTTACAAGACTATTAAAAATCTAAGTCTTTATTCCTTTATTCTAAAAACACCATTATCCTTCAAAAATTTCTTTTGAAAAATTAAAAATAAACTAAGGCCATTGATCACTGTTCATCTTATTCCCTTGCCTATTTTGATATATGGCAAAGGGGGAGAGAGTAGGAAAATTCAAAATTCAAGTAGAAAATTTCAAAGTAAAAATTTACAAAGGGAAAACTTTTATGAAGGCGGAGCTTTTGTAAGCTTCTATTTAGGGGGAGCTTTATATGTGCTTATTTATGTGGGTGCTGAATTTATGTATATGCTTTATATGTTTATGCTAAATTCATACTTGTGCTATCATTGTCTTTTCTTTTTACTTAACTTTGAATTTCGGTTGTCATAATAAAAAAGGGGGAGATTGTTGGTGCGGGAAGCATCCGACGATTGAACCCCAAGTTTTGATAATGGCAAAGGGATTCAAAGTTAAGCTTACTTGTGATCTAACATGTCTGATTGAGCTTACAAGAAAGTCCTAAGGGTACTTAGGCAGAAGTCCTAGCTGTGGTTAAGCAAGGTGAAAATCCTAGGTGGAGGAAAACCCTAGGGAGTGGTAACCCTAGGTCCTATGGAGTGGTAACCCTAGGTGGAGGAAAATCCTAAGGGGGGTAACCTTAGGTCCTAGGGGGTGGTAACCCTAGGTGGAGAAAAACCCTAGGGGGCGGTAACCCTAGGTCCTAGGGGCGGTAACCCTAGGCGGAAAGTCCAGTTGGGCTGGAGGACTAGACTGGCATCAGGTAATCTCTCCTGAGGAGAGTAGGTGAGGACGCGTTCCCCGGAAGAGGGAACAGTAGGCGTCGGTTCGACCTAGGGTTTTCGGTCGAAAATTCGAAGTCAGAACCGGACAGTCCGACGACTATCAAAACATTTATAATTATGCTATTATTATGTGATGACTTTGTCTTGCAGGATATGTGTTTATTTTTGGGACTAACATATCTTGCAGGGTCAAAAGAACAAAGGTTATCTCAGATGAACAGTATCTGAGGCGCCTCCATGGAGCTTGGAGGCACCTCGGGTGCAAAGGTGGGCTGGCTACACAGTGGGCTTGGAGGCGCCTTAGAGGACGATCAAGGAGCCTTGGATGAAGGCTTTGAGGCGCCTCAGAGGGTTGATTGAGGCGCCTCCAGGCGGATAAGAGGCAGCGATCCGAAGCTCATCTCAGTGTTCGATCCGAGATAAGAATTGGGTTTGAGGTGCCTTGGACTAGCATTGGAGGCACCTTAAACGTCCAATAAAAGGACATCTCGAGCAGTAGTTGAGTACATCAATTCCAAGACATCTTTGAGCTGCATACTGCTAACGAGATGATCTGGCTGAGCTTCGACAAGACTCCGATGACTCGAAGCTTCAAGATCGTTATTTTCATCGTCAGTATAATTTGTATTTCAGTTTTAATATTGTACATTAAAGTTGTAATCTCATTTACGATATTATAGTTGTTGCCCACCGAAAGCGATCAACGATCGCGGGCCTTAGAGTACGAGTCGCCACAGGCTCCGAACCAAGTAAATAACTTCTATTCGCGTTTGTCTTTTATTTTATTTCGCTGCTTATTACTCGATAGATTTTTTAATCCGAAACACGTGAAAGCCACGAGCGCTATTCACCCCCCCCTCTAGCGCTTCTCGATCCAACATGGGTACCCACTGTTACCATGTTTAGATCTGTCTCCCTTCGATTCTAGGATTATACCCTCTATAGGGTCCTGGTCTCCTGCATTTTGCCACTGACCACTCGCGATATCGCGATGATGCGTCCTTTCCACTCATTTTTACTTTTTATACTATGCCATAGATTAGACATAGACATTAGTTTGCATATCTTTCATACTATCATTTATTCAACTGGATTTGTCACAAGCAGATGGGTTCATATGCTCTATTACCATATTTTGACTGCATTCCTTGCATCCCTAGAGATTGATGTCACTGGAGGTGATGTCAAAGTCTTGACCGTGTTCGACATGGTAGGGTCTAGGAACTTTTCCTCAGGAGGGATACATATAGATGATGAGGGTGTTATGTCTTGGCAGAGGGGGGCCCAGCACCCACCTGCTCTGGACGACGAGCCAGATGCTGAGGAAGAGGCAGCAGGGGTAGATGAGTTTATGGATGCACTTTTCAACGGAGATCACCCTGCTCTGGCACCACCTCCAGTACGAGCACCAGGTCTCGCCCCTCGCACCCTAGATGACCGGGTCAGCTATCTCGAGACAGCCGTGACTGGTCTTCGGGAGGAGGTCTCTGGCATACGATAGGAGATCGTCGATCTTGGACGAGACGTACGACAAGACATCTCTGATCTTCGACGAGATTCCTAGACTCGACACGCCGAGCTAATAGAGATGTTTCGCTCCTTGGGTTCCAGACCATCCTCCTCATCATCCCGATAGCTTAGGCTGCCACTATCTCGATATATTAGATTGTTATTATCCACATATACTTGACTTTTGTGCTTATTGACTTAGTTATATTCTCATCTCGAATATTGACTTATCTTGCTCTGTCGAATAAACTAGGATTCTTAAAGTTGTCTATTTTCAAAAATGGTTGTTTTTAAATTCTAGGATAAAAATTTTCTATTTTCTAAATTTCCCATTTTTAGAATTTCAAAAATAGTTTTAGCCTTAGACTAGATCAATCCCTTAGAAGTATGTTCCTATAGAGCTAGTACTTGAGCACCTCACCAACACACTAGGACTACCTTGTTTGTGATTATTAAATATAGAAAGGGGTGAGATGCATAGGCATATTGCCTGCACTTAAGATGCTTATTTCAATGCATTGACATAAGTTTCGGCATTAAATATAAAACAAACATCAATCAGGTTAAGTGATTCAGCTTAGTCAAACACTAACTGATTACAAATGGGCTTAACTTGACTAACCATGTGAAAGCTGTTATCCTCTGATAATCAGTAAGTAACTAATTGGTTAGACAGTTATTTTTCATGTCAGGTTTAGGGGGAGGATTAATTATTTCCATATTTATTTTCCCTTTATTAAAAATATTTTGAAATTAGTTTTTCAAAAATGTTTCCTTAAAAATACTTTAACTCTGTTTAACAAATTTGACTTATTTTTATAAATCTAATTTGATAAATCTATTTTTGAAAACTAACTTTTATAAAACTAAGTTTTTTTAAAGATTTGGATCTTAAAAAGCTATTTTTTTTAGTTTTGAAAATTAAATTTTACAAAATTAGTTTTGAAAATTGGATCTAACTTAATTTTGAAAAATTAATTTTATCCCCTTAGTGTTGATTTTATAAACTTGACTTTGATACTTGAAAATTAACCGTTATAAAAATTTTGTTTGAAAAGTGTTTCAAGTTCAAACTTATTTTGGAAAATAGGTTAATTTTGTAAAGTTTATATTTACAAATTACTCTAAAAATTTACAGAGTTATCTTTCTAAGCTTTCTAAGTTAATTTCTTTTAGCTATTTTGAAAAAAGTTAAAAGATAAAAATTAAAAGCAAAATTTTTAAATATTTTCTATGTTTTAAACTCCCCCAAGTCAATCTGATTTTAATGTAAATTCTCTATTGTATTTTTTTTAACCACTTAAATTTTCTGTGTTATTTTTTATGAATGTCAAAGAGAAAGGGTTTGGTGGTTTAAGTTAGTTAAACAATAAAATACCAAATATAAAATATGACTAACTTAAAAACCTTATAAATGCTTATTTTTTACTTGCATATTTTTTCACTAACTTAATCCAGGTTGTCATTGCATCAAAAAGGAGGAGATTGTTGGTGCGATTAGCACTAATGGTCTAACTCAAGTTTTGATGAATGACAAAGCAGGTTAAGTTAGTTTCATTTATGATCTAACACTTTGATCAAGTGTGCAGGAGAAGTCCAGACAGGTCGACGGGCTGACCGGATGTCTGGCACGAAGCCCAGCTAGGTCGACAGGCCGACCAGATAGCTAGCACGAAGGCCAGACAGGTCGACGGGCTAACTAGATGTCTGGCACGAAGCCCAACTAGGTCAAATGTCGACCGGATAGCTGGCACGAAGTCCAGATGGGTCGACGGGCTGACTAGACGTCTGGTTGGTAAGTTGAGGTAAGTCACTAGAGGGGAGTGACTGTGAGGACGTGTTCCCGGGAAGAGAACTTAGGCGCTGATCCAACTTAGAACCATTTCAGAACTCTAAGTTGAGATCTTGACTAGATTCCGGTCTCAGTGAGACGAAATCTAATTCCTATTCTTTTCTTTAACTATGATAACACTTTGTTTCGCAAGGTAGTATAATTTGCATTTGTCTCAGATTAACGTTTTCTTGCAAGAAGGCGATTACTGGAAAATAAGGGTCCAGGCGCTCGGAAGGGATCCGGGCACCCGGAATGCAAGTTCTATCCTTATCGCCACTTCACCACATGGAGCTTCATGGCTGGCTGGGCTACGTCACACTCTAAGCGCCCGGAAGGGATCTGGGCGCCCGGAGCCTCCTATATAAGGAGGGTGAGCCCTGGAGCAAAGAACAACTTAGAACAAGATCTTCCAATTCTTACTCTTCTGTGTTGTGCTCCTGTGATGCTGGGAGGCTTCTCCAACAACGTGTTGTCTTTCCTTTTTCTTTTTATTTGTCGGTATTTCCTTTTTGTTTAAAAGCACTTGTACTTCACTTGTAATACTTTTTATGAACTGCTAGTGGATTGCCAACGAAAGTACTCGATGAGTGTAGGCCTTGGAGTAGGAGTCGACGAAGGCTCCGAACCAAGTAAATTAATTCCGTGTTAGCATTGTTGTTTCGTTTTTTCCGCTGCATACTTATGATAAATTTTTAAATCGTTATTCACCCCCCCCCCCCTCTAGCGAATTCATCGATCCAACACCATTGGTTGCCAGTTCGAAGAGCCGAAGGATCCGCTTGACGACCTTATCAGTAAATGAGTTCGAGCTGAGGTAAGTTTGTTTCATAACTTCAAATCTACTCAGCTCAGCCTCTTGGTAGGTGGCCAGAGTCGTGCGGGAAGCCTCCAATACATCCTCGGCAGCTTTTAGCTACCCCCTAAGCGAAGCCTCCTCAGCCGAGCGATTATTCCACTCAGTGACCAAGAAGTCTTCGGCTTCCTTGAGCTTCTGGGAGAGGTTCCGGGCCTCCTGGTTCTTCAGCTCCAGATCGGCAATAGTCCGGTTCTTTCTAGCCATAGCCGACTCAATTTTCTTTTCAAAAGTACTGACCTACTTGTTGAGTCGGCCTAGCATCATCTCCTGATTAGCGGACTTTGCCCGTTCGGCCTCGAGGAGCTTATTGGCATTCACCACATCGGCCTTCAATTTGTTAACCTCGGCGATCGATGGCCCTTCGGAGGAGGATGCGCTGCTCGAGATCTTGAGTTTCTTAAGCTTGTCCTCCACAAAGGCGAGCCATTGGCACATGGCTTGGCTCTCCACCCAAAACTGTAGATGAACGGACAAGTATTAGCACTGATCGAAGGTAAATCCTGAATTTACATTAAAAATCCTTACCCCCGTAGCCATTTGTGTATGACTATTGGCAAGCGCTCCTGGAGGCATCACCCCCGCTTGGCCCCTGGCTTCCTCCCAGACTTGGGCAAGTGGCCCTCATATGATGATTTGGTGTTCGGGAGTGCGGGACTGGGCGTTCGGTTCGCTATACTCCTCCATGGGCAGACGGAGTATCATCGTGATAGAGCGCCTATCGCTTGGAGCCGAGTGAGCCGAGGCCTCTTGGTTGGAGGGGCGGGGCACGGGCACTGGAAGGATGTTGGGCCGCAAAACCCTCGATGGTCGTAAGACTGGAGGCAGGAAGGCTACGAGCGGCGCAACAATTGGCAGCGCGGTAACAATCTCGGGCGGCAGCTCAGCCAAAGAAGGTGTCCGATCAGATGACGAGGCCTCCGCCTTATCAGGGATGGGTGTGGGTGACGAAGTCCTGACCCGCTCGGTAGCCCTCAAAGCAGAGGTGGCGGATTGAGAGGGTGTGCCCGCACAATGCCTCTTCCGCCTCGAAAGTGGCTCGTCAGATGAACGGGAGCCTTCGGTCCGAGCGGCAGGCAGTGACTCAGGTGGAGGGAGCGGCTCACCAGCCACTTCGATGCTGGGCATCTGGCTGGCGATGTCGTCGCCCGCCACAGTGGGCGTCTCCCCGCTCTCGACGAGCAAATCTTCGTGGGAGCCGACCGGTAGAAGGTCGCGGCTCGCCAGTTCCTTTACAGTCGCCGCCTCGACCTTAGCATCCTTAAGCTTTGTCTGGCCAGTCACACGTGCTCGCAACATGACTTCGGCTACAAAATAAGAAAAGAAATCAGTTAGACTCAAAAGAAAGGATCAAGTAGTTCCATACCTAAGTCGCTCGGGAGCCGGGTGCGGATCAGACTCAGGCCAAAAATGTATATGACACCCTCTAGTAGCAGCTTATGGATGTCATACTTATGACCGACCATCATGGATGCTACATGTAGATAGTCCGATCAGCTCTTGTATTTCTTCAGATCGGGTTAGGTGGTAATCCGACATGCCAGCGGGTCCGGAAGCTTGGCCGTTCAGGAAGGCACATAAAAAAGAAGTATTCCTTCCAATATTTATTGGAAGTCTATATTTTTTCAAAATACACCAGCCCGACCCGAGACTGAAATAGAAAGGTCCCAATTCTGATTGTTTGGGGTAATAGAACTAGTGAAAATTTTGAGGAGTCAGAGGGATGTCGTGCAACAGAAACAACATAATGACGCCGCATGGAAGGCGAAAGGAGTTCGACACAAGTTGCGGAAGGGGAACACGGAAATAATTACAGACTTCAACAATGAAGGGATGGATAGGGAAGCGGAGACCGGCCACAAAATGGTCCCTGAATAGACATATGGTGTCGGTCGGTGGATCATTTGGTCGATCGGATGAAGAAGCTAAAATGATCTTGTGATCAGGGGGAATCTCAAAAACGTTCTTGAGGCTCTTAGTGTCTCCTACATCAAACCTGGTCTCCATGGTGGTGTACCAGAGTCCAGGAGAGGGGTCCGAGGGCTACAAAGAGCTGGTCATTGTAAAAGAAAGCAGAAATAGTGGAAAAAATGTGATCGGAAAGAACAAAAAGACCACAGGAGGGTCACCAGGAACGAAGAAAAAGGCCAAGGATCGAGGATGAGCAAGATAGGGAGGAAAGCTTACTGGAAAGGGGAAGGAAGTTGTCGGAGAAGGGGCGCAGGTCACCAGAACAAGTCGTCAAAGAAGGATCGCACAGGGAACAGAAAGTCGCCGGTAGCTCTCGAGGAAGATGCAATCTTGGAGGAGAAGCCGGCGCTATGAAGTTTATAAACTTCAGGCTCGGCCGATCGAGACCGTCCGATCTAGGGTGCAGAAACCAAGATACAGATCCGGCCGTAGAATTCAAACCGTCAAACATCACATCAACGCCTGTCGCTTCGGGCGTGCGGTGACAACGACAGCGACACGTGGCGCATCCCCATGGGTCAGCATTTAATAGGCGCTATTAACAGACATAGGAGCGTGCTCGGCCTTAATGGAGGGGATTTGCACAAATTCCGAGATATCCGGGTGATGTCAGTGTTGACCGCACTGACTCAAGAACACCAAAGGAAAAATCCCTAAGTGCAAATACTCCTAGCTCCGGACAACCTCAGGAATCAGTACCATGGTCGATCGACATTCTCAAGCAGGCCGGTCGGAGCCCAACCAGTATCACAGCCGATCGGGCCACCGATCTCCAGAGAAAATTTTTGTCCAGTTAGTCGGATTTGCAACCTCCTTCGACTAGAATTGAGGGGGAGATATGTGATGAGGTAATAAGGAGGAGCCCACCTCGCGAAGGGTCATTGCCACGGTGGAGGTCAAGGTCAAGGTGGTCAACGCCCCTATATCACCGGCCGATCGGGTAACCCGCTCTGCCAACTAGGATAATGAAGACCTGATTCGACATCATAACAACTCGGTGAGGTTCCGAGCTTTCGACGCTTAGAAAGACAAGTGTCAAGTATCTGCAAGGGCACGCCTAGCGGCCACCCTACTCAGTCTTATATTGATCTACAAGAGAACAGCAGGGCGGATTTACAACCGAGCTACACAGAAACAGAAGGGCGACTGAGCGATTTTCCTGCTCGGCCAGACAGTGACTCATGGGCCAGGACAGTGGGAGCACAGACCAAGCGGCCTTCCCGCTCAGCCAGATAGTACACTCAGCTGAGTAGAAGGTGAGAACCCGAGCCGAGCAGCTATCCTGCTTGGCCGAGTAAAAGACAATGCTAGCTGGAGATTCTTTTTGGGAGCAAGCACCGATGACAGGCAGCATAGTCGGTGGTTAGCTCAGACAGAAGATCGTACGGCAGAAGATTCCACTATCACTTCAGATATATGCTCGGCTCGTTAAGGTATTGTGTCAGGGACACTTTACTGACACATCTTTTCAGGAAAAGCTTTGAAAAGTGTGTACTCCTTGGGAAGCGTGCACGCGCGCTACAAGGGCTCTATATAAAGAGTGTCCAAGCTTCGTCAAAGGTACGCGCACATTACTGTTGCTACACTGTTCCTTTGCTTCTTTGCTCCGCTGCTTCCACATCGTCGATGACTGACTTGAGTGTCGGAGGGCCAACGCCAGGATCCCTTCCCTGGCTCTGCACTGACGTGGTTGTGGTTACAGGATCGTCTCATTCAGAGTCTATGCACGATCAACAGGAGCTACACATCCCCAACATCCATCGCCTCTACTTTCGGACAGGATCATTTGTCATTCTTATATTCAAAATGGGACAAAGCATTAATTCACTGCAACCATTTTGAGCTTAGAAGCATTTTCCAGATTTGGGCCTTAATTGAGCTAATCACCTGCATAGTTGCTGCAAAAGTAAACAAACTAACTTTTGTAGCTGGGACAAAGCATTAATTCACTGCAACCAATTTGAGCTTAGAAGCATTTTCCAGATTTGGGCCTTAATTGAGCTAATCACCTGCATAATGGCTGCAAAAGTAAACAAACTAACTTTTGTAGCTGGTTGGTATATGAAGTTGAGGATGGTTCATCTTGTTGTCTGGTGCAGCTGGCATGGGAACTAGATCCTCCATCTGTGAAAAAACATCAGTGATCAATTTTGGATCACTAGAAGGTATGTTGGTGGGTGAGAATTGAAAGGGGGATTGGATCAGGACGCTTAGATGGGTTGTTACTTGATTGGGCAAGAATATCTAGGAGAAGAAACATCATCACTCGTTATTCGCTTAATTGCATTATTCTCATCTCATAGCTAGTCACAGTTCTTGCGCTGACTTAAATTCTTGATTATCTTGAGAACAGTGGTTCATATACAATTCTCCATTGTTTTTATTAAAAAATTCAAAAAGCATACTATCTTTGAATTGCTCCTAAAGATTTTTTGCTGACACAAGGTTTCATTATGCATCTTGGCCTTAGTCTTATTGTAGCTGCAGGAAAAATAGAAACTTTCAAGTATATAGCATTCGAGATCTTCTCATTGTGGCTTTATCCTTCTTTGACTCAGTTGACCATTATTTTTCAGTGAAAATACTGTTGCTGTTTCTTAAGTTATTATTTTTGCTAGTATTATGACTACTATGATAGTGTTTAACCTGTTGGTTTGTTCTATTTATCTTGCATATTCTGCTTCCTTTTGTCAGTACTTTATAATTTATATATTGGAATAATTTGTAAATCTTAGCCCAAAACATTGATACTTGTTTTGTGAACATTCTAATGAAGGATATTGTGGGTTAATTACAACTCCATCCTGAAAATGTGCAAGATGCTGCTCAGCTAGCTGAGTTATTTGGAGTTGTGTGCAAAACCAATTTTATGCTCAGAGCCTAGTAGTGTTTATTGGTCAAGCAAGGACAACTTCTCTTGCTGAATGAGTGAACTCAAAATCTCCCCATTTTTATGGCTCAAGATTCATCTTGGCTTCATCGTTTGCTCACATTATTGGATAGTATCCTTTAGATCTTAAGCTGCATGTGTATATGTGTATAAGATTTTAACCTGAAGTGATTTTTTTAAAAAACTTTCTTATCATCTGTTCTCATCTAAAACTTCTCTTAATAAAAATTTAGCTGGTTCGACTCAGGCCACAAGATTTGCTGCTGCAAAGCAAATTGGGGATATTGCAAAGTCACACCCTCAAGAGTTGAACTCCCATCTAAAAAAGGTATCGACACTTTCTTGCTTTATTGATTTTCTTCTTTATTTATTACCAAATCCTAGTTTTAATTGTCTCTTTATCATTAGATTAAACCTCGCAGCTTGTTGTTTGTGGCTGTCTCACTGAGAAGCCATTTTAACATGCTTGATATGTCGAAGAAGTTAAATGCTATTAAATTTTCTTCTGTTTTTTTACCGTAGAAGAGTTTACTTAGGTATTTGCCTTTATGTAACTTGATGTCCAACATGAAAATGGTTCTTTATCACATTGACATTTTTTATTTTAATTACTAAATGATTAAGTTTCTTTCTTTAATTATTTTGATATCGTTCTTCTTTTCTTATCTTCAGCATTTCTGGACATATATTCATACATAACACACCTCATTGTAAAGAATTCTTATAGAATTTTTTAGTTTGAGCAAGTTGGCTATTGTTGTTTTTTCACTGTTGCCCCTATACGGTATTATTAGGATCGTCACATGGACAAAGAAACAACTAAGGTTAAATGTTCTTTAAAGACATTATCTTGGTTCTTATCCTTCTCTTAGTGTGGCATCATATCCATCTTATCATTATCCTTTGCGTTCTCAATCTTTCTTTTGCACTTGTTGAGTACTCAACACTATGAGATAGAATATTATGTTTCTTTTGTCTTTCATTTTGCATAAACTTATGTTTTTTTTTTTTTGGTATGAAAAATTGTGTTTATCTGGTTTCTATTCACTTGTTTTAATTTTAGATTCAGCTAATCCAATTATTTGGATGGTCACCTTTAGTGAATATAGATTCTTGATCCACCTCTTTATCAATGCGTTGTCTGTTCCTTCTACATGGATGGTCACCTTCGGCTTGCTATTTTAAGATTGTAAACTCTATTTCTGGAAAATAGTAATATTTTTTTGATTGAATCTGACTTTTATTTACCACTTGTAACTTTAGTGTATCTATTTTATTTCATGGAAAGTGGATTTTTTACTTTAATTTCTCAAGTTTATATAGAAATACATTACCTCTATCTTTCCTCATCCTCACTTGATTTAGATCTTCTTCCGCTAATTGATTTATATGGATCTTTGTTGTCTTAATCATCAATATAGCAACTGTGACTAGCTTATATTAACTTTGTATCATATGCCTGAAGCCTTAAATATAATTGTTATCTTGTCAAAATTCTTCTTTACACTGCAGAGTGTATGACATTCTTTACTGTAATATGTGTCAGTGTCAATTTTTTTGTTTTGCCTTTTCATTTTTGCACTTCCCTTTCTTTTGGCATCTCATTAACTTAGAACTAGTACCAGTAATTTATCACTAATTACCTACGACATTAAGTAGGATTTCTTTGCTATTTATCTGCAATTAATAATGGATTGTTGATGATATACTCATTTACATTCTACTGATTGATGATGATGTACTCATTTACTCTATTGATCAATACAGAGATATTTATTTATTGATTGATGCCTTAGCACAATGCTATATTTGTTGTTGTGTGACCTAGAGGCCACAGATTTAAGATTCGGAAATAGTCTCTTGGTTCAAGGCTGTGTATAATAGACTTTTCTTTGGGACTCTATATTGGTAAGAGTTTTCTGTATCGAACTACCCTTTTTATTGATTGATGGATGATATACCAATATTTGATGATTATGATAAACTAATAGATCACCTCCACTCCATGCACTTCTTTTGCAATACAAGAGAGCTCACTTGATTAGCACCTGATTGCTTTTAGCTATCAACTGTGGTTCTTTGTAGATATTTTTTTGGAGTCTTTCAAGTCAAGCTTTAATTTTGTTAGGTGGTGATTTGCCTTTTAATTATGTGCATCTTTTTAGTGCCTCTGCTTGTGCAGCTGGCTCTGCATGCAGATTGTTTTCCTGCTTCGACACAAACTTTGCACCATTTTGGTTTATGATTAAGAATGTTTGAGAGACACATTTGCTTATTCAACATCATGTAACCTTGAAATTTAAGATTATCCACCATACACCAGCTGGGCTTGTTGCTCTTTGCAAATTGATTATGATTGCCATTGGTATCGAGAAGTGAGAATTTTAGTGTCTATAAGAGCAACCTGGTTCACTAAATTAAATGTCAAATCTTATTGCATATCCTATTGTTGTCATGTCTTCTCATACCCAGTATTATCTTGGGGCTTGCATACAAACTTGAAAAATTCCCTTTATAAGCCTATTTTAGTTTAAAGAGGATCTGAAATGATCAGTAGCATGGTCTGGGTGGACAACTTTAGTTTTACTCGAATGGATATGCATTTGACTGTTCTATAACCAAAACTTTTAAGAAATGGTTAACAAGCTCAAATCAACTGATTCTTCTTGAACAATGTAGGTTTCCCAATATCTCCGAAGCAAGAACCGGGATACAAGAGTTGCTGGCTGCTCGTGCTGTTGGATCAATTGCTGAGAATGTTAAACACATATCTCTTAAGGAGCTTCTAAAATCCCTAGAAGCCGAGTTGGCAGAAGTTGGATTTTCTGATGCCTCAAGAGATGTTGGAGTGTCCTTTTCAAACATATGCCCCAACACTACCACAGGACTCTCCTTTAAAAGGTTTTATTTGTTGGTGTTCATTTATTGATTGATCTTGGAATATGAAATGTTGTACTTTATTTCTTTGTTTCTTGCAATTTCGACATTAATAAGGTGTTGGAATTTGGATCTCCACTGTTGGCATCAGATGGACAGGTAATGGTGCTTTATTTAAGCCGTAACCTGCTTAAACCCAAATGTTACCTTGCTTCTACCCTTCTTTACTTGTAATTCATTTGTTTTTGCCTTTAATTAAGGTTTCATTCATTTAAGGAAAAACTATTTCAGAATATTTATCTATTTAATTATGGTTTTTTTTGGGATAAATACAAAGGTGCCAAAATGAGGTTTTTGATCATAATTCAGATGTCGTCAGAGGGAGAGGAGATGTTGGCTGGCGAGTGGTTGCGATGGAAACAAGTTTGTGGTCTTATCGATGGACGTTAGACGATTTCGTTGGCGCTGGCTCAAATGAAGGAGGGACCTGCTACAATGTATTTCTCATGAAGAGTGTGAGGTACCAGGCTGTGCGGAGAAGCGGGACCAGGGTGAGAGAGTTCAGTTAGAACCCAAAATAATTAGGAGCAACCTTTAGAAAAATTGTGGATGAGGGTGACGCCAAATCTTGATGATGATTGAGAACAGAGGGGTAACTGGTATTGAGGTTGAATTACCAAATTTAGGCTCTAGTACCAATCACCACAGCACCAAAATTGAATTCTGAAATCACCTAAAAGATTGGGATGAAATGGTTGAAGTGAAGGAGATAAATATCTTATGAAGAGAAAATAAAATCTCACTGAGAGGAAAAACTCTCACTGAAAAAAATCACACACGAAATATTAGAGAAAATTGTTAATTAAAAATTGCACTAATACATGAGATCCTAACGGTATCTTTTATGCATGCGGATATGTAGGTGTACATCATCACTGAAACAATGGTTTTATGCATGTCTTTGAATTAGTTTGCACTTGCAAAAATGGTTCTGAATTTTGATTTCTTCATTGGCCTAATCAACTAGTTGGAATTAGAGAAATTTTACCCTCATTAATTTATATTCATCTAATTTATCCTTTTAGCAGATTGGTTAGTTGTGTGTGTTTTAAAACATTAAGCAAGCATATATTGCCCTTTTTATGTTGCTCTTAAGTTTAGAGGTGTTTTATTGTCATATATTGCCCTTGTTTTATTCCATTGATCGATTCGTTTGTGTTGATTAATTCATGGGCAACCATGGTTTACAATTTGGGAATTCGTGGATTTAATTGATTAAGTTTCTAAATCTTCCAGTAAGGTTTCACAGTATTTTTGTTAAATTGAAATTTCCATGAGGCTGAAGTAGTCGCTCCAAGTTCAATTTTATCTGGTTTTTTTTTTTAAAAAAAAAAATTGCAGTTCATTGTAAAATGAAATAGTGTCATTGTAATTTTAATGTGATCTAGGAAAATAAGGTGGATTAGATTTGAGTGGTAAAGGGGTGTATATATAAAAAGAATTAATATATAATAAATTAATAAAAAAATTCTTTAGACTAGGTTGAGTCCCTAACAACCCTTAAAAAGATATCTCAATAATCTCGATCTCAAATTTAGATCAGTTAGTTCATTTGTTGATGAGTATTAATGGACAATGATTCAAATTGGTGAAGCACATCACTGATTTAATATTATCGTTCACATATTTTTTAATCTACCTATCTTTTATCCTTGTTTTTTAAGGCTAAGATGAGAGTTACATCATTTATTTTTTTTAAGATGATATTATCCTACTTAGTTAATTACCTACATGGATCAGGATAAAGTATCCTACTTAGTTAACATTTTGAGTATGTCCAACTTCTGGTTCATCAAATGACCAGGATTAAAATCTCAAATGGAACAAATATTTTAGAGGTCGTCTAATTTATTCAGTAGATGAATCAAAGGAGAAGAACCTCCAGAATTAAAGAGGCGAGTCCAAAAATTTAGATTATAAAAAATAATAATAATACCAACTTTTAGGTCCAAAATTTCTGAGCTTAGCATTGGCTTATTTTTAAAAGCATCTTTGTTTTAAACATGGTTACCAGATCAATAATTTCTATAAAATGGTTAGAAATAGGATTTTGAAAATTTAACAAGAGTTGATTTTAACTGACCAACCCAAAACCAAAATATAAAAGTCTAAACCAATGCTGAAATTCAATTTAAAAAGTGAAACAAGGATAAATTTTAGAGGCCATCTGGTTACAGCATCTATATATATATAATATTCAACTATCTCTAGAGAAATTATTGTCGCGTCTACCCACCAACTTAAAAAAAAAAAAATGCGACAATTTTCTCTCGTGATCTAACACCCAAATAGTCCTGCGTAGGTGCACTCCCAAATGTTGAAAACACAAGCTTTCGATCAAAGAAGACCCTCGGAAGGATGAATAGGAAAAGCAACAATATCAGAACGAGGGATGCTGAAATTAATTCGACGGAATAGGAGTAAATTGTATTTCTAGATCTAAATTGAGACGAATTCAATAGCCATTAAAGGACAAGGCACTCTATAAATAGATCTGTAGAACGAAACTAAGTGTTGCTTCAAGTTCACAGTACACAATTGAAAACAAAGCGTCGAGAAATACCAAATCAGAGAGTCGATGTAATACGATTGAAAACAGTTCTGATTAAATACCAAAAATGTTGAAGCATATTATCGAGAAATTCCATGAAACAAACGATGGAGCCCATCACGAAAAGGGAAACTAGTGGAAGAAGACAAGTAGTAGTAGTAGTAGTAGTACCGCTGGGGCGGTGGCTAGCTATTTCCCTTTAAGGCGGCCGCCGCCGCGTAGCGACTGCCAGAAGACAGGCCAGTTGCGCTGGGCTTCGGTCCAGCCCAGAAAAGAACCCTCCCGGAGCGGATCCCAACTGGCGGAGACGATCCCGTAGCTGATCCCCAAGAGGGACGCCCCGAAGAAGAAGAAGGAGACGAGGACGGGCACCCAGCTGGGAACGTCCAGCTTTGCCACCGCCTTCAGGTAGTAGAAGAAGGGAAAGAAGAGGAGTCCCACGAAGAGCGGGATCCCAATCGACACTCCCATCCGACGCATCATCCGGTTCGTCACCGCCTCCGGAATGATCCCGCCGCCATCGTCCTCGTCTTCGATTTCATCTTCGTCGTCTTCGTCGAATCCTGGCCTCTTATCACTCTTGCGGTTCTTGCCGGATTTCCGCGGCGAGGGGCCGAAGCCTCGAGGGCTATTGAGCGCCGCCGCGGATCGAGGCGGGTGGAGCCGAGAGCGAGGGATCAGTGATGGATCGGAGAAGCGGTAGGGGGATTGGAGAGGGGCAAGGGCGGTAGGGCGGAGGAAGGAGAGGGCGTTCATTCCGGAGCCGACGAGGTTTATTAGGTGGCTTCTCTGATGGTGGGAACGAGGAGGCTTATCCAGTTACTGATCAAGCTTTTGAGGTGGGATGGACATGCTCTGCTGTGTTTATATGGCCCCACAATATGAAAAATAAAATGAAATTTGATCTTGACATTACCAAAAAAAAAAAAATTGATGTCGTCAATTTATTAACGGGTGTATTTAAAACTATAAAATTCTCTCTCTATATATTTTATCTCTGTGACCGGTAGATATTACGTACGATGGACCACTAATAATATTAATTTTAAGATTTATATAATATCAAATGATGTTATTTTTTTAAAAAATAAGTATAAATATTGATTTTTTAAATATAATATTTAAGTAATAGAAGAAGAGTCTTAACAGACGGTAAAATTATTATTTTATAATATAAAGATTATAAATTTGAATTTAAAAATAGTCTCTTTAAAAAAATTAAGACTATATACAATTATCATTTTTTTTTTATGACCCTACAAGGCGGAAACTTTTGGACCAGATTACCCTTTTAATATTATAATGGTACTGATTTTTTAAATATAATTTTATTGTTTGAATATATACTACAGTGATTGATAGGTAGATATGTGTTTTGAGAATTTTACCATTCTACCTGCCTCTTCTTTTTAAAATATAAAAATAGATAAAATAATAGGTTCAAAATGTATTAAAGAAAAAAGATATTAATTTATGACCATGTAAGCTAATCCATTGGTTTGAATCTATTATTTCTTGTTGGTGTAAGATCACAGAGTTTATTAGTCAATCCATTAGGTTAAGTTGACTAAGTTGGATCCTTTAGAGGGGATGATCGAAAAACCCACTCTAGTTAGGTGTCAAACTTAATGAACGAACTGTTTACTGCCTTAAGCTAGTGAGCCAGATGGACTTGTTGGATGTGTTTCTAAATATGAATTCTAAATCTTACGAACTCAATTAAAAAACATAAAAGTTTTTTATCTAACCAATGGTAACATTTCGAAATTACTAAATTATATAGAATAGTTTATAAATAACCAAATTATGTACCCATTTTCATTTTTGCCCCTCTTATTGTCCCAGTCGAATCGATTTTTTATCCATCGAATTAATTTTTTTAGTCGGTTTTGATTGATTTATGTTTAAAAAATCACTAATCTTAATATATTTTGGTCAAATTGATGTTTGATAGCATTTTTACAATCATAAGAATTAGATGGACACATAGAAATAAGTTTTATGTCGTTTCGAGGTCTCTAGGTCCATCAGCCAATTTCGGCTAAAATCGATTGATGAACCTAGAGTCCTTGAAATGACATAAAATCAGTTCCTATGTGTTCGTCTAATTCTCTTGATTATAAAAATACTATTAAATAATAATTTGACCAGATAAATTGAGAGCATTGATTTTTTGAACATGAATGTGTCTGAAAAATTAATTCGTGTTAAAAAAATTACTACTCTAAATGTATTAGATCAAATTGATCTTTGAGGACATAAATATAATCATAAGAACTAGACAAACTCATGAAACCTCGTTTTACGTCATTCCAAACTCTCTAGATTATCAACTGATTTCAATCGAAATCGACTGATGGAACTAGAGACTTCATAATGACATGAAATCAGTTCCTATGTGTTTCTCTAGTTCTCCTGACTATCAAATAATAATTAAACCCAATATATTGAGAACAATCATTTTTTAAACATGAATGTGCCAAAAAAAACTAATTCATGTTAAAAAAATGACTGTTCTCAATATATTAGGTCAAATTGATATTTGATGGTATAGATATAATCATAAAACTAGACAAACTCATATGACCTAGTTTCACATCATTCTGAGTACTCTAGGTCAATCAACCGATTTTGGTAAAATGAACCTAAAGAGTTTCAGTCAAAATTAATTGATTGACATAAAGATCTTAAAATGACGTAAAACCATGTCCTATGTGTTCGTATAGTTCTTGTGATTATATTCATGCCCTTAAACATCAATTTGACTTAACATATTGAGAGTGGTGATTTTTTTAACACGAATTAATTTTTCGAACACATTCATATTTAAAAAATTACTGCTCAATCAAATTGATAGTTGATAGTATTTTTATAATAAGGAGAACTAGAAGAATACATAAGAATCAATTTCATGTCATTCCGAGATTTCTAAGTCCATCAGCCGATTTTGGCTAAAACCGTTGGCTGATGAACTTAGAGATCTCGAAATGACATGAAACTAGTTACTATGTATTCGTCTAGTTCTTCTGATTATAAACATATATCAAATATTAATTTGCAACAATATATTGGGTGTAATGATTTTTTAAATGTGAATTTGTCAAAACTGGCTAAAAAAATTGATTCAACTAATAAAAATTCGACTCCATTGGGAATACTAGCAAGGGCAAAAATGGAAGTGGGTATATGATTTAGTCATTTATAAACTACTCTATGTGATTTGATAATTTTGAAACCTTACCTGCATGATTCGATAAAAACCTAAAAAAAAATATGTACAAGATTTAGAGAAACAAGTGATAGTTGCATATAGATGCTTAAGAGAAACAAGTTGAAGTGAAAAGTTTTTTATTTTTTGTCCTCCCAAATCAAATGGAAGAGACTTAATTCTACAATTAACCTAATAATCTTTATAATCATAATAATATGCTAATTATCTTCATAAAGGGCTTTCCTTTTTATTATTACCCATGAGTTTCAACATTGTTTGTCGCTTCGGATGAGGGGTTGTCGATCGACAAACCTTTGGGAGTCAAAGGCACCACCAAAGTGGTTGGCATCATAACAAGGGTGGTGGATGAATTAGTAAATAAAATATTATTGCTTCATAAATAATCGGATAGGGTTCATATATATCTTGCTTGTTGAATTTTTTTTATTATCAGGATGGAGTCTTCTTTAGAATTGGCAATACGCTCAAAGTCACACATTGCAATTATGACATTATGATTTTGATGTTTACAATAAAACAATGGACTATGTATTAGAAAATAATTATTATGAGTAAATATTTATTTATTTTCTAGTTATTAGGAAATAATTATTATTAAGAAATATTTATTTGTATCCTAATTATTAGATAATAAATTATTAAAAAATACTTATTTATTTTATAGTATTTTATATGTTTTCCTATTTTATGTGTTTTCCAACATGGTATCATAGCACTAAGCTTAACAGTAATCTTTTTTTTCTTTTCTCCATAATATCCACCAGCTGTCGTCTACAATGGTTGCCGCCAACGACATTATTTGCCGGCTATCTCTCATAAATACTCCTGATTCATCTTCTGCCCTTGTGGTTCTCAACATCAATGCTCAAGCACAGTTGAAACTCACCACCTCTAATTACTCTACATAGCGCTTGCAGTTCACGTCTCTTCTATTCGGATATGACTTACTGGGTTTTGTTGATGGCTCACGTCTCTGCCCCCTACGTAGATAACGCCTATAGATGTCATGGTCCCTCAGGCGAATCCTTATCATATTTTCTGGCTCTGTCAGGATCAACTTCTCCTCAACGCTATTATAGGTTCGATGTCTCCTACTCTTATACAGTTTATTTCCTCATCAACTTCATCTGCAGATACATGGCAGACACTGGAGAGAACCTACGCTGCTCCCTCACGTGGCAGAATTATGACTCATCATCAAATTTTGCCAACCCTCAGCAGGGTAACAGATCTATCATTGATTATATGTAGGACATCAAAAGAAATATTAACGCTCTTGCGCTTATGAATGTCAAAGTTGATTTTGATGGGCTCTCCATTCGTGTCCTGAATGGTCTTAGTCAAGATTATTGCAATATCTCACATGCTTTACAAGTTTGTGACGTCCCTATTACCTTTGATGAGCTATTCGAGCAGCTCCTCAGCTATGAAGCTCAATTAAAAGTCTTGACCATCTCCATCTTTGACGCCAATGACTGCTCTTGTGGCTCCAGCAGGGAATTCTTGTAATGGTTATTCAAACTATCGTGGTGGTTGCCAGCAGGTTCCGTCGATGTCCCATCAGTCGTGCCTATCTACTCCTGGATTGTTTGCGCATCCTCCTGCACATCCAGTTGTGTCCAGTCTCAATCATTATCTTAGGTGCTGTCAGATCTGTGATGTTCAAGGTCACTTTGCTTGCTAGTGTGGTCATATGACTGCCTCAATGCTTGTTCTGCTTTCACCGACTCCTCCGCGTGCTCCACGTCCAACGTATAGTGCATCGTTTGCGCACACTACTGTTTATTTTACACCTCCGTCTGATTCTTGGGAATGGGTGGTCGACTCTGGCGCCTCTCATCATGTCACCACTGATCTCACTACTCTCTCGTTGCATGAGCCTTACTCTGGGAATGACAGCATCGTCATTGGTGATGGTTCTAGATTATTCATTATACGCACTGGTTCTTTCTCTTTCTCCACTTCATCTTTCCCTTTAGTTTTCTCTAATGTTTTATTTGTGCCATCTATGTCAAAAAAAATTGATTTCTATCGCTGCACTTTGTGCTATTAATCCTATTACATTTCTTTTCTTTGATTCCTATTTTCAGGTGTTGGATTGTCATACGGGAGCGATATTGGTCAGTGAGGTCCATAGAGACGGTGTCTATTACTGGCCAAAATTTGTGTCTCCACTATCATCCCCTTTCGTCTTTTCTATGTCTGTCTCGTCATCTATTTCCTTATGGTATAGTCATTTAGATCATCCGTCATTAGATGTTTTGCAAAGTTTTTTGTTATCATTGGGTCTTTCGTTTCCTACGCATAATTTGTCTAATTTTTCATACACTTCATACAATATTAATAAGAGTCATAAATTGTCCTTTCATAAATCTAGTATTTCGTCTCGTACTCCTTTGGATATTATATTTTCTGATGTTTGGACATCTCCTATATCATCATTTGATGGACTCAAGTATTATGTTATCTTTGTTGTTTATTTTACAAAGTATATATAGCTTTATCCCTTACGCAAAAAATCAGATATATACTCTACCATTATTGCATTCAAAACTCTTGTTAGAACTGATTGATAACATATTTACCGATTGCATATCACTTATATGCAACTATCACATTATGCTAACACTGATTGATCTTCGCATAAACATCGGGTTGTTAACACATTAACAAGTATATATCAAATGCACATTACTCAACTTCACCTCTATCCACATTGATCATGGCTTTGACACAACAAATCAACGCTTCAAGTTTAAAATCAATCCGTTAATCATGAGATTGCATCTTTATGATTTGAATATGTTTAATTTCAAGTTGAGCTTGACTTTGGCCAACAACTCAAACAAGAACTTAAACTTTGGTTCTTACCATATTAACGGAAGGTGTAGGTTTTAATATTGAGTAAAGGATTTAGGTCTCATCTACATCATGCAAAATTCTATCTACATGACATTACACGCATGGTATAATTAAATGATGACATGACATGTCGCACGCATGACATAAATTATGACATAATACATCACACGCATGGCATAGCATGACACATCATACATATGGTAAGATCTAATTATATTACACGCACGACAAAATCTAATCATGTCATAATTAATGCATCCACATGCCATACAATATGGTATGTTCATGGCATAAATTTACATATGTTATAATTCTATTTTAGAAATAAAAAATGTTATAAATCTAATCAAATTAGGAAACCAATTTCTAAATTTAATTAATATATCCCATCTAGAATCTTTCTATCAATCAAGAATCTTTAATTATTTTAGAAAAAAAAAATTAAATTAATTTCCTAATCATTTAAGAAATAAATAATTAATATTTTTAATTTATTACAGAATAATTCAAATCTATATTTTTTTTGTGATTTTTCAAATCATTCCAAATTTGGTATTTCTTCACAATTTAGGAAACTTTCTAAAAATGAAATATTTTAAGAAATCCAAAAATTCTAAAAAATATTAATTCTATAATTTAATTTATAATATCTCAAATCTGGATTTTTTTTTTATAATTTTTAAAATCTTTCCAAATTTGATATTTCCTAATAATTTAGGAAACTTTCCAAAAATAAAATATTTTAATAAATATGAAAATTCATGAAAAGGTTAATTCTATAATTTGATTTAGAATATCTTAAATCTGAAATTTTTTTAAAAAAAATAAAATCTTTCTATATTTGGTATTACCTAACAAATTAGGAAATTTTTCAAAAATAGAATATTTCTTAAAATTTTAGAAATGATAATTTTTAAATCAACAAAATATTTCTAAATTTAATTTTCTAAAATTATATCAAAAACTTTCCAAAAATAAAATTTTCTAACAATTTAGGAAACTTTCCAAAATTAGAAAAATCTTAATAATTCCATAAAATTCCTAAAATTAATTACAACACAAATTACGAACCGTAAAATAATTTTACAATCATGTCGAAGTACGATCAGACTCTAATACCACTGTTGTGATATGCCCAATGTTGTGTATAACGACCCCACCCTCCTCCCTACTAGTCTGTAAGGGTAGGACGTTACTGGTCTATTAACTTTTACTTAACTAGTGTTGCTCACATGCAATTATTAGTACTTAATACTCTCAAAAACTCACAACATACAATGAGTAACAGCGGAAAACAAAAATAACTCATCTCTACATTCTACTCAAGCATATGTTCACAACTAAAACATATCAATCTACATATGCATGTGAGAATAATACAACTCAAATAATAAACCAATGTGCATAGCAAATAAAAGAAAGAGTTCTAAACATAAAATATCCAATGAGCAAATCTAACAACATGAAAGAATAGTTCCAACATTCTGAATACAAAATTCTTAATAAATTTTTAAGCTAAGTCTCAAGGCTTCCATAGTCCAAACAGCACACATCCACCCACACCTCCTTGTCGCCTTCCTTCGCTATAGTTTTTCCTTTCCTTTATCTGCAGCAAGAGGAAATGCAACTATAAGCAAAAATGCTTAGTAAGCGCTATCTAACTCACAAAACTCGAATATGCATGTGAATAGGAATAAATCTAAAACTGAGTGCTTTAAAAAGAAATACTACTCATGCTCTTCTAATAATTAAAGAAAACAAAACGTACTGAAATGCTAAACATGTAAAGCTACTCATCTAATAGCAAATAACAGCAAGAAAGTTCTAAACAACATACTAGCATAAAGAAAACTAAACTTGCTGATTTTTAAAACCATGTAAAGCTTATTTCATTTGTTCAAAACTTATACTTTTATACTTCAAAACAATAATCTCTTGGGCCCAGGCTTAGTACCATTGTGCGCTCCCTAATAGAAACTGAGGTAGCGAGCCACCAGTCCTACAAGGGTAAAGACCTTGGTCTTACCAGGGCCAAGACCTCGGAATTGGTCACCTGGATTTGTTTAACGACAACCTCGGAAGTCGGGTACTAGCCTCTTCAAGTAAAATACTTGTTCTTGTTAATACTTCTAATAAAAGAATACTTCATACAAAACTGAATCTGCAGGGCTGAAACAAATCTAAAACTGAAATGCTTAAATAAAATCTAAAACATGCAGTGCTTAAATGAATTTAAAAACTAAAATGCTTGAATAAAATCCAAGACTGTAGTGCTCGGATAGAAGATCTAAAACTGCAAGGGAAAAACCTAGTAACCAAAAAGGTCTACTAATTACTCCCAAAACTAAGGTCGTTCATGTCAAAAGCATAGCACAATCAAAACTAAAACATGCCGAAACTTAACATCCATGTAAACCTGTTCAAAGTGCATACTTTTACAGAGCAACAGAAATCAAATCCTGTTGAAGCTATCTGCAGCACCATGGCAAGGAAACAAAAAGAGACCAAATGCTACACATAACCATTCCAAACTAAAACCTGTTCAGTGCCACGGCAAGGGGACCAAAGAACCCAAAGTGCTACACATAATTCCTCCTGTTCAGTGCCATGGCAAGGAAACCAAAAGGAACCAGAATACACCGATCATGCTTACCAAGGTCACAAACAGCAAATCTAATTCAAAAACTAAAATACTAAATTCAAAGCCTGAAGAAACAAACCACATGCTAAACAAACCAAATCTATTTCCTTTCTTTGAGATTCACGGCAGCAACATCAACTACTTTGCTTCCTACATCATGCTTCGGAAAAACAAGAAGAAACAACCTCCAAAAGCTACTCCTACCACAGGTGAGAAGCACTTACCTCGTTCTTGGACTTACAACTGAACAAGAAGGCTCCTAGGGTTTCGGAGAAGCTTGAGATTTCGGCTCTTCCTCGTGCCCACGAGCTCTCCTCGACGAGAGGATCTCGAGAATGTAGAGAATCCCTCGGATTGTTCCTTGGTCGGCCACCGGAGACGATGCCCTAGCCTCCTCCTTTGTGTTTTCGCCCGAGCAGCCGTCGCACGCGAGAGAGAAGAGAGGCAAGGATTTAGGTTACAGCAAATCCAATTCCTCTCTTAACTTATCCCTTTTTAATGCCTAAATAATTCTGTTATTAACTACTACTTAAATATATTTTCGCCCTCTATTTGATCAGCACGGCCCTGCTGGGTTCTTGGTCATCACGCTTCGCTTAAGTCTCGGATTGGGTCGGAGGTCGGGGGTTCGAACCTCAGCCGAACCTCTTTATTTTTTGAAACTTCTTTCGTTTGGTAAAAATACCAAACGAACTTCGAAAATTACATAAAAATACTCTAAAAATTCTTAAAAACCTCTAGAATATTCCTAAAGTATTTCTAAGTATTTATAAGCATGTTTAAAACTCCAAATAATGAAATTTGGGGTGTTACATTGTGTGTGCTAAAATACGTTTCGTAAATATGCGTAGTGGAAAATAAAACAATGATAATTTCTAAATTATTACATCACACACACCACACCCATACAATGATACAACATGCCAAATATGATTGCATAATTAATTTTTTACAAAAAGTAAATTTCTGCTAGGTGTGCCTTACGGATAACCTGTAATGAGAAGGACATCAACCGTTGCGACGTTATCGAACCTCGCCTCTATTCGTATTCACACCAAACTCCTCAAGACAACTCCTTGAGTACAAGCATCTTCTCACAAGAAGCGGTGAATCCTATGTGGGCTATCCTAATACCTTTGGGTACTTCAACTTATACTCAATCATCCTGAGTCCACACCTCAATGAGATGCTTGCTTAAGATGTCAAAGTATAAGTCTTCATGACCAAGATGACTTGTATGTTGGGTTTTTCGGGCTGCAAAAACCGATTTTCGAGTCGCAGAAACCCCGAAACCCCCAGCCACGAATCCGTGCGAAGTAAAACTTTCGAAAACAAAATTACGAGTACGAGTTTACCAACCTATAGATCTACACTAGAACTATATGTTAAGAGTTTTACTCTTGATGCGTGCCTTTCGCGAATCCCGCTCGTCCAATGGTGTCGGATCTCAAGATTGTCAAAGTAGAAAACCCTCTAGAAGTATCCACACGAACACAAGAAGGAGATCACCAAACTAAAGTGTGCTAGCACCTTAGTAGGGTTCGGCAAGATGAGGAGAGGGAGAGAAGAAAATGGAGCAAGGAAGAAGATGAAGGAATGAATGAGAATTACTCACAAAAATGAAACTTATTCATCCATTGATGTGGCCGGCCACATTAAGAGATGTTGTAACCTTCATGGAATGCCAAGAGTCACAACTCTTGGTAACTCCCTTGAGGTGGCATCCCACTTAAGCAACCATGATGATGTGGAGCATTATCATTGGCCCACTCAATGCCAACTCACCAATGAGGTGGTATAAAGTCAAGTCAAACTTGACTCTTCATCTTCCTCTCAAGTCAAGTCAAACTTGACTTAATCTCTCTCATGGTTGATCTAATCCAACCATTTAATTCAAGCCAATAAAATAATATAATGAATCTAATTCATTTAATTAAATTGATTCAATGAGTCATAATCTAAATTAGACTCATTGAACACATAAATCAACTTGAGTCCAACTCAATTAGCCCAATTAGGATTACTCTTAATCCAATTTGATTCATCAAATGAATCTAATCCTCTTGGTTCATCATATGAACCTGATCTCCATCTAATTGTCCTTAGTGTGTGACCCTATAGGTTCTTGTAACGTTGTCAATGCCCCTAAACCCATTTAGGAGCATAAGTAATGAGCGGTATCTAGCAACACATCATTACTACCCAAGTTACAAGAATGTTGAGATCCAACATCACCTTGTGACTACTAATTGTGACTCCTCGCAATATATGACAAGTGTCCTTCTATCCTAGACATCTAGATTGATCAATGTGAGGCATAGACCGTGTCATCCTCTAATCAATCTAAATCTTGAACTCCAAGTAGACTTACTAAATCAAATGAGCTCAATAACTCATATTGACTCATTTGGGCATGGCCATGCACTTCATAGTCTCACTCTATCAAGAATATCGATGTCGCTCCTGTCATATAAGAGGGATAGATCTCATCTACATCACTCACATCCCTCTGCATAATTCGTTACATACCCGGTAATCGCCTTTATAGTCCACCCAGTTACGGGTGACGTTTGACGAAACTAAAGTACATAACTCCTTATGTAGGGATCTATGGTGACTTCAGGTCTAAGGACTAGTAGTCATACTAATAGCCACATGAGAAAGTATGTAAAATATACTGCTCAAATTAATAATTAAATAATAAGGTTTAATAGGCTAATAGTCTTAACGGAATTTTTAGGAATTTTTAGAAATTTTCTGGGAATTAATTGGAGTTCGTATGAGGTACGTTAAGGGGATCAATTATTGGGCCAAGGAAAAGTCTGTTTAAGTTACCCGATTTAAACGAGGAAATGTTTAATTTCCTTAAATGTTTTCTTTTTTCCTTTTCTTTAAAAACCCACCCGTGCCCTAACCTTAATCGTCGAAAACCTTCCCCTTCTTCATCGTGACGCCGCCGACCCTTCTCCCTCCCTCTCGCACTCGCACGCGCAGGCGGCGCTGTGCGCCGTGCCATCGCCGCCTCTTCGTCGACCAGGCGAACCCTAGTTGTACTCGACGCTGATCACCACAGAGAGACCACCGGCAGTAGTTTTCTTTCTGCCCTAGCTTCTTCCCTAGTCGCTGCATTCATGCGCTACAGCTCCGGCCACGACTTCCTGCGCTGTTGTCCGACCGTTGGCTGAGACTTTCTCTCGATCCAATAAGATGTTGCCCCGAATTGGCCGATCCCCTCTGTGCCACCACCGATCCTCTTCTCTCCGCGCTGTGCCCTAACGAATCCGGCAAGTACTTCCTTTATGTGGGCATGACTTCTGTGAGGTAAGGTTTAGGAGCTAGTAGGTGTCGATCGTTATTTCCGAAGCTCGATTGGCTGTGAATGAATTTGGGTTCGTTTTAGTTGTTATTCTTTGGTGTTAATGTTCCGAGATTCCTATGTGATACTTTGATAGGTTCATGGCATTTTGTGTTGTCTTTATGCTTAAGGTGATATTTGGGGGTTTTGGTGTCTACGATACCATGCTTGGGATGGCTGACAGTTTGGGAATCTTGTTTTATTTTCTTGAAGTCTTCTTGCAATTGCTGGCATACTATGTTTGGGAATGTTTATCAGTTCTCTTGTGAATCAATGAGGGTATTCTTGTAGTGTTGTTGAGAATTCGTTTGGACCTCTAGATGTCTTCTCCTTTAAGCTGTTCTCTGAATTGTGAATGTTGCAATTGCCTTCAAATTGGGTAAGTTGAGTCCTGATTTTTATGTTGTGTTGGTTCTTCAAGATAGTCTTGAATTCTGGACAGATTTGGAAGATTGTGAGATGATTTCAATGTTGGTTCTATTTTGGCATGCTAGTCTAAGATATCTGGATGGATTTGGATGAATCGAGGTTCATAGTTGGATTAGGATTTTTCCCTAATTAAGTTGGGTTTCGGTTTAACTAGTGTCGTTATGAAATTAGCTAAATTGTACATCACGTGATTTGCAGGACGTTGATTGAAGACGGTTGACACGATCTGGATATAAAGGCGGGTACTTCTTGCTTTGTTTTCTTTTAGTACTTTGACCTTAGTGCATGAACTATTTTGGATAAGAGACTATTTTACCTTGACTCCACTCTTATTTTTCCTGCGCTTGATACTTCCACGCAATCTTTGAGAAATTCGTTTCCATATCTATACAGTCTCTTTTGTTGTCCATGATCGGTAGCAGATACTAGATACCATGTTTGTATGTTTTGACTGTTGCTTATTTATGTACAATATTGAGCATGCTGGCTTCATGTAGCATACCCGTTTCTACTTATATATATATATGACTGTTGCATTGTTCGCATCATGTTATTGCATGCATGCCGCATCCTCGACCACTCGAGAGAGTGGTAGCTGGAGTTGATGCCGCTTGTCCTGTCGTGCCGCACTCGACCACTCGTGTGAGTGGTAGCTGGAGTACGAGCAGCAGGGACCCCCTTCGCTGTGTAGCTAGTTAGCTACCCAACACCTGTCCATCCGGTCACTCGCGGGAGTGGCGGCCTTTGGGTGGTACAGTTGTCATTGATCCGACCTCTCGACCATACAGGGGTCATGGTGCAGAGAGGTGGGCGGGGTGACCATCCATGCATACGCTGTTATTATGCCTGCTTTGGCTGCTGCTGTTTACTTATATTGTTATTGCTTACTTATGCTGTTGTGGTATGTTTATGCTGCCGTTGCTTCTTGCTGTTGTTCACTTATGCTGATATGCTGTCTTATGTTGAGGTATGCTCACGTTGTAGGTGGTTAAATCTTGGTTTATTAATTGGAAATGTTTATATACCTTAACTATTACCTCTGTAGTTATGAGCAGTACTGTAGCAGATTAGTACCATTTCTGACTTTCTATATCTAGCCTAGGATATGGTTCCAGGTATGAACCTTTATCATGGTTTTATTTTTGTATCTGCTATTCTCTTATGAGACTGTATTCCTTTTGGGTATTCTTTATTGGTTGATTATGTTCATGCACTATCTTTTCTATACCCGCTGAGTTCCAATACTCACCACCCCAAAAAATGGTTTTCTTTCGCCGGGTAACAAGTAGATATGTCATGGATGCTTGGAGATATGTCGGCTGCCAGTCCTGGGTCCTACGTCACACTCGAGGATAGTTTTTGTTTTGGTTTTGTTATCATTTGGGGTGGTATATTGATTTTTGTGTATTCTGTTTTTCATTAAGTCGATGTGAATTTTGGGTCAAGTCTGTGATGACAGGTATTTTTGTTAGTGTCGTTGTTGGTTTTACGTTCGTATCGTTTTATGTCTTCCGCTGCTGTGTGTTTACGTTCAGTCGTGTAGGCATGCTATACACTGCGTGGTTGTGTTTATTTCATTTTGTATATATATTCCAGCCGATTGTGGCTGAGGTATATTTTGTATGTAGTAATGCTTCAGATTGTCACCCGTACAGGGGAGATGCTGTCGAAATCTCTTCGAACAGGGACTCCTCTGGGGCGTGACAATTTTATGGTATCAGAGCCGATTTCCGATGCCTGTTTTACGTATTTTGGATTTTTAAGTTAATCTGATACCAATTTAGTGGTATCAGAACTAGGTATACGATATTTGCTTTTCGTTTTGGATTCTTTGAGTTAATCTGATACCAATTAGTGGTATCAAAGCAAGTTTACGATGTTTTTGTTTTTCGTATTTTGGATTTTCGAATGTTAGGTTGTGTGTTTTGGGGATTTTGATTTTGTCTTGATTTACAAATTGTTGAGTTAATCTGATACCAATTTAGTGGTATCAGAGCCGGTTTCGTGATCTGGATTTTCGATGTGGGTTGTGTGTTTTTGGAATTTCGATCTTGTTCGATTTATGATTTTCGGTGTTACGATTGTTTTGTTTTCCTTTTGAAAATTGATTCCTCTATATGACCTTCGAGTTTTCGGACTAGGCAGCGGCAGGAATCTCCAAGCTATAGGAGGTATGTGGTACACTGTTATCATACATTTCTATTATTACTTGACTAGTTGTTTATACCATGTATTACTTGTGTTGTGTCAGTAATTGGTGGATATCTTCTTACACAACATCTAAATGTAGTAATATTTGATTTTCAGATACTCTATTAGTAGATATATGATTTGACGATCTATTGCTTAGTATTTGATGTTGATAGTAACTTAAAGAGTTAGATTGTCCGCCGTACAGGGGAGATGCTGCCGAAATTTCTTCGGACAGAGACTCTTCCGGGGCGTGACAATTTATTTGGTATTAGAGCACAGGTATACGATCCTTTATTTTCATATTTTGGATATTTGGGATAACCTGATACCAATTTATTTGGTATCAGAGCGCCAGGTTGGCGATACTTGTTTGATTTCTGTGTGTTGGATTTTCGAGATTTATCTGATACCAATTTATTGGTATCAGAGCGAGTTATGATACCTGCTTATGGTGTTCTGGATTTTAGGGTTAGCCTAGGTTACTAGCAAACTTGGGTATTTATATTCGGAGCTACGGATTTCCATTATGTATATGTTTCGAACTTTTGTTTCGGATTTATATGGATTTCCGACGATTTTCTCGTTCGGAATTTTGAGGTAAATGGGGACTGGACAGCGATGGAACATCTCCAGACATCAACTAGGTAATAAGGTACTTTTATAAATTTTTATACTTGTAGTAATATCTGTGATATAACTTAATAGATATGAGGATCTACTCGCGCAGCTGCGTCGAGATGTGGTGCAGGAAGGCCAGGTAAGAGGATGTTGGAGTCCCTAGCAGCAGACGCACCAGAGATACGTGCTGGAGTAGAGCCTATTAGTCAGGGACAGACTGCGGGCGCATCGAGCTCTCAGACCCCGATGACTCTTTTAGAGGTGCCTACCTCGGCTGCACCCGTGGTACCTACCTCTACCAGACCTATGGTACCACCAGCGGTACCACCGGCGTACCCGGTGCCACCGCCACCTGGACCTACCGTGTACCCAGCACCAGCGACACCCGCACCACCGATAAATTTACTCTGATTGGATCGGTCAATAGAAGACTGATTTATGTTTGTCGACTTGGGTAGTCGTAGATCGATTTACCTTAGTTGCTTGTGGAAGATTAATGTACGTTTGTTAGATTTAGATAGTCGATGACCGATTCATTTTTGGGTTGGTCCAATCAGTAGAGGATCGACTTACTCTAATGATAGAGATGCTGATCTTTGGGGTTATTCGTGCTTAGTTGGATATTTTGTGCACATTTGAGTACAGGGCTTGTACCGACGTGGAAATGACTAGAATAACCGTATAGCATTGTCTGCTCGACTAGTTTTAGAGGATCGATGTATCCTATTCCATGAAGACTTTGACCATGGACTGTATGTACCGGGTTAGATAACTTAGAAGGTAGCATAGGGAATATCAGATTGATTGGGTTAAATATGTTGATTATGTATATCTATGTGGTGTGTACATATGATTATTATGTGTTGTAGGAGTTCTATGATAGACGGTCTAATTGTATGTAGTGGGTGTATACTTATCCAGTTATGATTATTGTGGGTGTCTAGTAGATTACACCCTAGTGGTTAGGCATACATGTCTGATTGGTTTATTGGAGGTATTTTGTCGATTTAATCTATGTTGTGGAATGTGCACATGTGTTTGAGTGTTTATTTGGAGGTATCTTATCGATTTAATCTGAGTTGTGATATGTGCATATGCGTTCGGTGTAATATTCGAGGTATCTTGTTGATTATATTTGATATGTGAGTGCACTTGGGTTTAGTATGCTTTATTGGAAGTATATATTGACTATACTCATAGGATATGTGTACACATGTTTGGTGAGTATTATTGGACGTGTATTGTCGATTATACTTACGATGATATATACACACGGGTTTTGGTAAGTGTTGTTTGAGATTTCATGCTGATTATACATATGTTGTGGGTGAGTTTGGTGTGTACTAATTGGAGGATCATGTCGATCATACCCTAGTTGTGTGTGCACGTGTATCAGGTTCATTATTGGTAGTATCATGATGATTCTACCTATGTTGAGTATCTATCATTATGTCATTGGTTGTATTATCCACCTATTATGTATTGTTTGTGGTGAAGCGCTGCTCCCACATATTATGGATTATTGTAGTGGAGTGTTACTCCCATATATTGAGGTTTTCTTGTGGTAGAGCGTTGCTCCCACATATGTGGTATTTCTTGTGATGGAGCGTTTCTCTCACACTGGAGGATCTATTCCTTGGTGATTTATATTGTCGGTGCTTAGATTTCAGACTTATTGTCAAGGATTTTATGCTTAGGAATATTTTTAGTACAGACATTGTGAGTTCTTGATTTTACCATTAGAGCTTGCGGAGCCTTAGATGTTATCAGGGATTCGATGATTTTGGTATTCCTAGGATGTTTGGATCGGTTTCCATTGTCTTTGTTGACGATGTTGGGATCTATTTCGGATCTGAGGTGAGTCACGTACTATCTTCGCATAGTTCTAGAGATGTTTCGATGGGAACATCTATATGTGAAGATCAGTAGTGCGTATTTTGGTTGTCTTATGTGTGATGTTTGAGACACACGGTCACCAGTAGGAGTATACCGTGGATCCACAGGAGATAGAGGTTGTTACCGTTGGGAGTAGATGGAGTCTATAGATGAGGCTCGCAACTTCCTTTGTTTGGCTCGATATTTCCGGAGATACGTTGACGATTTCTCGCGTATCGCTATGCCGCTAACACGCCTGACCAGGAAAGGCGTGAAATTCACTTGGACAGAGGACTGTGAGACTAGCTTCCAAGAGTTGAAGCAGAGATTAGTGTCGGCTCCAGTTTTGGTTTTGCCCGCTGGAGAGGATGGATTTGTACTCTACACCGATGCATCTCTTCAGGGTTTGGGCGCTGTTCTGATGTAGCACGGCAGGGTAGTCTCCTATGCTTCTCGACAATTAAAGGAGCATGAGAAGAACTACCCAGTTCATGACCTGGAGCTAGCCGCCATCATATATGCTTTGAAGATTTAGCGACATCATTTATACGGCATTACATTTGAGATTCTCACTGATCATAAGAGTCTCAAATACATTTTTACCCAAAACGAGCTTAATCTCCGACAGAGGAGATGGATGGAGTTCCTGAAAGATTACTATTGTTCCATTAGCTATCACCCGGGGAAAGCTAATGTGGTTGCCGATGCACTCAGCAGGAAGTCCAGAGCGACTTTGGCTTGCCACCGGACTTCAGTCACATACTTGATTCAGGGTTTCTCTGAGTTAGACCTTGAGGAGCAGGAACAGACAGAGCAGGGTATTCTGGTTACCATGGTTTCTCAGTCGTCGATCAGGACGAGGATCCGAGAGGCTCAGGCTGGTGATCAGCATTTGCATTTTATTGGCATCCAGATAGTTTTCGAGCAACAGACCGAGTTCACACGAGACGAGGAGGATATTATATACTTCCGAGGCAGATTATGCGTATCTCAGTCTCACCCGGTTTTACAGGAGCTACTTCAGGAGGCTCATCGCTCTCAATTTGCAATCCATCCAGGTGGGAGCCGCATGTATCGAGATTTGAGGCGTTCCTACTGGTGGAACGGTATGAAGAAAGACATCGCAGAATTTGTAGCTAGATGTCAGCAGGTGAAGGCAGAGCACCAGAGACCTGCCGGTTTACTTCAGCGGATTCATATTCTTGAGTGGAAATGGGAACACATTACTATGGACTTTATAGTGGGTTTGCCGAGGTCACGACGAGGCCATGACGCGATTTGGGTAATCGTTGATCGATTAACCAAATTCGCGCACTTCTTAGCGATCCGGAAAACTGATTCCCTGGATCGATTGGCAGATTTGTACTACCGGGAGATCATCAGATTACATGGTGTCCCTTTGAGTATTATTTCGGACAGAGACCCCCGGTTCACGTCTCGATTCTGGCAGAGTCTGCAGCAGGCCTTGGGCACTCAGCTCCGTTTCAGTACAGTTTTCCATCCGCAGACAGATGGACAGTCAGAGCGGACCATTCAGACTCTAGAGGATTTGCTGAGATCATGTGTATTGGATTTCGAAGGCAGTTTAGAGGACCATCTGCCATTGGTAGAGTTCGTCTACAACAACAACTTTCATTCAGCTATCCAGATAGCACCGTTTGAAGCGTTGTATGGTAGGCCTTGTCGGACACCCATCCTCTGGGATGAGGTTGGAGAGGCCCAGCTGTTGGGACCTCATAGAGATCAGCAGGAGGCAGAGTTGGTCCGTACTATCAGACTGAGGATGTCAGAGGCGCAGGACCGCCAGAAGAGTTATTCTGATCGGAGACGCAGACCCTTGGAGTTCTCTATTGGCGATCATGTTTTTCTGCGAGTTTCACCCACGAAAGGGGTGAAGAGATTTGGCCTCAGGGGTAAGTTAGCTTCGCGATACATTGGTCCTTTCCAGATCTTGGAAAGGATTGGAGTGGTAGCTTAACGGCTGGCACTACCACCGTCCCTGGCAGGCGTGCACGATGTATTCCACGTATCTATGCTGAGGAGATACATAGCCGACCCGACACATGTGCTGACAGATATCTCAGTTCCCGTTCAGCCTGACGTCACTTATGAGGAGGTTCCGGTACGGATTCTGGACCGGAACGAGCGTCAGTTGCTGAACAAGACTATCTGACTGGTTAAAGTCAGATGGCAGCATCATTCGGACAAGGAGGCTACTTGGGAGCTCGAGGATACGATCCGAGCTCGATATCCCCATCTTTTCACTTGAGGTATGTGAGTTATTTTCCGTTCAGTATTTATACTTTCTATCTGTTGTTAGTACTTGCTGATGGTAGATAACGAAATTTGGGGACCAAATTTTTATTAGTTGGGGAGAATGTAAAATACCGGAAAAGGGCGAATAATGATAAAGGGAATTTTACGAAATTTTTGGAAATTTTTCGGAAATTTTTCGGATCTCGTATGGACGAGTTTACGGGGATAGATATTGGGCCTCGGGAAAACTTGTTTAGGCTACCCATTTAAGAGAAGAAAAGTTTTATTTTTCTTTTCCTTTTATTTTTCTTTTCCCTTGTTTTTCTCCCGCATGCTTCCCTTTTCTCCCCCGCCGAACAGTACCCCGTGCCCTAACCTCCTCTGCGCCGAAAAACCGCCATCTCCTTCTTATCTTCTCACGCGACGGTTCCTTCTCCATTTCTTTTCTTCATTCCGCGTGAGAGCCACCGCCTGCCGAACCCTCCTTCCTCCCTCATCTCTCGCGACGCCGGCCTTCTCCACGTCGAGCCCTAGTTGTCGATGCCGGCTTTTTTTCCTCTTTGTCGCATCTCTGCACAGCACCACCGTCGACGCTCTCCCTTCTTCCCTCTGTCCTGCCAGAGCCGACCATCACAACCGACCTTCGTGCCCTAGCACCGTCGCCGGCTACCCCTCCGAGGAGTGCCCTAGCACCGGCAGCCAACCACTCCTTTCATTTTTTTTTCCTCCGATCATCGACCAATCTGCCTACACGGGCTCTCTGTGCCACTATCCCCTTTGTGCCACACTGCCCTACATGGGCTGATCTGCGACCAAGTGCAGGGAATCCAAGCCTTAGTTTTCTCCTTCCATGCCCTAGGCTCCTCTTTCTGTTAAGTCTCCGGCGGAGAGGAAGAACTTGGCTTCGTTGCAGGTAAGGCATATTTGGTATTAGATTTTGACTGGGATGCTGACACATAGAGAGTAGTAGTTCTTTGCAGTGTCGGCAACAGATCTTTGGCAGCAATAGTTCCGGCAAGCAATTTTCGACAGCAGCTCTAGTTGGCAGTGGATCAATAAGAGAGGTTCCGGATTGAGGGTAAGGAGTTGTTTGTTTCTTGCTATAGCTTAAATCCAAATTTGAGGATGTAAATATTGCGAATTTGGTTAGTTAGTTTTGGATTATTAATCTAAGGGTTGATTAGGGATTAGAAAACTAACCCTAATTAACCGTTGGATTTGATTTAGGTAGGTTGAGGATTATGGTTTAGGGTTTTTGCCCTAAATAGTTCTTAGGAATTTTATTTAGCTATTTATGTAAATTGTAGCTAAATAAAATATATCTATATTGGTGACACAGGACTTTAACGCGAGACGATTATCTCGACGTCGGATTTGGACTGATTGGACCTTTCTTATTGGAGGCGGGTACTTTAACTGTTGTCATTTGATATGCATAATAATGTTTTTAACAAATATCAATAGTTATGTTTTCTTATCTACTTCGGTTGGTCACTACCCGATCTGTTACATGCTTATTTTTTTTACTTATTATGCACTTCATGCTAGTACCTACCTGATTATACATGTTTATAGAGATAGTGACACAACCATGTTATTTATTTTGTTCAGGACCTAGGGTTTTTGATACCTTATCTGATCTGTGTACCTTTAATTTGGCTCATTGTCCTATGGTACACATTATATATATATATATATATATATATATATATATATATATATATATATATATATATATATATATATATATATATATATATATATATATATATATATATTGCTATATTGTTCAAGATATTGCCATGTTTAGTGACATCATCATCCCGCATGATTGCATGTTGTGCGATAGCCAGCTCAATTATTGTTGAGCAACATCGTCAGTTACATGTATCTGTACACACCACCACTCATGGGTTAGTGGTATATCAGACAGGTATGTGGTAGTTCTGCTGTTTGGCTCCGTTGGTCTGGTGACTCAACGTGGTAGCCGGCAGACAGTTCTGCTCTGTTTGGCTCCGCTAGTTTAGACATCTAGCGTGGTAGCCGGCAGGCAGTTGGACTTTGTTTGGCTCCGTTGGTCCGCTCATGGGTAGTGTGACGCAGCGTGGTAGCTGGCAGAGATTCCTCCCCATCATCGTGTACCGGGAGATGAGAGCATTGCGCTCCCCCACTTATGATTTCGGGTAGGAGTATGAGTGTACTCCGACAGCATCCCGTCCACTCAATCACTCATCAGGAGTAGTAACGGTAGAGTGCACGGTTGTCACAGCCCTACCCACTCGGTCTCACCATCATGTGTGAGATGGCTGACTGGCGTCAGGGGTGACCATGTCATTTACACCATATGCATTATTACATCTATTGCTTGTGTTTGCTGCATTTATTTGTTGCACTTGGATGGATGCATATGTTTGACATACATACAGGATTTGATACTTCTCGGTCTGACGCCCCTGTTATACTTATACCCTGGTCCTGGTTAGTATAGTTTTCTCCTGTTTATTTTAGTTGAATTTATTCTTCTTGTATCAGGAGACTGTACGCATGATTAGTGCTAGATGTTATCTTCTTTATTATGCATATCAGTTGTTACCCGCTGAGGAGTTGACTCACCCCGTGGATATTTACTATTTTCAGGTTGATGTTATCAGGAGAGTTCCAGTCGCTAGTCCTCTGCAGGTCGCGAGGATGTGTTGTTTCAGACTTTTAGTTCTTTTTTTCGTATTGTATTATCTGGACTTGTATTAATTTATTTTATGGATATTGTCGATGAGTTTTACTTGGATTTGTTTTACTACATGCCTGCCTGGACGGCAGAAGAGGTGAGTGGATTTCATTTCGTCGTGATTTGAGCTTTATGAGTGTAGTTGAGTAGGGTTGTTTTGAGTCTCCTTATCATTGTTTTGGTTTGATTACTATTAAACTGCGTGGATGATTGTGTGATATATATATTTTATTATTGTTATTGTTCCGGCCGTGTTGGCCGATGTATATGTGGCCCTGAGAGCGATGTAGAAAGTTTCAGATTGTCCGCCGTACAGAGGTGATGCTGTCGAAATTTTTTCGGACAGGGACTCCTCCGAGGCGTGACAATTTATCTCACTTGGCTATTAGGATTCATAAACTCTAGTATTTAACCTGAAGATCTAGAGTTCAAATCCTGGAGAAGGCAAAAATCCACTGGCCAGGGGTGGGAAGACCTTGTGAGTAATGGCATGACCGAGGGTCGTCGGTTGACGACAAAAGGGGTCGCTAGTTGGGCCGCCATTGTGGCCGCCCAAGGGGCCGCCAGATTGGGCCGCTAGTGTGGCCGCCCAAGGGGTCGGGTCGTTACAAGATTAGTGCAGCTTGGAATAACATTTGATAGAAGCGAAACAAGGGATGTTGAAGATCAATACCAACCCGTTAACGGATAAGAATAGAAACATATGGATGAGAGTAATTTTCTCATTCAATGGATAGAATTTAACACATAGAAATTAAAATATGTGGTTGGGAGTATTTCTCTCATTCAATAGATAGGATTTAACAGATGGAAATTAAAATGTGTGGTTGAAAGTATTTCTCACATCCAATGGATAGGAATAAAAAAAATTTTTGGATAGAATTTAGTTTTTTGATCAACTACGTGTCTTGCATGGTGAGTTCTGTAAATACTCCCCCTGCATTCATACTTAATCATCCAACGAAAAATAAAGTGTAGAGTCTTCAAGTTGACAGTTGTTCTTCATCTTTTTTTTCTCTCTCTCTCAAATTATGTGTGATCCTCAAAAGTATTACAATGTCTTTAAAATATGGATATAATACAATTTATTTACTTGTTTATAGTCCAATTTTCTAACAAGGGAGTTGTGTGTCTTTTCACCAATAACAAGCAACGGGTGACTACATAGTTTTAGTAGATATTGCATGGCCTGTATTAAGACACTGTTAAACAGGAAGCGCAACAATTTTCAGTCCAACAATTGTACCTGAAAGACATGAGAAGGTGCTTTTGAAGCAGTAGATTCCCCTACAGAGCTCGCCTCATATTCTTTAACAAGCTTGTTATTTCCTTTTTGGCACTTGAAAAAGAAAAATGTTCATACAATTTCAGTTGAACAAGACTCAGATCACAGTATCTATCTTGAATAATCTTCTCAGGAAGATCACTTAAGACTTCATCCTTAGTTCGACGGAGGAGGAATGGCATGACCTGTGGTAAATAAACATGAGAAAAGGCAATCTGAGAGAGATACAGAGAGAATCCTTAATCTTAGTTAAACTAAAACCTATTAAAACCTGCTTATGCAAAGCTTCCAAGGCAAGAACCCCAGCTTCAACATCCTTAGCAGAACATTTTGAATCTCTTGCAGCCGACAATGGTTTCCCATAAGTAGTCACGAACTGTACATTATCGCAGGATTAGAGACCAGGAAAGTAAATTCCTTTTTGCACAGAATACGTCATCTTCTTAGAGTAGCCTTGAAGAATCAATAAAATAACAAACAAAAATAGCAAGCAAAAAAGAGTATTCCACAGCCCTTCGCATTCATTCTGACTATTCCATCACTGTGTAATTAGTTTAATGCGCTTGTATTAATTAGTTTATTGCACTTGTACGGCTACAAATAGCAAGTCCACATGAATGATAGTTGATCCCGTTCAGAATCTGAGTCAGACGGAGGTCGGCTACGCTGTTCTCGGCGTTGACGGAAGGTCGTTGAAATGCTTTGCCGACTCGGCACTTCGCGGAAGGACTTTCTACGGGCGGATGACGGGGGATGATGACGGAGGCGACAAAGCGAGGGTTCTGCGCACACTCAGACCAGCACACGGGATGTCAGAGACCAAGAATCAGGGAAAAAGTCCCCGGAGCAGGCCCTTCGACGCTCAAGTCAGGTACTTTTTCCCCAGAAGAACAGTAAAAAGTGAAAGGACGAAAGTAAGAGACTGATGTGAAAAGGTCAGTGAGCATACCTACGTAAGAGAGAGGACCTCCCTTTTTATATAACAGTGCGTACTTCTGAAATCTGACAGGTGTCAGGGAATATCGGATGTCAGGATTTGTCTAGTGGTGAATGACACATGTCGTCCTATGAGAGGCCTAAGGAAGGTTCTGTTACCATTGCGCTACAAACCATTAGCATATTCCCTGACAGGTGGTTATGATCCTCTGGCTTGGTTGTCGTGTAGTGCTATGATGCCCGAGTGTGAAGGCAGAAGCCTTTGATGACTAGCGGTCTGAGACCTCCGCGTGTATCTCCTGCTTTGTAAGTCCTGACCTGTATTTCCTGACCTGCATGTCTTGCCCTGTATGTCCTACCCTGTACGTCCTGACTTGTGTTCCTAGACTCGCATATCCTGGCCTATACGTCCTGACCAATATTTCCTGACCTGCATGTCTTGCCCTGTATGTCCTACCCTATACGTCCTGACTGATATTTCCTGACCTGCATGTCTTGCCCTGTACGTCCTACCCTGTACGTCCTGACCTGTGTTTCTTGACTAGCATATTCTGGTCTGTATGTCTTGTCCTGTATGTCCTACCCTATACATCTTGACTTGCATTTCTTGACTCGCATATTCTGGCCTGTACGTCATGACTGATACTTCCTGACCTGCATATCCTGACTTCGCATATCCTGCCTTGTATGCCTTGACCGATAAACTCTGACCTGTAATCCCTGACCTGCCTCTTCTTCCCCACACCTCCTGATCTATAAGTCCTGGTCTACAAGTCCTACCATGTACGCCCTAACCTGGCGGTATTTGATTAGTGACCTTTGGTGATCCCAGTCTCCCCATTGACCGTCACTTCTCCTTCTGACTTTTAACTTCCACGTACCCCTAACTTTGGACTGTCACGCCCCCTAGACTTCTGATTGTCACATCCCCTTGACTTCTGACTGTCATGTCCTCTTGACTTCTGACCGCCACGTCCCCTTGACTTCTGACCGCCACATCCTCTTGACCTCCACCTGGCTAGCTTCTTTGGGCATACCCTTATGCGTTGTATCACAAGTCTTCCCCTCAAGTCTAGTCGAAGTAAGCCCAAGCCCGACTGACTAGGCCCAATCCTTATTCCTTGTTTTCCACCCTCCCGTATTAAATGTTGATCATTCCTCTATGTCTCCACTCCTCGGGTACCCAACCTACTTAATTGCTCCATTAGTCTAGGGAACTGTGTCTCATTAAATCCTGTATCATTAACTCTAACTATCCCTCTCCTTTAAAAGGCGCGAGATTGCTACTCCCCAGCTACATCCACCTCTTATCGACATCATGAGTTCGAATTCCTAAGATGGGGACAATCGGCAGCATCTTCAACTTCAGCTGGATCAGCTTACTCAACGATTGGCTCAGAGGGAGGCAAAGTTGGCTGAGATGAAACAAGACCGGGACCTGCAAATTTTGCTTCGCCTGGACATTGAAGCTCTTTGATTATCAGCGAAATCTCGGATTAGGGTTGAAGTGGCGTTGAAGCAGAAGACCTACTCAGACCTGGAGAGTCAGACTCATTTCCAAATTTATCTGAAAGATAAGCATGCTGTTGCCCTATCCCTCCTTCAAGAAGAGACCTGTATCAAAGGTGATACCATAGCACAACAACAGACCTTGATTAATCTTCTGAAGGTCGAGCTAGAAAAGCCTAGAACCCCGTCCGGATAGGAGCAACACTGGTATATGGGAGGGCGTACCTCATTGGATCCTTTACCTTTTATGCCGAAAAAATGAGCACGTAATGAACATTTAATGTACTGGTGAGACCTTCTAGTCCTTTGTTTGTGCTTCCTTCCTTCTCTTTTGGCCCCTATTTTTCTGCATACACGCCCCTAACACGCAGTTAACGAATGTTTTCAAAAGGCTGACTTACCGATAATTCCCCGGGTAATGAGAGTCAAGAGGTTGTAAGCCGTGAGAGCAGACTCACTTATAACTCGCACTAGGGCTAGAGTCTGGGACACCGACCGAGAAGGTCATTGGGCGTGAGAGCATGCTCACTTATAACTCGCACTGAGGCGAGAGTCTAGGACACCAACCAGGAAATTCGTTGGGCGTGAGAGCATGCTCACTTATAACTCGCACTGGGGCGAGAGTCTGGGACACCGACCGGGAAGGTTGTTGGGCGTGAGAGCATGCTCACTTATAACTCACACTGGGGCAAGAGTCTAAGACACCGGCCGGGAAGGTCATTGGACGTGAGTGCATGCTCACTTATAACTCGCACTGGGATGAGAGTCTAGGACACCGACCAGGAAGGTCATTGGGCATGAGAGCATGCTCACTTATAACTCGCACTGGGGCGAGAATCTGGGACACCGACCAGGAAAGGTCGTTGGGCGTGAGAGCATGCTCACTTATAACTCGCACTGGGGCGAGAGTCTGGGACACCGACCGAGAAGGTCGTTGGGCGTGAGAGCATGCTCACTTATAACTTGCACTAGGGTTAGAGTCTGGGACACTGACCGAGAAGGTCGTTGGGCGTGAGAGCATGCTCACTTATAACTCGCACTGGGACGAGAATCTAGGACACTAACCGGGAAGGTCGTTGGACGTGAGAGCATGCTACTTATAACTCGCACTGGGACGAGAGTCTGGGACACCGACCGGGAAGGCCGTTGGACGTGAGTGCATGCTCACTTATAACTCGCACTGGGAAGAGAGTCTAGGACACCGACCAGGAAGGTCGTTGGGCATGAGAGCATGCTCACTTATAACTCGCACTGGGGTGAGAGTCTGGGACACCGACCAGGAAAGGTCGTTGGGTGTGAGAGCATGCTCACTTATAACTCGCGTTGAGGCGAGAGTCTGGGACACCAACCGAGAAGGTTGTTGGGCGTGAGAGCATGCTCACTTATAACTTGCACTGAGGTTAGAGTCTGGGACACCGACTGGGAAGGTCGTTGGGCATGAGAGCATGCTCACTTATAACTCACATTGGAGCTAGAGTCTGGGACACCGACCAGGAAGGTCGTTGGGCATGAGAACATGCTCACTTATAACTCGCACTGGGCGAGAGTCTGGGACGCTTATAACTCACGCTGAGGCGATAGTCTGGGACACCGACCAAAAAGGTCGTTGGACGTGAGAGCATGCTCACTTATAACTCACACTAGGGCGAGAGTCTGGGACACCGACCAGGAAGGTCGTTGGGTGTAAGAGCATGCTCACTTATAACTCGTACTGGGGCGAGAGTCTGAGACACCGACCGGGCATACCTTTAGAAAACCCGACCGGGGAGGATCTTAGAAGCCCATGCTAGTATCTCGACCAGGAATGGGCTGCTAGGCCTATCCTGAAGCTCCCTCTACAATCACAAAGTGCCCTGTAAAAGACTTAAGAGAAAATAAGAAATATTTAAATCCCACTCTGATTTCGAGGTAGTAATGAGAAATGGCGGTGTAGAATTCGAATCGGCACTTCCCGCCGTCCTCTTTGTCATTTCCCGAGACAACCGCATGGCCATCTCAGTCTTCGATGTATGGTCTTCCAGAAGTGAGGCACTTCCGTACGCATATCCCCTTTAATGATTTCCTTGTCGCGTCCATCACTAGTACACTTCCTAGGGGAATGTCGCGTGTCCCCTGTCTTTATTGCTTAGTCCACATGATAAGCCCCTTTTGTACACAACTCCCGATATCTATAACCTTTTTGATCTGACGGCGATCGTGCACCTTACCCATAAAGATACCCGACTCATTTTTCGATACCTCCTAGGAACTCCGATTTATAAACCCTAAAGGTTGTCCGCCGTCGCCTTCTCACCGCTTCGACTGCCTTCGACCCTTCCACTTCTTCTTGCTCTCCCCTGTTAAGTCTTCCCTTTCGCATTTGCCTTTTGTGAGTGCTTCTTCTTTTCTTCTTCATCCTCCCCAATTTCCCCATGTCTAAAGGTAAGGAGATGCCCTGGTATTCGTATTACATTTCGGACTTAGATAATAGTGACTTGTCCCTGATCCATGCTAGTCTGCACCTTACTAAAGATTATCAACTCCGACCTCCCAGGCCCAATGAACACCTCTCTTCTCCCCCCAAAGGATTCGTAACTTTTTTCAAGGACTAGCTCTTGGGAGTGTTGGTTGTTACTCGGAAAACCTAATGGTTCCACTATACAAAAATTTTATACAAGGTCTGAACCTTTCCTAGCTACCATGTGTTCTTTTAAATTAAACTTGTATCGCCTGCGGAACTTAACACGTTTGATTCCAAGTTTAACTTATATGTTCTTTTAGGTTTAGATTTGGATCTCCTGCGGAACTTAACACGTTTGATCCAAATCACCTAAGTCACAAAGTCGATTAAATATTTATTTCCAAAATTGGCTTCCAGTACAGCATGGCGAGGCACTTGGCCTTCTTGGATATGGGAGCAACCACCACCGACTAGACAAAGCCTTTTAAGGAAATTGGATATTTAACCTTCCCATAGTAACCCTAGGTTAACCACAAAGAACAATCGAAACACAAGTTCGAAAAAAAACAAAAGAACACGATTTGAAACATAATTCGAAACCTAGAATATCTAGCCTCTTGTGTTTGGAATTCTTACAAAGAAATAAAACTAGCATGATGCGGAAAATAAAATACTAGTTATACCTTTCTTTGTAAACTTCAATGACCTCTTGATCATCTACTGTATTCCTCTTCTAACCTCGAACGTTGTGTGGGCAACGATCTTCCGAGATGAGAACCACCTAAGCCCTTCTTCCTTTCTTCAAGTTTCGGCCAAGACTCCTCTCCTAGAGATGATGAGTTTCGGCCACCACCACCAAGCTCTAAGGGATGCTAGAAACTCCTTCTTCTTCTTCTTCTCCAAGTATGATTCGGCCACAACAATAATCTCCTTGAGAACAATGAGTTTCGGCCACCACAATGAGAAGAAGAGAAGGAGATGATGGAGGTCGGCCACACCAAGGAAGAGAGGGAGGAAAAGAATAGAGGTTGTGTCTCATGAAGGCACCCCTACCCTCTCTTTTATAATCCTTGGTGTTGCAAATAAGAAAATTTAATTACAATTAAATCTCCTTATTTTCCTTGACATGAACTAATAAGGAAAAATTAATTAATTCTCCCTTATACTTCATATCATGGCCGGCCCTATCAAGTTGCTCCAAATAAGGCAAGTTTCAATCACAAAATTAAAACTTCCTTATTTATTTCCAGAAATTTTAAAATAAAATTTCTCTTCAAAAATCCCTTCATGATTGGTCTATAAAAGGAAATTTTTATAATTTTAAAATTAATCTTTTCAACATGTGGATGATTTACAAATAAGGAAAGTTTATATCAAAATTAAAACCAACCTTTTAATCTACGAATAAGGAAAGAAATTTAACCCTTCTCTTAATCTTTTGTAGAATCTTATAAAAGGAAATATTTTAATTTTTAAACTCTCTTTCAAATCATGTATTCCACATAAGAAAATTTTAAAAATTAAAATTCCTTTTCTAATTTTTATGGCCGGCCACACCTAGCTTGAACTCAAGCTAGGGCCGACCACAATCAATCTCATCTACACTTGGTTTGGCCGGCCCTTGCTTGGGCTCCAAGCAAGGCTTGGCCGGCCACCTTAAGATGGGTAGGAAGGTGGGTATAGGTGGGTATAGTACTCTATAATTAAGAGGCTACGATAGGGACCGAGAGGAGAAATTGATTTTGGTCTCCCGATGAAATTAAGCATCCCGTGTTCGCCCCGAACACACAACTTAATTTCATCAATAATAATTCATTCCACTAGAGAACTATTATTGAACTACCGCGCCAATCCCAAATTACATTTTGGGCTCCTTCTTATTATGAGTGTGTTAGTCTTCCTGTGTTTAAGATATCGGATGTCCATTAATTAAGTGAGCTACTGACACTCACTTAATTAACATCTAGTTCCAAGAGTAGTACCACTCAACCTTATTATCATGTTGGACTAGGTCCACCTACAGGGTTTAACATGCAATCCTTATGAGCTCCTCTTGAGTACATTATCAACCTAGATCACTAGGACACAGTTTCCTTTTATAATCAACAACGCACACTATAAGTAATATTATTTCTCAACTTATCGGGCTTCTTGATTTATCGAGCTAAATCTCACCCATTGATAAGTCAAAGAAATATATACTAAATATATGTGCTTGTTATTATATTAAGATTAAGAGTACACACTTCCATAATAACTTAGGTCTAGTTCTTTTATTTAGTCAGTATAAAAAGAACTTTCCTTAAATGGTCCTACTCAATACACTCTAAGTGTACTAGTGTAATTATATAGTCAAGATAGACTAATACCTAATTACACTTCGACCTTCTAATGGTTTGTTCCTTTCCATTTTGGTCGTGAGCTACTGTTTATAATTTATAAGGAACTGATAACATTATCTTCTGTGTGTGACACCACACACTATGTTATCTATAATATAAATTAATTGAACAACTACACTTAACAAATAAATGTAGACATTTGACCAATGCGATTCTTATTTCTAAATAAATGTTCATACCAAAAGCTAGGCTTTTAGTATACATCCTAACAGGGTGATCTTCGTTTTCCTATTCACCTATTTTTCTCCTCATTAAGTCAGTATTTTGGTATCCCACTTTCTTAGTTCGCCCCAATGCCTTCCGTGTTGTCTGCGGAATGGTCATCCTCTGTCGCATATACCAAATTCCTTTAACCATCCAACTTTTTCACCACTTTTACTTTTCTAAACGCTCTAAGCCCGATGTGTTTATGGTACAATCCCAGGTCGAGTGTAAATTCTTCTCTGATATGCCCTCCTCCAACAAGGGTTGGAAATCCTGCTTCTTCTTCATTAGGCTGCCTGAGTCAGGATCTTGATCGACCAACTAGCGTTCCAATCTTCCTTTCAGCCTTCGAACTACCCGAGCACAAGCACCAACCCATCTGTGGTACAGCTTCAGAGAAGCTAAGCGGAGTGCGTCTTCTCCTCTCTGTGATACTGCGAGAAGGCTTTTTACACCTTTTTGGGCTTAGCCTGATCCCCGCGGCTATAGGAGCTCCTTTTGGTAAGACTTTGCTTCTTATTCTGCTAGTCTTCACTAACTGAGGTATCTCCTTCTTGTTTTATAGAGGCCGCCATATTCCGTGCTTACTCAGTTGACTCGGCCCAGCTGGCCAACATCATTTTGAAGGTTGTGGGCAAGGAAATCACTAAAGGTCTGGCCACTTCCTCAATTGTTCCCAAAAGGGAACCAACGGAGGAGCTAGCGGAGACCTCCACCCAACTCCTCCTAGAAGCCGCCATTCCTGAAGCTGGCTCTGCATCCTTGGAACCGATCGAGGAGGAGCAGGCTCCTTCTCCTCCTCCAGACAAATGCTTGCGCCTTCAGTGCAAACGAAAGAGAGTCACTCCCTCAGTCCAATCTTCTCCTTCGCTTCCTCCCCTTGGGCGGACTTCTTCCAAAGCCCCCAAGGTTAAGGCTAAAACCCCCCACCCGGGGGTCCCCTCCTGTTGCGGAAGTCCTGGCGCCTATTCCAGTCTGGGTCTTAGCCCCCGAGCAGGTTGTCCACCCCACTGGAGACCAGCTCGGGAGTTCTGTGACCCCTATTCCTCCTCCTGCAACTACCTCCCCTCCGTTCCTCCTCGTACTAAGGAACGGTCTAGGAGTAAGTATACTTTCTCCTTTTCGTTCCACCTGCCCTCCGAAGCCGGTTCAAATTCGGTATCTGCTGGGGGCACCCCCCCCCTCTCTGCGGACAAGTGCAGCTGCACAGGGCTTTAGCCACTTCCTGGCGAACAACTAATGATCACTTCTGGGAAGGTTCCCCATTAGAGGGGATAGACCTGGCTTCCCAGCACATATTATCAGTGAGTCCTTTTCCTAGTCAGTATATCTGAAGTTAATTCTAACCCCTCTTTCATCCCATACAGGCATGTTCTATAGGCTTGAGCCTATCCCATGTGGCTGCTGATCTACTGCGAGAGAACGAGTCACTAAAGGCTCGCATTTGGGAATTAGAACTGCCGCTGACCCCTCGAAACCCGCTTGACCCCTCAGCCTCTGACAATCCTCTGCATTCTTATCTCCACGTGGTCGGGAAGTCAACTCAGTCTGCCAGGAGCCTAGCCCACGTCGCCTCAGAAAAGATAAGAACTCTGGAAGCCGCCCTACAAACGAGCGAGTCCAAGTTGAAGTCCGAGGGGAAGCATTGCATTCAGATCTTGGCTGGTCTAGATGAGAAGGAATTTGAGCAGGTCACCCTCTCCGAGAAACTAAAACATCGCAAGAAGCTCATGAAGTCCTTCAAAAGGACCTGGCCACTGCTCGGGCACAACTAATCGTAAGTTCTGATCGTGAGAAAGTCATTCAGAGTCAGTGGGAGGCCAGAAAGGCCACCATCGAGTCCCTGCAAGCGGATCTTCTCAAAGCCCAAGAGGATGCCTCCCGAGGTCAACAAGAACTAGCGCTGGTGCAGGCAGACGCGAACAAGGTTAAGGGAGAGCTGGCTGATTATCGAGCGGGAGAACCTGACCGCCTCAACGCTTACCAACTCGCCTATGTCAAGTCCCCCACCTTTGGAAAGAAAATCGACAACCTGATCGACGCAATGATATGCTATGGGAGCGTAGGTGTCGTACGCCAATTGTTTGAGAAAGGTCTTCTTCGCCCCCAAGATAATTTTCTGGATAGGGTCTGCCTCGTGAACGAACTCCCTACGACAGCCTTCCCCTCCTTTGATAAGGATGATAACTTCTTGCCTTCCTCCCCCGGGAAATGAATGGGATCTTGATGTAAAACATTATCTATTCAACTTGCTTACTTGCTTATGTTATTATAATGCATGCATTCATGTCTGCCTCTGTCTGAGAGTATTTGAAAGATCTATCAAGTAACCGCCTCCGTCTTAGGCGTTTCTTGTCTTACTATGTTCTCAAGCAAGGCCTACTTGTTCTCCGACTCAAGTTTTTCTTTTACCCTGATAACGTCCGAATCAGTGTTACAGACCTGGGTTTCTGATTGCTTACTATCCCAGCCTGGCTAGCTATCCTGGTATGACTTACTGTCCTAATCTGGCTTATTATCCTGGTCTAGCTTATTGTCCTTGTTTGTTTTTCAATCTCAATGGGAAAAGGTGAGAGAGAGCGCATATGAAGATATCAAAGGACTCGTACTACAGTGGCGCTCTTTCCCGAGGTGACCATGCCTCATGATGACCCTCGCTTTTCCCACCATAACTTTTCCTAACACACCCTCTCGACTCCGTTTTCGATGATGATCCAGCGGCCTTCCTTGCCTCGATGACCTAACCTGCTTTTATTACGAGTTGTCGAATGATCGCTGACCATAATGCCCCTCTGTGTGGTGGCTATAAATACTTCCTCTTCTCCACTTCTCTTAACTTTTTGCAACATCCACCCTCCTCTTGCTCTAGTCAGTTACTACAATCAGATCCTTCTTTTTGCTTGAGTTTTCCATATGGCCTTCCCTGCACTTACTCACGCCTCGGGAGTTTCCACTTTTTCCTGTTTGGATCTGTACGATCTTCATTTTAACTATGAAATCTCTGAGGACATGCATATCATCATCCCCACTTCACTTCACCAATCCTCCTCTCCTGTAGCCGGATACATTACTTTCTACATAGAGAAATTTGTCACCAGGCTCCGCCTCCCTATTCATCCTCTCTTCTCCGGTGTGAGCCGATATTTCATAATTCCTCTAGGTCAACTAACTCCCGATTCTATAAGGCTCTTGTGCAGATTCATCATCCTGTGTGAAGTATGCGAAATATCCTGGTCTCCCCGTCTATTCCACTACTTCTTTACCCTTCGCTATCAAAGTGAAGGCATGTTCCGTCTTCAAGCTTGTCTCCGCATATCCTTCTTCTGCTCCATTCCCTCCTCCGACACCGCTTGGAAGGACAAGTACTTCTTCCTTCAGTTTCCCTTCGATGTGGAGTGGCCTAGTCGGTGGCAACCTTCCCTTCTCACAGCACTGTATTTGGGTGAGTTCCAAAATGATCCTATCTTCCTAGAAGCTGCTGCACAGTTTGTGGGATGGTGATTGGATCTGCTTCGGCTATTATCTGAGGACATGCTGTTCTTGTTCAAAATAAGTCGTCTTTCTTCTAAAATACCCCATTCCTTAGGTAACTCTCACTAGGTTTTATCCTATTTTCCCCTACTCTTTGCTTGTGTGGCTTTAACTGTAGTATTCTTCATGCAGCCCAGACCTTCAATCATGCCTCAGAGGTTCAACCCCTTCCACTGAATGACCAGGAGATCAACCACAGATGCCGAATCATATCGGCCAGAAGAAGCCTTCCACACTCGGCTCCACCCCGATCTGGCCCGGCTACCGCTGTAATTTCCCGGTCGAGCCCTCAAGTAGCGCCTTCTTCAGCGTCCCAACCAGCCTCTAGCTCGGTTCCTCAAACAGCTCCCAGGTCAGCTCTTGGACCAACTTCTAGGTCATCCCCTAGGTCAGCTGCCATACCAACCGCCAGTCCAGCCTTTCGCTCAGCTTCCCGATCAGCCCGTCGCGTGCGTTTCGCCGCTGGTCCTACTTAGCAGGGTGATCCATCATCCTCGACCCGTAGGTCGCGAACCCCACCAGATAATTCAGATTCGGACAACCAACCCTTGATACACAGACTGCGATGCAGACCTGTTGATTTTGCCCAAACCTCCAGCAATCCCCCCACTGTCAGAGTTTCTCCGTCACCTCCAACAGCTGCCTTAAGTTCTGCCTTCCCAGGTGAGTCTATGATGCCTCCAGGGGCTCCAGCGAGTATTCCGCAAGGAGTCCCCCATTATTAAGGAAGAAGCTTTTGATGAATCCCACCCAGCCCCTATGGGTCCTTCTTCCTCACACGCCCGTCCCCCACTTCTACGATCCCCCCCCCCCCCGACCTTCCTTTTTTCCGCCTTCTGCTTCCCATTCTTCGGAATTCCAGGGCACCATTGCCGGGCCTTCAACTCACCCTCCCCCAGCAGGAACTGAGGCGGGACCATCCAGCTCGCGACCCCCCCCCCCTCCGTATTCCCATTTCAGAACCACTTTGCCTTCAGAGTGGCACTTGCGACATCAATCAGATGCACCTACTAGTTGTATCACTCTCAGAGGCATGTTATCTACCCGTTGGCGAGAAAATCTAGAGCAGCTGTACTCTCTTCCGGTGCCTCTACAGCTGGACTTAATCTTTGAGGGAGTCATAGCCATAAGTTTTCTTTACTACTCCTCCCTATTTCACTCATTCCCTTATAATTTACCTATTCCTATCTAAAACTTCTCCGAATCCATGATGATGAGCCAAACCCTGTCCATGTTGTATCAAGAAAATAAAGCTATGAAAGATAGGGTGGCTAAGGTGGAGCTCTAGTTAAATGACCCGGCGGTAGCTGGTCATATACTGCGGGCTGAGATAGCAGCCCTGAAAAGAATGAACGATCTTCATAGACAGTCCCTGAGAGAAGTAGACCAGGAAATCAAGGGCCTTCAGGAGGAAAAAAGCAACCGAGGTTCTGAACAAGCAAGCTTTGGATCAGCTGGCTCAAGAACTGCAATCTAAGGAGGCACTGCTACAAGACCAAAGCAGGACTTTGGAATCCCAGGCAATGGAATTACGTGCACCTCAGGCTGAATTATCTCAAACTCGCTCTGCTACAGCTGGGGTTACCACAGCCTTGACAATCTATAAAGAAGGAGAGGGCGAGCACTGCAGGCTAAGCCGGGAAGCATACTTGCATTTGCGGGAATTTGGCGTCCAAGTAGGGGACCTCTTCGTTGCGACGGTTGCTTATGGCACAGCAGGGGCCCTCTGGTAATTGTACAAGCAAGGGTACTTGTCCTCCGCTCCTCCTGAAGACTTTCTAGATCATCGTCGAATCTTGAGGGAAATACCTGATGAGATTTTTTCCGCTTTCAAATTATCTGTATCTGTAAACTGCGCAAACTGTATCTTGACAATCTTGTGCTAAACATTTTATCCTATTTATGGTTATGGTTATCCTCATGCTAAGTTTTAATATGCCAGCACTAAGTGCCTTAATTCACGCTCGACCCCTAAGTGAGTTTAATGATTTAAAAAGAGTTAAGGTATAACATTCTTGTCCGGGCCCATACCCCTTATCGACCGACCAGGTGGGTATCCCCGACCTGGCTTATTATGTTATACTTAGACTCACTTTTATTCTTGTCATCCTTACAAAGGGCTAAGTTAGCTAACTACGATAGGGCCTAAGATAATTAGCACTTCAGGGCCGGTCTAGCCTCCTACCCCGGGTGTCTTGTAAGTAGTAGGCACCTGATGCTAACTTCTTAATAACTTTATAAGGTTCGTCCCATTAGGGTGCTAACTTGGTCACGTCCCCCACAGGTTTCGTTTGCTTCTAGACCAGGTCTCCCTCCCCGAAGAACCGAGGGATCACCCTTCTATTATAATTCTGCCTCATCCTTTGTCGGTAGGCCGCTAGTCTTGCCGCTGCCCGCTCGCGGATTTCGCTAATAAGGTCCAGCTCTGAAAGCCGTCGCTCGATATTTTCCTCATCATATAACATTCTTTTAACTGAGGGCACCCCGATCTCTATAAGCACCATCACTTCATTGTCGTATACTAAATGAAATGGCGTAAGACATGTACTCTCTCGGGGAGTAGTACGGTATGCCCAGAGGATGCTAGGCAATTCTTCTACCCAATCTCCTCCGACATGATCCAACTTAACCTTCAAACCCGCATGATTTCTCAATTGATGACCTTTGTCTGACCATTACTTTGTGAGTATGCTACTGAGGTGAAGGCTTGAATTATGCTGAACCCTTGACACCAGGCTTGGATTTTTCAACCTTGAAACTGTCTCCCATTATCCGAGACTAGTTTGTGGGGTATGTCAAACCTGCAAAGGATATTTCTCCATAAGAACTGTATGACCGCTCCCTTCATGATCCTGACCAGTGCTTCTGCCTCCACCCACTTAGAAAAATAGTCCACTGCCACGAGCAAGAATCGCTTTTGGCCTGATCTCATAGGAAAAGGTCCCACGATGCCCATGCCTCATTGATCGAAGGGGCAGGAAACTATGGATGTCTTCATCATTATGGTTGGCCTATGCGTCAGATTTTGATGCTTATGACAGGACAGACACATATTTACCAATCGATGAGCGTCTTTCTGTAAGGTGGGCCAGAAATAGCCAGCCAGCAGCACCTTACGGGTCAGTGTTCTACCCCCAGCATGACTGTCACAACATCCTAGATGTATCTCTCGTAAGGCGTGTTATGCCTCCTCCATACCTAAACACTTAAGTAAAGGCCTGAAAAATGCTCGCTTATATAATTGATCTCCTATCATGGTGTATGCGTGAGCTTTTTCCCTGACCAGTCGTGCTTCCTCAGGATCAGTAGGCAGGATGCCCCGTTGAAGATAACTAATCATCTGCGATCTCCAGTCAATTGGTTCCTCAATGTTATTTTGAAGATCTATCAGGGCTATGAGGAAGGTCTGTGCTATTGACCTATCCAATAACCAGGTGGTCAGAGAACTGGTCATTTTGGCTAACTCATTAGCTCGACCATTTTCCGTTCTAGGAATTTTAGTTACCGTGACCTCCTTGAACTCTTCTCTCATTCTTTCATAAGCCTCCTGGTATACTTGCAGCTTATCGCTATTGACCTCAAAGTTGTCTGCCACTTGTTGGGTTACTAATTGAGAATCTGAATAAATAATTACCCGGGCAGCCCCCACATGCCGAGCTGCCTGCAGTCCTGCTAACAAAGTCTCGTACTTTGCCTCATTGTTAGTAGCTCTGAAGTTTAACCGAACGGATATCTGTAGGATATCCTCCTAAGGGGATATTAGAAGAACCCCTACGCTACTTCCTTGTTGAGTGACTGATCCATCCACGTACACCTTCCGAGTTTCTTCGGAATCAGCTTGATGGACTTATGTCAAGAAATTCGCCAGGGCTTGCGCTTTGATGGTCATTCGAGGTTGATATTCTATATCATATTCTCCTAATTCTGTCGCCCATTTGATAAGCTGCTCGGCAACCTCCACATTGGTAAGAGCCTTACCTATAGCGCTATTAGTCAAGACCATGATGGGATGCACCAAGAAATAAGGCCTCAAGCGATGAGCCATGAGCATCAATCCGTAAACTAACTTCTCTAGAGCTGTGTATCGAGACTCACCTCCCTTTAGTAGATGACTGAAAAAGTGCACTGGTCGTTATACATTATCTTGCTCTTTCACTAACACCGCCCCCACGGCCTCAGGGGTGACTGACAAGTAGACCTAGAGCGGCTCGCTCCCTCATAATGGGCTTGAACAAGGAAAGAAAGGTCTCCGAATATTTTTTCAGCTCTTCAAAAGCCCGAGTGCATTCCTCGTCCCACTAAAATTTGGAAGCTTTCCTGAGCACTTTAAAGAAGGGTGCCGCTTTGTCCACCGATCGGGAAATAAACTTGGACAGGGCTGTTATTCTGCCTACTAACTTCTGAGCCTCCTTTAGGTTTCGGGGAGCCTTCATGTCTCTGAGTACTTGAACCTTCTCGGGATTAGCTTCAATTCCTCGCTCAGTCACCAAATATCCCAAGAATTTTCCTCCTCGAGCTCCGAATAAGAATTTCAATGGATTTAACTTCAATCCATACTTCCTCAAGGTGCTACAAGTTTCTTCCATGTCTGTAATCAGATTTATGGCTAAAGAAGACTTGATGAGTATATCATCCATATAGACTTTCACATTTCGCCCGATCTGTTCTCGAAAAATCTTATCCATCATTCTTTGATAGGCTTCAATTCCTCTTCTTTGAGCTCAGCGGGCAAATCACTTGCTATGCAGGTGAGACTTTCTGGACGCTCAGGATGTAATTAAACTTCCTCCCAGGAAATAGGCTCTTCTGCTATGGGTAGAGGTTCTTCCTGGATGGCATGAATGCCACCATCTTGAGTCCTCTGGGTCTTGCGAGCCTCTACTCTGACCATATCAATATAGCATCGGCGGGAGACCCGCTGCTTCCCCTTAACTTCCCCGACCTGTTCTCCCATGGGGAACTTGATTTTCTGGTGAAAAGTAGAAACAGTAGCCAGGAACTCATGTAAAGTCAGTCTGCCCAGAATAACGTTGTAAGATGAAGGCGAGTCCACCACAATGAAGGTACTTCTCCTTGTTCGCACCAATGGCTCACTGCCCAAGGATATGGCCAACTTGATTTGGCCCATGGACTTCACTTCATTACCGGTGAAACCATACAAAGACGTGGCCACCGGTTGGAGCTCGCTGGTGTCGATCTGTATTTCTTCAAAAGCAGTCCTAAACAGCACGTTGACAGAGCTTCCGGTATCGACGAAAACCCTAGCCACACGGTTGTTAGCTACGACAACTTTAATGATGAGAGCGTCATCGTGAGGCAGCTCCAGTCCCTCTAAATCCTATGGCTTAAAACTGATGACGAGGTCGACAGCTTGTTCTTGGTTGCATCCCACAACATGGATCTCAAGACGGCGTTCATGGGACTTGTGTGCTTTGCCCGAGTCCCCATCTGTAGGCCCTCTAGAGATTATGCCTATCTCCTGGATGGCTGCATTGCCTCTATTCTCTACTTCACGGGCTTCTTCTTGCTCCCCATTGCGCCCTTGCTGCTGAATATTAGGCCCCCCCTGATCTGCTCGGGGCCTGCTTGCCTGACCTGCTGCAGCCCGCTGATCGTCCATCATCCTCTGCACTTGAGGAGCCAGCTCGGGTAGTGGCAAGCCCAACTCAGCCACGCGTCGAGAGTCACAAGTGAATTGGAAGTAGCCATTGGTGGCATGCGTGTGTGACCGATGATAAGTACAGTAGCGTGGCCCCCAAGGCCCAGGTCGGGGAGCATGGACCGTGGCTACCCACAGGACAGGCCGAGAATCCTGATCGGGCGGGAAGATAGGTCGGGTTTCCCGAGCGTGTGGAAGAGGTTGAGCAGGTGATTGGGGTATTCTTCTTTCAAGCTTATTAGCAGAAGAAGGCGGTCCATCAGTCTTCCTTCGTGCCGCCTGCACTTCCTCCACATTAATGTAGCTAGCGGCTTTCTCTAACATCTCATCAAAATTCTTCGCTGGATTTTTAATGAGGTCCCTGAAGAATTCTCCTTCTACCAATCCGTGGGAGAAGGCGCTCATGAGTATTTCTGAAGTGGTCGCAGGAACATCCTGGGCCACTTAGTTGAAGCGTTTGATATAACTTTTTAATGGTTCAAAGGGTCCTTACTTGAGAGCGAAAAGGCAGTGGTCGGTCTTTTGGTATTTCCTGCTGCTGGCGAAGTGGCGCAAGAACGTAGTCTTGAAATCTAAGAAATAAGTGATGGACCCGTGCGGTAGCCCATCGAACCACTTTTGTGCTAAGCCCGATAGAGTATTCAAGAAAACCCGGCACTTAATGACATCACTGTACTAGTGTAGCGGGGCAGCGTTCCTAAACTTGCGAAGATGATTTTTAGGATCTTTGCTACCGTCATATTCCCCAATAGCCGAGGGCCGATATCCTTTGGGTAGCCTTTCCTCCAATACCTTCGAGGAGAAGGGCACTTTCTCTTCCAGCTCCCCTCGTGGCCCTTCTTAGAGGAGAATAGCCTTTCCCTTCCTTAAGTCTTTGGATAGAGAACTTTCCGCCTTAGAGACTTGTGGTTGCTCCTTCTTGTTGTTGTAGCACCCAGGGTCCTACTGATAATAACCCAGGTCGGGTTCTCTATAGAAGGCCGGGGGAAATTCCTCATGTTGCTTTCTTTTTTAACCCCGGTCCGAGATGTGGGTCGGCTCTTTGGAAACGTCAGGTAGTTTGCGCGGTCGAGAGGCGGTAGTCTATTTTTCGGAGGCAGACTGCCTCTTGGCTTCCTTGAATAGTTCGTACTCTCCAGCTGTCATGGTTACGTTGATTCGCCGGAGTCCTCCATCTTCACGTTCTAGAACAAGTAGATATGTTCCCATAGACGATGCCAAATTGATCTCGTCCGAAATCTGAGTCAGACGGAGGTCGGCTGTGCTATCCTCGGTGTTGACGGAAGGTCGTTGAAACTCTTTGCCGACTCGGCACTTCGCGGAAGGGCTTCCTACGGGCGGATGACGGGGGATGATGATGGAGGCGACGAAGCGAGGGTTCTATGCACACTCAGACGAGCACACGGGATGTCAGAGACCAAGAACCAGGGAAAAAGTCCCCGGAGCAGGTCCTCCGACGTTCAAGTCAGGTACTTTTTCCCCAGAAGAATAGTAAAAAGTGAAAGGACGAAAGTAAGAGACTGATGCGAAAAGGCAAGTGAGCATACCTGCGTAAGGGAGAGGACCTCCCTTTTTATATGACAGTGCATACTTCTGGAATCTATCAGGTGTCAAGGAATGTCGGGTATCAGGATTTGTCTAGTGGTGAATGACACATGTCATCCTATGAGAGGCCTAAGGAAGGTTCTGTTACCATTGAGCTACAAACCATTGGCATATTCCCTGACATGCACTAGTTATTCCCTGACAGGTGGGTATGATCCTATGGCTTGGTTGTCATGTAATGCTATGTTGCCCAGGTGTGAAGGGAGAAGCCTCTGATGACTAGCGGTCTGAGACCTCCGTCTGTATCTCCTGCTCTATAAGTCCTGACCTGTATTTCCTGACCTGCATGTCTTGCCCTGTATGTCCTACGCTGTACGTCCTGACTTGCATTCCTAGACTCGCATATCCTGGCCTGTACATCCTGACCGATATTTCCTGACCTGCATGCCTTACCCTGTATGTCCTACCTTGTACGTCCTGATCAATATTTCCTGACCTGCATGTCTTGCCTTGTACGTTCTACCCTGTACGTCCTGACCTGCGTTTCTTGACTAGCATATCCTGGTCTATATGTCTTGCCCTATATATCCTACCCTGTACGTCCTGACTTGCGTTTCTTGACTCGCATATTCTGGCCTATACGTCCTGACTGATACTTCCTGACCTGCATATCCTGACTTCGCATATCCTGCCTTATATGTCTTGACCAGTAAACCCTGACCTGTAATCCTTGATCCGCCTCTTCTGGCCGACACCTCCTGATCTATAAATCCTGGTCTACAAGTCCTGCCCTGTACGTCCTGACCTGGCAGTATTTGATTAGTGACCTTTGGTGATCCCAGTCTCCCCATTGACCGTCACTTCTCCTTCTGACTTTTAACTGCCACGTACCCCTGACTTCTGACCGCCACGTCCCCTGGACTTCTGACCGCCACGTCCCCTGGACTTCTGACCGCCACGTCCTCTTGACTTCTGATTGTCACGTCCACTTGACTTCTGACTGTCACGTCCTCTTGACTTCTGACCGCCACGTCCCCTTGACTTCTAACTGTCACGTCCCCTTGACCTCCACCTGGCCAGCTTCTCTAGGCCTACCCTTATGCGCCGTATTAATAGTACTATGATCTCGATGGTCATATTTGTCGAAAGTTAATAATTATATCTTATGTGCTAGTCACTATTTCAAAGGCTAGTAGCCGCCCGTGATTTACCTCCTCCGTCTTGGCCCTGGGACGAGTTGGCAGAGGCACTGGGGGCGAGCATATTCACCTTTTGCTACCAAGAGTTAATAATTATATATGAATATTAGAATATCTAGATTAAATCCCATATATATTATTTCATGTGTTATGTTAGTCCTATTAATGTAATTGTGAATATTGTAGTTCATCCCTCTGAACTTGGTAACAAAGGTAGTGTCCTCTACATGGTTCCTGTTCATCAGCATTGGATAAGACGTGTTTGATTTGGAGGCATAACCATATTAAATTCATGCTTCTTCCGCAAGACTTTTCTGAAGCCTTCGATGAGTTGAAGGTTGAAGAGACCTTCTTGATTTTCCTTCATGTAGCTACCCACCAACCTCACAGCACATTGTGCAACTCCATACTGACACTGAACAAACAAATCTTCTATCCACACCTCTCTGGATCCTTTTATTTGTTTTTTTTTATCTCAACATCACGATAGAGGAAGACTTCTGATTGGGAAGGGCTTGCACAAGATGCTTATGAGAACAAACAGAGCATTATTTGCAGTAGAGGTGTCTTGCACCAGCTACTGATTCAATTGGTCTCACTGCTCGGTGTTGAACGAATTGAAGGTAGAGAAGGAAAGAGACCACTGCCTAAATACCAGCTGAAGGAAAGAAGCTCACACAGTGTCAACTATATTGATGGAGATGATTAAAGGAACAAAGGGAAAGAGGCACTTCCTTGAGTGTCAACAGGTGGAAGGAGGCTCGTGCTATGTCAACCAGGGAGACCTCTTCGATATCTACAACATTGACAATTAGCACTACCACTAGGATCAATGATAAGGAGAGGAGAAATGAGATTGAGGCAATTTCCAGGGTTTTGAGTAGCCAAGTGAAATCACATCCTAGAATGATACATGCCCGTAACTAGTATATCCAGATTTTTAATCACAGGGTTCAATGGTAAACTAAAAACAGAAGTTAGCTAAGTGGGCTACCTGAATAGGAGTGCCACTCAAAATAAGACGGTGCTCAGCTTCCAACTGTTTCACAGCAATTGTTATTTTAGATTTTGAATTCTTGATAATATGGCCCTCATCTAAATGCAATAGTTCCAAGAAAGGTTTCCCAGGAAATCAATATCCTTACGAACAATATCATAAGATGTTATGACTACATTGCACTTTTCAAATTGATCAGGAAGCAATGCCCTTTCTGGGTTAGAACCAACATACAGAAGGGTAACCATTAAGGAATTGTCCATATATTTTTCTATTTTATATGCCCAATGACCAACAAGCGTGGATGGGCAAATAATCAGAGACAGAAGGTCTTTCGAACTGTTGTGAGCACGTTGTTCCACGATATCAGATGCCACTATTGCTGATGCCTGAAGTGTTTTACCAATGCCCAACATAGAATTCCATGAAGCTAGAAGCGTTTCAGAAAAGCTGACCAGTTGATCCCTTCTTGCTGGTACCTGTTTTTGACCACAAAGAGGAAAATAGGAATAATTAGAGAGCAAAAGAGGAAAACATGAGAAAAAGATGAAGCTTCCTTTAGGAAAATTAAGATCTGATTGTGATAAAAGATTAATGTTTTAATTAACAGGGATGATAACCTCGTGAATATACATGTTATGAACTTAAATATTGCAAATAAAAGCAATAAAAGTGTTTAAATCACTCAAGTGATGAGTAATAAGAATAATGCAAATTGAAAGCATGAGCCACTTATGGGAACTGTGATGATTATCTAATATACGATTAGAAATGAATTAGAATACTGATGATAATTATAACTGTGATTATTATTGCCCTTTGGATTCTTTATATGAAATACACAAACATGCACATCTTTCTTACACATTTTGCATTTTATGCTCGCGTCCGTAAGTTTCTAGCCTCCATTGTGCTGTATTGACTTTGATGATTATCTTAAATACAATTAGAAATAGGTAAGAATGTTAATGATGATAATTATTATAAATATTATTACCCGTTGGATCTTTTTATGAAATATACAATCATACACTTCTTTCTAACGAGGGTAGATCCTCTAGATCACAAAAAATGATTCAGGGAATGGTCCCTTGGATTGGATTGGTTCAGGAAATGATCCTCATTCATAAAATAGATGGGGACTATTCATCTCTCCCAATCCAGATCAAGGGACCATCCCCTAAACCGCTTTTTACGGTGCAGAGGATTTGGACTGTCTTTCTAACACCGCTTAATATTCTGTACCCACGTTCTTGTGTTTCTTACACCACATTTATAAAGCCTGAACCACTTATGGAAATTGAGATGATTATCTAATGTGAACTACTTAAGAGAAACTGTAATGATCATCTAATATACAATTAGAAATCGATTTACAATATTGATGATGATAATAACCATGATTATTATTGGCCTTTGGATTCTTTTTATGAAATATGCAATCATGCACTTCTTCTTACATACTTTTCATTTTATGCTCACGTTCTTAAGTTTCTAGCCTCCATTGTGTTGTATTTTACTATATTATCTTATATACAATTACAGATGACAAAATACCAATGATGATAATTATTATGAATATTACAAGCCTTTGGATCTTTTTATAGAATATGCAATCATGAACCTTTTTTTTACACCATGCATTTTATACTCACATTCTGGAGTTTCTTACACCACTTTTTTTTACATGTACCCGCAGTCCCTCAAAGTTATGCATTTAGAATAATTTGGATATTGTTACATTTTATTTATTACAGTTCAAACACAATGAGCAAAGCTTGCCTCTCACAAGGCCTAGCTCGTGCAAAGCCAACACACATTGTCTTTACATAATCCCTCTGAGGTTTGGCTTCTCTTGGATATTCATTATAACATCATTACAAAAGGCTCTCAAACCATATAAGTAGGAAAGTTATTCCCATGAAGGTATAGCATCTAGGAAGCAAACTGAAAGACCAAAAAAATAATAATTGAATGACTTTGATACTTTGCACTAAGCTCAAAAGAAGACACCTATTGCATTGCTTTTAAAGGAAAAAGGACAAGCAGGCTGACAGATATAAAATCCAAGAGCAAGTAAATGGGCCTAAACAAGATGATGGTGCGCCCAAAAGAAAGTAATAGCAAAAGCATTAGCAATTATGCAAGCCATATGTTGCAAAGTACATACACATATGAAAAGAAAGCACTTGTTTGTATGTATGCAAGTTGCAGATGTTAATAGACAATTATCAATTGCAATTATGCTAAGATAAGAACATATAACAACCCCCATAATAAAGAAAGGACAAAGTATGGGCAAAAAGAGGCAGAACATCTCTAAGGTGAATTGTTGACTAGGAAAACAGATTATGTTCTACTCAACACAGTGCAAATATTGAAAGATAAGCACTATTTCACTACTCTCGACCTTGTTCGCTATGCTTACCAACTGTTATAAAATAAAATTGAACATCCTCCTAAACCATTGGGCTCGATCCCTGCTATATCCTCAATATATTTAAATGAATTTTATCAATTTTTAGTCTCCCTCTTCCTCGATTAAAGTGCATATTTGTTATGAACTCATATTTCCTAATTGGGGCATTTATTGGAGCTAAGTATATCTCTATACCATCTTAAATGCATCTCTCAAAGCTTTCCCTCAATTTGTGCAACCCCAACTTTCTTTTGAATGTTCTCATTTATTTTATTTTGACTATCCTTGTATGTCTACATATTCATCTTAACATCCACATCTTTGAGACTCAAATCTTTTACGTAAGCCACTTACGTAGCATATGATTAGGGAGTCCATTAGGTCAAGTGATAGACTCATTCATACACAGAATTGTTCTCCCTTAGGAAGTTACGTTCCGTATAAAAAGATAATTACTTTAGATACTCAATGTTAAATAAGCATCCTAAAGTCATGTCAAGCTATATTGGGACGTACACTCAAAAGAGACAATAATTTATGCATCTATTCAATGAAAATTCATGTTCATGGTCAAATATAGACACATAGCAACGTATCTAGTTCAGAAATTAAATTGATACGTATAGAAATGCAATCTAGATAGATAAAATCCTGTTCATAGAGAAAGACTACTTGCAAGCATTTCATCAAACAAAAGAACAAGTGTCATACAAACTTCATCAAACAAGGAAATTGGCAATTTAAAGTTTACAACATCCACATATTACAATTACTTCCTATGTCCTAGAACAATATAAATCTACTCCATAATTGAAAGAACTACAATCAAAGAACTCAAAACCATAGGAACTTCAAGAACCCTAAGGAAGGGGAGAAGAAACTTATCCTTTAATGTCAAGTGAAGCCCTTAGGTGTAGATCTTGGAATGTCGATGAGGATAGAACAGTAGAACGGCCTAGGATCGCCGAGATGATGCCTTCGGATGCAAGGATTTGACTTACAAGGTCTCTTCCCGTCTTGGATCCTCCCCCCGTAGCAAGGGGATGAAGTGCCCCTTATAATAGAAGTGGGTGCATGGAGTGGCCGTGCCATAGTAGCAACTAGTTGCTGGATGTTGTGTCCTGACTGTAAAGCGCAATATCCATTGGTGGATCCAAATCCACTATAATTTTTCTGTGCCATAAGATCTTCATCCTTAATCACATCACTGACATCCATAAACTGCTCACAGAAATCTAATCCTGAAGCCAAAAAAGTTAGGAGTGAATTCTGAAAATAGTGTAATAAATAGAACAAGAGAACTCAAAAAGGAGACGGAATCAGAGGGTTCTATTTTTCAATTTTTTTTTTTTTTGCTTGCTTCTAAACACAAGGGCAAAAGGATTGAAAAAAATTAGTAATTCAGAACCACTGGTGAAGGATTCATCAAAAAGTTAAGGATTAGTAATCCTTTTTAGCTCAATCAAAATTCATTTAAATTTAATTACTGAATTTCATTTCTACTTCCAAGGAGTGTTGATAGTTGTTTGAAACCAAAATGTACCATTCTGGTTGCCGACTAATACTGTAGCATCATTTCATGCAGCAGGCTCGGTTTCACACATGAAGAATTCTTCTACTGTCTTCTCGTTTCCGAGTTCAGGTCAGCAATGCATGCATCCACTCTTAGTTGTCTCGATCCTCAGCCTTATTATCCCTTTTCTTCTCTCATTCATTGTATGGTTCTCCCACTTAATGCACAACTACAGTAGCTCTTCATTTGTTGTTTCAAAGATTTTTATTATTATTATTTTGATAATTTTCATTTTTTTGGTAATTTTTGTTTTTTTTATATTTTAAGTATTTTTTATAATTTCTATCCTCTTATATTTTTTTATATTTTGAGTCCGTCTAGTAATCTTAGAATTATGAGTCTGTTAATAATTTTTTCTTTTCTTTATAATTTCTTTCATTTCTTTGTACTTAGGATTGGAGTTTATTAAAGCATTTCTTTCATTTCTTTGTACTTTAGGATTAGAGTTTATATAAGTGTCTATTTAGCTATCTGAGAAATTAATCCTCGAAATATTAAATAAAATTTCTTCTTTTCGGAAAGATTGGTAGGACAACGGTTATCTCTTCTTACTTTTTCCTCAAACCCCCTTCTCGTCAGCATGCAAGAAATCCTGCCCGACATCAATTGGTATTAGACCTAGCATGTTTCGGTTGAGGAAGTCCAGCGTCAAATCGAATGGAAAGGCGGCATGGTCGTGATCGTGGTCGTGCTAGGCAGGTTACAGCTGAGGGAGCATCACACCATGGTCGTAGAACCCAAGACAAGTTGAAGATTTACAAAGGCAAGTCGCAGATTTAACCCAGCATACGTGGTCGAGAGCAAAAACATAGACCTCGGATGTCCAGAAGATCTAACCGAAGTTTTTTGATACGTCACAGATAAAGAATTTTGTTGATTGAATCAACAATATGGAGTCGATCGTCAACTATAGCAAGTTCCGGATCAGATGAATGTAAAGGTGATTGCCATCAGACTTTAGGGTTGAGCATCAACGTGGTGGAAGCACTTGCGGCGCTCACGACTCACGAGACAGACAGGGAAACCAAGATTAAAGATGGGGAGAAAATGCAGAAAAAGATGAAAAATCACTTTCTTCCTTTTGGATATACTCAAACTTCATTCCCAGGACAATAAGGGTGTGTTTAGTACGTGCGTTTTTTATTTTCATTTTCTGAAAAACGCGCGTTTTCTAGAAAATAAAAAATGACTTTTTGTCATTCTCTGTTTTTTTTAGAAAATGCTCTCTATTTTTTTAGAAAACAGACACGAAAAATGTAAATCAAACATTATTTTCTAAGAAACACGCGTTTTTCAGAAAATGAAAATGAAAAACGCGTGTACCAAATACATCCTAAGGTTTTGCCCAGGAGAACAATAGTTTCAGTGCCCAAGATGACCACTACATATTCAATGATGATTTAAAAGAAGAAGTTGACAACGTACTTTATGGAGAGAAGCTAGGCTTAAGCAATAGATTTAAAAGTACCGGACTTCAAATCCTAAGATAACCGAGCGTTTTGCAGACATGAAAAGAAAGACCAATGTGACTCCAGAGTAGTGGGATAGCATCCCGGATATTGGAGATCACTCCCTAAAGAACAAGGAGAAGCGATTTGAATGTTTTGTGCCAGTTTTGGATACCCTCCTCGAGAAGGCTAGACAGGAGCAAGAGCTTGTCACGGCCCTAGATTCTAAAGCCGTGGGGTTGGAGGGACGGAGACACCCTGGTCGCAAACTCCTGTCACAGACCTTACTGCAGTTGGAGAAGGTAGGGGCACTGTGCTCTCTTTGAAGCTGGATAGATTGTCAGATTCTGTCTCAGCCCAAACTGTGGTCAATCCAAAGGGTTATCTGATAGATCTCAAGAGCATGAAAATCACTAGTGATGCAGAGATTTCGGATATCAAAAAGGCAAGGTTGTTGCTTAAATCTATAACCCAGACAAACCCAAAGCATCCCCAGGATGGATTGCTGCAACTAGATTGGAGGAGGATGCCAGAAAACTCCAAGCAGCACAACAGTTAATTCAGAAAGGATGTGAGGAGTGCCCAAAGAACGAAGATGTTGGTTAGAAGCTTGTCGGTTGGTAAGCCCTGATGAAGCTAAAGTTGTCATTGCTGAGGGTGTGAAAGCAATTCCAAATTCAGTGAAGTTATGCTTGCTGGCAGCAAAATTGGAAACCAGTGATCTGACCAAGAGCAAGGCTGTAGTTGAACTAGCTTATAAGGAGGATGGGCAATTGCATCAGACTCTCAAGGTTGTAGAATTATCTTGTATACTTTATGGTTCAATGCCTAAACATCTGAAGGATGCACAATTTATCTCATCTATCGCAAGTACGTCAGCATGTGAGCTCAAGTTTGACAAAGACACTACATATATAGTAACAGATGCTGTAGCAGATTTGAACACAATGCTCACTGAGGATGCTTGCTCCAATAGTCAACATTCTCATACCAGCTTATTCTGGGCTAAAGTATGGACACTTGTTAGGGATGTACATGTGGAATATGATAGAACAAATGGTAGAGATATATCAACTCAAGCTAAAAACAACAAATTGAGAAGTGAAGCGTGAATGCCAAATGAAGTTGTGAAGGAGGTTAAACATTAGAAGGAGGAAACCCTGAAGGAGTTCATGAGGGGCGCGAAGATGAACAAGAGCAGTGTCCACGATAGTGTTCTCATCAGTGAATCCACCAGGATTCCCAAAGTCCAACCGTTACTATTGGATTTTGTTGATTTAGTACAATCTTCCTCTTGAGCTACCACCTAAACTCTAACTCAAGAATGTGTTCTTTTCAAGCCGGAGTGACTTATGCGGGAGGATAAGATTTTAATTATTATTTTTAGTAATTTTTATTTTTTAGATATTTTTGGTAATTTATATATATGTTTTTTTTTTTTGTATTTTGAGTGCGTTTAGGAATTTTGAGTGCAAAACTTTGTAAAATATGTGATAAAATAAAATGTAAAGGAAGAAATACAAAAATCAATATTTTGTTAATAACTTGGTATTATATATAATATTTATCTATGCAACTATCTCTAAAAATATTGCATAACTAGAGAGTGGTAAGTATTTAGAAACTGTACTGGAATGATTTTCAATGTCATTTGAACAACATAACCAAAATGCAAAATAGCAGAATAAATAAATTGCCTCATATTAATTCAACTAGAATCCAAAGGTGTTAAGATATTAAAATGAATATCAAATGTAATTAATATGATGCTGTAAAATTGTCAAGCATGACAAATCCAATTAAAATGACATGCTATAAATTTATCAAGCAATAAAAGAAAAAATTTTATCTGCATTTTGTTTATGTAGAAGGGCATGGTTAACTTCGGTCATTCTTTGACCAAATTTGCCTAGTTCTGTGACCAGGCAATGTCATCCAGTGTTTCTAAAAATCCTCCAAGATGACCTAATCAATTTTTTTTTTTTTTTTGTAATTTACATTATGATTTGACTTGAGCCAGTAAAAGATCTGCTTCAAGGTCTTCCCAGAACCAACAATCAGTCTGAGTCAACCTTATAATTATGGTATAAGCAATTAAATACTAATCTCCGATAACACCCACCTTTCTCAATCTTAGGTGACACTTATTCAAATGCCCTCCGCCAAACCCAACAGGTGATGAGCCCATCAAACATAGCAGACATATATTGGGTATTTCTTATATCTATCAGTGTTGAAGTGAATAAAATATATCATCCCAGATAATTTTGCATCATCAACGTGAGCTGGTTTCTAACGAAAAAAAAACAAGGACAGTATTAATAAAGGAGAAAGGAATCAGAGTTCAGAAGTACTGAATTTTTTGGTGCGAAAAATATTCGATGATCAAATTTAAATTTTAATAATGACAAAAGGATCAAAGTTAAAGTTAGTTGTGATCTAACATATTTGAATGAGTTTGCAGGAAAACCCTAAGTATACTTAGGCAAATGTCCTAACTGCAGTTAAATAGGTGGAAAACCCTAGGGGGCGGTAACTCTAGGTTCTAGAGGGTGGTAATCCTAGGCGGAAAGTCCTGACGGGTCGAGGGTTTCGGGCAAAAGTTCTAGAGTCGAGGACTCTAGGTGGAAAGTCCTGGCATCGCAAACCAGGTGAAAGACTGGGCAGGTCGTGGAGCGGACATCCAGCAGAAAGTCATGGAGCCTCAGGCGCTGAGCAAAAGTCCAGTCGGTCTAGAGGACCGGTCTAACAATGGGTATACTCTCCTGAGTGGAGTAGGTAAGGATGCGTTCCTCGATGAGGGAACAGTAGGCGTCAGTTCGACCTAGGGTTTCCGGACGAGAATCCAAAGGCAGAACCGGACAGTCTGACGACTGTCAACTATTTTATTTTACATGTCTATATTGTGCTAACTTTATTTTGCAGGGTATAGTTGGTTTGTTGGACTAACGTATCTTGCAGGAAGTAAATTGGATGACTTTGCCTCAGATGAACAGTACCCGAGGCGCCCTCCATGGAGCTTGGAGGTGCCTCGGGTCGCATGGGCAGACTTCCTCATAGCAAGGCGCGAGGGCAACCTCATGGAGCTTGAGGGCGCCTTGGACATCGCGAGGGTGCCCTCCATGGCCTTGGAGGCGCCCTCGGGCAGATAAGTGGCAAAGAAGTCAGAGTTCATCCACGCTGCAGTTTCGGCAGGGATTAGGGCGCCCTCCATGGTATTGGAGGCGCCCTCCACGAGCTTTATAAGCATGTCTTGAGCAACAGCTTCAAGGACAACAAGAACTCACATCATTTCTTCCGTGCGTTGCTTAAAGAAAAATTCGGCGAAGTCCTAACTCTACTCCGACGACCATAAGCCTTCGATTTCAGATTTATTTACTATCGGTGTAATTTTCTTAGCACTTGAATTGCTGTACTCTTTTTGTAATATTTTCCAAGCTTATAGCGATTGCCCAAAGTAAACGCTCAACGAGCGTGGGCCTTGGAGTAGAAGTCACTTCGAACCAAGTAAAAAAACCTTGGTGTTTGTGTTTGCATTGTTATTCACTTTTCCGATGTGTAATTACTCACAAGTTTTCCGAAACGAACGTGAAAATCACGAGCGCTATTCACCCCCCTATAGTGCTTTCGATCCAACAATTGGTATCAGAGCAGGGTTGCTTTGATTTGGTGCAGTTAGAACCTTGACGTCTGCTAGAGGGGGGTGAATAGCGTCTCACCCAAAACTTTACTTCCTATAATGTTAGTACACAGCGGAATACAAAAAACAAACTAACAAATACGAAAGTTAACCTAAAACAAGAAGGAAGAAGACAACAAACCAAACACAAACCCTAACACAAGGCGTTTACGTGGTTCGGAGATAACTTGCTCCTACTCCACGGTGTGTCCGTAAGGTGGACGATCCCTCAATCCGTCGGTGGATTAGTCCCCGGCAACTCCGGCTAGCTCAACCTCCTTGTGGGTGGAGAAACCTCACCACAACTCCAACCAAGACCTCTTAGCACACAAAGATCTCTTGAGCACAAGTAGACTACTAATTAGACTTTAACCAAGTCTAATTTCGTCACCTTGGCCGGTCATCCCAAGCTCCTTCTTATAGAGCTTGGAAGAAATCAGCAAGCTGATTTACCCGTTACCAGTCGACTGGTCCTTGCACTAGTCGACTGGTGCCAGCCCAACGGCTCTCTACCAGTCGACTGGTCCCAAGACCAGTCGACTAATCCCAGCCGTTTCAGGCACAGAAGCTCTCTGTGCTCACCACCAGTTGACTGGTCCCAGTACCAGTCGACTGGTACAACCCTAAACCTAGGGTTTCCCATCCCGAGTACATTTCTCTCGCACTCGAACCCTCACGACTCACTTGACTCTTCTTTGCAGCCTTGACCTCTTTCCTTTAGGCCTACTTCCTTTGGCTCTCATCCCTCGGATGCATTCAAGCCCGTGGCTCGTCCCCAATGCCATCCTTCACGTATGCCTCAAAGTCGCATCCCTCGGCCTTTGTCCTTGTTGCCTTGTCCACGGTCCCTCGGATGCTCCATCCTTCACCGAACCCGAAGCCGTCAACCTGAGTTACATGTGTATCCTGCAGTCCTGCACAACTCAAGTACACATATCAAATAACGAGGGCAATCCTAACTTAAACTCTTTGCCCAAACACCAAAACACATGGTCCCACGGACCATTGGGATTGCTCCAACAATCTCCCCCTTTTTGGTGTTTAGCAATAAGTTTAAGTTAGGGAAAATAAAATAGCAAATAAACATGCTAATACAATGGACTTACGATACCAAGGCTACACACTTGGACTTACTCCGCCGAATGGACTTACGATGCCAAGACTACACACTTAGATTTACAACACCGAATGGACTTACGTTGCCAAGGCTACACACTTGGACTTACACCGTCGAATGTACTTATGTTGCCAAGGCTACACACTTGGACTTACACCGCCGAATGGACTTACGTTGCCAAGGTTACACACTTGGCAACCGCCGAATGGACTGCAACATGCATTGAAACCTATCCCAAGGCTCCCCCTACACCTAAGCACCCCAATGAGCTAGGATTTTACCACAGAGATATTTAAGAACCTATCACAAGGCTCCCCCTACACAAAGGCACTTAAGGTTTTCCCAACTAAACCTTATTTCTCCCCCTTTGCCTAACATCCAAAAAGTTCTCCAACAATATCCCAATTGTTGAAAACTTATCATCCAAACTGACCCTAAACTCATGTATTTATCCCCCATGGATCTCATACATCTAAACGAGTTGACACGGTCAAGAATAGCACTAAAAAATAATATCAGGCTGGTATCAGTCGACTGCCCCAAGTGCCAGTCGACTGCCCCTTCGACAGAACCTTACAGAAGCATTCTGTGGTCGAAATCTACTGTTACCAGTCGACTAGTATCTGTACCAGTCGACTGGCACCCTATTTTGAAAAAATCAACCTTTTCAGGCCAACTTCAGAAATGCACCAGAAATTCCCTAAACCTCCAAAAATCCCCAAATTTTGTGGAGAGGTATATTGTACCCTTGTCTACTTGGGAAAAATACATTACAAAATGTATCTATCATCAATCCCAAGATTGATACAAAATCCAAAACTAGCTAAATGGTTCAATTGAACCTTGACCTAAAGTCCTAGTTTTGACTTCCTCTTGATGTATTTGCTCATACCAATCCACAATGCATCCCTAGCATTGGTTTATATGGCATATATACATCCAAAACCAATTGTCATGCAATATGACCCCAATGTCATATGTTCAAGCATGAAACTCAACTCTATTGTGCCAAATCCCTAGGTTTGATACTCAAGTTCGTCTCCAAACCACTTGGCACATTTCATGACCCAACCTAAACTCCCAAGTAGTACCCACTTGAGATCCATTGGCCATGGGTCCCAAATCGACTCTTTGAGCTCCCTCTAGAGCCCTTAACCTTAGCCACCTCCCTATGTGACTCATTCACAATGGCTAGGCCACATTGTTGCACTTCCGGTGACACTTGGCCTACAAACCTTACCATTTTAACCTTGGACACCTTGTCCTTGGTTAATTTTTCCTTACCTTTAAATGGATTTCCCTTGCCATTTATTGACTTCTCCTTGCTATAGTTATATGCAACCCTAGCATACGACTTTCCCTTAGCATTGGAGACACTAGATCGGTATCCTAGACCCGATCTATCATTGTTGGGTCTTTGACTACCCAACACCATACCTAACCCTCTAGATCCAACATTGAATCTTTCTAGGGTTTTCTCCAACTTATCAAGTTTTGCCTTCAAAACTTGATTTTCCCTTTCTAGGTTCCTAAACCTAGAGTCAACATGTCCACCTTGGACATTCCTAGACCTACCCATTCTAGGCATGTCTTCCCTTCTTGGGATTAATGCCTTGGTTTTCCTTAGGTCTACCATTTCTAGATTTTTCATGAATTGGTCTCCTAGGGTTATGATTTACATTTACCTTATTCCTATCATGATATCTAAATCCAAAATTTTGCATGGGTAAATAATAATAATCAAAATCATTTCTCCTAGCATGCATGGGAACATAAGAATTTGAATTGTAATTCAAATTAGGGTATACCTCCCTTACCCTTGAAGCTCCCCCTTGACTTGTGCTCATCTTCTTTTCCCATTTCTTCAAGTGCGCCAATTTCTTGAGCTCTCCTCTCCTTAGGCACTTTGTGTGGTAGTGACCCCACTCACCACATGTAAAGCACCTAATGTATTTCTTCTCCTTTTTCTTCCTACAACTCACATTAGTTTCTAAATTAACTTTAGTGAGTTTAGGGTTTACCTCCTTTACCTTCTTGAGTGAAGGACACCTACTCTTGTAGTGTCCCATCTTACCACACTCAAAACATTTGATGTGGTCATTTGTGTGCTCTTCTTGGTAGTTGAGGTAGAGGGTTGAGCTTCCAAGATCTCCTCTTCGTCGGATTTCTCTTCTTCCTCTTCACTTGAAGATGTGGACTCTTCCACTTCTTCATCTCTTGAGGATGTGGAAGATCTCTCCTCTTCCACCTCTTCCTTCTCTTTCTCTTCCTCCTCGAATGTTGACCTCTTGTCAACATCGGATCGGTCCTTCTCTTCTTGGACCAATGAGCCATTCTCCTTGGTCTCTTCCACTCCTTGGATTTTTATAGGGTCTTCATGATAGCCAATGATCTTTTTCCAAAGATCATTTGCATTTGTGGTTTCACCTACACTCAACAAAATATTAGAAGGTAGTAAATTATGCAAAATTCTCGTTACCTCCTTGTCTGCCTCCGATTGCTCTCGTTGCTCTTCGTTCCAATGCTGAGGTCGGAGGCGTTTACCCTTCTTGTCCGTAGGAGCTTCAAATGGGTCACTCAAGACAACCCATTGGTTCCAATCCATTTGGAACCATGTCTCCAACCGCTTCCTCCAATAATTGAAGGCATCTTTGTCGTACGGAGGTGGAATTCGGATATCCCATCCGAGCGGTCCTTCAGACTCCATCTTCTTCTTCCTCTAGCTTCTTGCTCTCTTGGCAGTTAGTCCGTAGAAGAGCGACCTGGCTCTGATACCACTTGTTAGGACCTTGATGTCCGCTAGAGGGAGGGTGAATAGCATCTCACCCAAAACTTTACTTCCTATAATGTTAGTACACAGCGGAATACAAAAACAAACTAATAAATACGAAAGTTAACCTAAAACAAGAAGGAAGAAGACAACAAACCAAACACAAACCCTAACACAAGGCGTTTACGTGGTTCGGAGATAACTTGCTCCTACTCCACGGTGTGTCCGTAAGGTGGACAATCCCTCAATCCGTCGGTGGATTAGTCCCCGGCAACTCCGGCTAGCTCAACCTCCTTGTGGGTGGAGAAACCTCACCACAACTCCAACCAAGACCTCTTAGCACACAAAAATCTCTTGAGCACAAGTAGACTACTAATTAGACTTTAACCAAGTCCAATTTCGTCACCTTGGCCGGTCATCCCAAGCTCCTTCTTATAGAGCTTGGAAGAAATCAGCAAGCTGATTTTCCCATTACCAGTCGACTGGTCCTTGCACCAGTCGACTGGTCCTTGCACCAGTCGACTGGTGCCAGCCCAACGGCTCTCTACCAGTCGACTGGTCCCAGGACCAGTCGACTGATCCCAGCCGTTTCGGACACAGAAGCTCTCTGTGCTCACCACCAGTTGACTGGTCCCAGCCCAACGGCTCTCTACCAGTCGACTAGTCCTAGGACCAGTCGACTGATCCCAGCCATTTCAGACACAGAAGCTCTCTGTGCTCACCACCAGTTGACTGGTCCCAGTACCAGTCTACTGGTACAACCCTAAACCTAGGGTTTCCCATCCCGAGTACATTTCTCTTGCACTCAGACCCTCACGACTCACTTGACTCTTCTTTGCAGCCTTGACCTTTTCCCTTCAGGCCTACTTCCTTTGGCTCTCGTCCCTCGGATGCATTCAAGCCCGCAGCTAGTCCCCAATGTCATCCTTCGCGTATACCTCGAAGTCGCCTCCCTTGGCCTTTGTCCTTTCTGCCTTGTCCACGGTCCCTCGGATGCTCCATCCTTCACCAGACCCGAAGCCGTCAACCTGAGTCACATGTGTATCCTGCAGTCCTGCACAACTCAAGTACACATATCAAATAATGAGGGCAATCCTAACTTAAACTCTTTGCCCAAACACCAAAACACATGGTCCCACAGACCATTGGAATTGCTCCAACACATGAGCCTTGGAGTAGGAGTTGCTTCGAACCAAGTAAAAAAATCTTGGTGTTTGTGTTTGCATTGCTATTCACTTTTCCGATGCGTAATTACTCACAAGTTTTCCGAAACGAACGTGAAAGCCACGAGCGCTATTCACCCCCCCCCCCTTCTAGCGCTTTCGATCCAACAATTGGTATCAGAGCGGGGTCACTTCGATTTGGTGCAACCATCAATCAAGCAAATTTTTCGTGGTGATTTTTTTTCGGAGTCGATCAAAATTGGTATAATTGCCACCTTCCGATCTATTTTTACCGCAATCGCAATTTCTTCTCGAAGCTGGTGCACCACCACTCGAGTTCGTGTATTTTTTCTTAATCCCGCACTATTAAATCCAAGACCAAGTCTTGGAACCTATGCTGCTTGTTTTTTTGTGTGTAAGATTTTTTTTTTAAAATGGCCCACCAAAAAGGATACAGCACAGCCCACCCACCTCTTTTCTCCGGCGAAGACTTTGGCTACTGGAAGAGCCAGATGGAATACCACCTCAAGACGCAAATCGAGATGTGAATAATTATCCAAACCTGTCTCGAGCTTCCATGTGACAGCGCTGGAAAACTAGTCTCATGCGTCAACTGGGATGCTAGGTTAATGAAGAAAGTTGAAGCTGACGCCAAAGCAACCTGCATGCTATAATATAGCTTGACAAAGGAAGAATTGAACCGAGTCAGTCCCTTCTCATATGGGAAAGAGCTATGTGAAAAGCTGATCGAGTTACACGAGGGCACTTCCGACACTAAGGTAAGCAAGCGCGACTTAATTTTAAACAAATTATATAACATAAAAATGCAAGAAAGTGAGACGGCGAGCCAACTTCATGCACGAATTCAAGACCTGCTGAACAGTCTTCACGCAATCGGCCAGAAGATAGAAAACCACGACGTAATAAGGTATGCTCTCAATGCATTTCCAAGGAATACTTTGTAGGTATCCATGGTTGATGCTTACAAAGTATCCAAGGATCTTTCATCAATTAAGTTAGATGAACTTTTCTCTGAATTTGAACTGCACGAACAGACTAATGCACGACCGGTCGAGAAAGGTGTTGCATTGTTTGTAGATACAAGCAAAGCAAAGGAGACTAGAAAGAAGCTTCAGATTAAACCCGAGTCTGAAGAAGAACCTGATTCAGACGATGACGATGACGATGACAATGATGATGACAAGATAGCAGCTGAACTTGTCAACCTAGTACACAGACTCTACAAAAAGAAGAAGGGGTTCACAAAGAAGGACATCAAGAAGGTAATCCAATCCAAAAAAGTGCAAACGAGCTCAAAGGTGAAGTTTGAGGTAATCTGCTACGGCTGCAACCAAAAAGGGCACGTCAAAGCCAATTGTCCAAACCAAAAAGGAACAAAGAAACAAAAGAAGAAGAAAGCACTGCAAGCAACTTAGGACGAGTCCTCTTCAGAGGATTCCGACGATGAGCTCGAACAGACAAGCTTTCTTGCACTGACGGCCCAGGAACACATCAACAAATTAAAACTTCCTAATTTGTTTCCGGAAATTTTAAAAATAAAATTTCTCTTCAAAAATCCCTTCATGGTTGATAAAAAGAAATTTCTATAATTTTAATTTTTCAACATGTGAATAATTTTCAAAGAGAAAATAAAATATCTCTTCAATCTACAAATAAGGAAAGAGATCTAATATCTTTCTTTAATCTTTTGTAGATTCTTTTCAAGAGAGATATTTTAATTTTAATTCTCTTTAATAAATTATATCTTCCACATAATAAAAATTAAAATTAAAATTCTTTTTAATTAATTATGGTCGGCCCCCTCTAGCTTGGGTTCAAGCTAGGGCCGGCCACCCTAAACCATGCTTAGGCCGGCCTTAGCTTGATTCCAAGCTAGCTTGGCCGGCCCCCCTTTAGGTGGGTATAGAAGGTGGGTATAAGTGGGTATAGTACTCTATAAATAAGAGGCTACGATAGGGACCGAGAGGAGGAATTAGTTTTGGTCTCCCGATAAAATTAAGCATCCCGTGTTCGCCCCGAACACACAACTTAATTTTATCAATAATAATTCATTCCACTAAAGAAATATTATTGAACTACCGCACCAATCCCAAATTACATTTTGGGCTCCTTCTTATTATGAGTGTATCAGTCTCCCTGTGTTTAAGATAACAAATGTCCATTAATTAAGTAAGTTACTGACAACTCACTTAATTAATATCTAGCTCCAAGAGTAGTCCCACTCAACTTCATCGTCATGTCGGACTAAGTCCACCTGCAGGGTTTAACATGACAATTCTTATGAGCTCCTCTTGGGGACATTCTCAACCTAGATTACTAGGACACAGTTTCCTTCTATAATCAACAACACACACTATAAGTGATATCATTTCCCAACTTATCGGGCTTATTGATTTATCGAACTAAATCTCACCCATTGATAAATTAAAGAAATAAATATCAGATATATGTGCTTGTTATTATATTAGGATTAAGAGCACACACTTCCATAATAACTGAAGTTTTTGTTTCTTTATAAAGTCAGTATAAAAGAAACGACCTCTAATGGTCCTACTCAATACACTCTTAGTGTACTAGTGTAATTATATAGTTAAGATAAACTAATACCTAATTACACTACGACCTTCCAATGGTTTGTTCCTTTCCATCATGGTCGTGAGCTACTGTTTATAATTTATAAGGTACTGATAACATGATCTTCTGTGTGTGACACCACACACCATGTTATCTACAATATAAATTAATTGAACAACTACATTTATCACAAATGTAGACATTTGACCAATGTGATTCTTATTTCTAGATAAATGTTTTATACCAAAAGCTAGACTTTTAGTATACACTCTAACAATCTCCCACTTATACTAAAAGACTAAGCTGCCATATCTGCTGCCGTACATCTGATTCTCATGCCTTTCAAAAGCTCTTGCCTTAAGGACCTTAGGTTATCATCTGATGCAATCTAGGCGGCAACAACTTCTCTTCGTTAATACGATTTCTCGTATTGGGTGGTACTTGCGCTCTATTGTGTTTACTTGCCTTATAGACTTATGGTTTCTTCGAGTTTGCTACTGCACCAATATTATTACAATAAATTGTAATAATCTTTGGACAAACCAGAAATCATATCTAAGTCTATCTTGAGGTTATTGAGTCATTCAGCTTTTATGGCTACCTCAGAGGCTTGCCATATACTAAGCTTCTATGGTGGAGTCCAGAAAAACACTTATGTTCATCACTCTTCCATAGTTATGACTTTACCTCCTAAAGTAAACACAAAACCCCGAGGTTGACTTATTATTGTCCCTATCCAATTGGAAGTCAAAATCCATGCAACCCACAGGGACCAAATTAACTACCTTGTAAGCTAGCATATAATCTCTAGTGCCTCTAAGGTACTTCAATATATGATTTACTGCAGTCTCTAGGGTTACTTTGATATCTGCTAACTATGCCCTTGGCAAAACAGATTTCTGATCTCGTGTATAGCATACATTAGGCTTCCGACAGCCGAAGCATAAAGAACTGCCTTTACTTCCTTTATCTCCTTTGATGTCTACGGAGACATATCTTTAGATAAAGTTACTCCGTGCTAAAAAGGTAAGAAACCTTTCTTGGAGTTTTGCATGCTTAAAATGAGCAAGGATTTTTCCGATGTATGAAGCTTGGGATAAGTAAAATATTCTTTTCTTGCGATCCCTTATTACTTTGATCTCAAGAATATATACATTCTCCCAAGTCCTTTACAACGAATTGTTTGGACAACCATACCCTTACTTCTGACAACATTTTGATATTGTTTCCAACTACCAAAAATGTTATCTACGTATAGTACAAGAAATACCACCACGTTTCCATCACATCTTTTGTATACACAAGACTTATCCGGTTACTAAATCCATAGATCTGGATTACTTTGATAAACCGGATGTTCCAAGACCTTGAAACTTTGCCTTAGTCCATAGACTGATTGAACTTGCACACAAGATGCTCTTAGCCCTTTTCAATGAACCCTTCTGGTTGCTTTATATGGATGCTTTCTTCAAGACTTCCATTAAGGAATGCTGTCTTGACATCCACTTGCCAAATAGAAAAAAGAATCCGGATAGACTTAAGTATGACTACCAGTGAAAAAGTTTCTTTTTCATCAAGCCTTGCTTTGAAAGTTACTACCTTCCTTTCTATCCCTCTTTTCCTATTATAGACTTTTTTACACACAAAGGCTTTTACACCATTTGGTGGTTCTACAAGTTTCCAGATTTTATTAGAATACATATATTCTAATTCTGTTATTCATTACTCTTTGCCAAGATGCTGCATCTTTATCTTGGAGTGCTTCATCATATGACTGGAGATCAGGTTCATGTCCTCCAGGGATCAAGTCCAAAAACTCTCCCAAAACATGAATTTTTTTAGGTTGCCTAACAACCCTCCCACTACGATAAGGCACTTTCTTCAATTGTGTATCATTTGTGATACGTGTTACAGTTTTCTTGTGGTATCTCATCTTGTACAGTTGGTACTAGATTAGACGTGTCCTCTATTAAGAACAAATTTACTTATGGGCTTGTGGTTTGTTATATAGTCCTCTTTTAAAAAATAGTCATTGATGCTATTAATGACCTTCTGATTTTTAAGACTATAAACCCACTTTCATTTCTCTAGGATAACTCACAAACTAGTGAATTCCTATCCAACTTATCATTGTCTCTCTTCAGCATATGTGCTGGACTACCTGAATCCGAATATGCTTCGAAATAGGCTTACGCCTATTCAGCAATTCTATATGAATAGAGAGTTCTGACTTTGGAAGGTACTCTGTTCACTTCTGTTTCCAGAGTATATCCTTAAAATGAATTTGGTAATTTTCTAAATAACTCATCATCAATCTACTTATTTCCATAAGAGTCCTATACCTTCTTTCTACTACACCATTCTATTGGGGTGTACTAGGTGCAGTTAGTCGGGATTGAATCCCTACTTCTGATAAGTGACTCCTAAATTCTCCCAAGAGGTACTTGCCACTACAATCTCACCGTAGTATTATGATACTTTTACTTTGATGTTTCTCCACATTAGCCTCGTACTTCTTGAACTAATCAAGTCACTTAGACTTGCGGCACATCAAGTAAATATATCCCTGTCTCAAATATTTGTCTATAAAATAGACGAAAATTTGAAACAACCTCTTGCCTGGATAGTCATAGGATCACACAAATCAGAATGAACCAATTCTAACATATCTTTGGCTCCATACCCCTTAGACTTAAAAGCTTCTTGGTTATTTTTTCTTCCAAGTAAGACTCGCAGGTTGGAAAGATTTCCACTACTAATGAACCCAAAAGTTCATCAGCTACCAATGAATCCTACTCAAGTTAATATAACCTAGCCTTAGATGCCAAAGATATAATTGGTTCATTTCCGAAGGCTGCTTTCTCTTAAAGTTAGAAGATGTGTTACTAATTTCTAATTTGTTGCATCGTGGGAGTTATTGGATTTATAAATTGCCAACCAACATACCCGAACAGATAACTTCCCTCTTTTTCTTAATAACAACTTTGTTATTAAAAGAGGCAGAATATCAAGTTCTTTGAATAGTTTAGAAACTGAAAAACTAGTTCTTTCTAAACTTGGTACGTAAAGACAATCCATATTTTATTCTTATCAAAAGATAAACATCTCCCACTGCAACAGCTACCACTTTTACAGTAGTGCCCATGTGGACGGTGTTTTTATTTTCATTTAGTTGTCGGGTTTCCTGGAACCCTACAATGAATTGCAGACATGATTAATGGTATCTGTATCTATACTTCAGGTTCTGGTAGATAACACCACTAGACATGTTCCAACTAATGAATTAAATATACCTAAATTGTTCTTAGTTCTAAGAAGACAGTCTACCTTAATATCCAAGTCTTATTTCCAATCATTACAATTGGGACTACTAAGTCTTTTCTATAGTATAACAACTAGGGAATTGACAAACATTTTAAATCCTAAGAATCACAAAAATATTTGGTCAAGATCAATTCCTTAAAATCCCCATAAATTTTGTATGCCACGATAGTGTGGACGTATACAAAATCAAAGAGGAGATTTTATCCATTAATTTTATTATCTCGTCAACTTTATTTTATGACGAATAAAATTAATAATTGATCTGTCTTTGATCAAATATTTGGTCAAAAAGCTTTTGAATTTAAAATAACATTGATTCCTCAAACAATATTATTTAAATTCACCAACACCTCAAACACCGTGAATTTTGCATGCCACGATAGTGTGAACGTATACAAAATTTAAACATTTGTAAGAGGAGAGTTTTATCCATTAATTATCTTGTCAATAAATCTTTATGACAAATAAAATTACCTCAAACACCGTGAATTTTGTATGCCATGATAGTGTGGACGTATAAAAAATCAAACATTTGTAAGAGGGGTTTTTTATTATCTTGTCAACTTATTTATTTGACAAATTAATAGTTGGTTTTCTTCGGTCACACAAATAATAGCAGTGACTCTGATGGGGAGGATACTATTAGACGTGCCTAAGTGTATACCATTACTTGACACTAAGTCCATTAATAAGATTATGCCCCTTCCGATGGGGAAGATCACACGCTCTTAATTAACTTCCTATAGTCATCCAAAATGGAAGTTTAATCTAGTGATCCACAAACAATCTCATCCGATATGGAGGAAGGCACTCAGAGCCAACGCGCAAGCTTGTTGCATCACTTATAAACCAGTAATGGAGACCGTGGAATTTATTTAAAATAAATCCCTCTCCCACTTAGTTATTTAAAGTGAGGAATTTTGCCTATGCTAGTCTACCTAACATGCATACTAACAAGCACACACAACACAGCATAAAAAGCAATAAATAGAAAAACTAATTTTTCAACTATTATGGCTTTTATCCATTGCTGTCCATCGTGTGTCGCTAACCCTAGCTGCTGCCATCTTTGGCCACCGCCACTGGGTCTAGATGTCGCATCCATCTTGCTCCTTGTTCCGCTGCACCTCTGGTCCTCAATAAGGTTCCACGCCTTGCAAGATTCGATCCGCGACATAAATAGAATTTTACATTTTTCGATCCTATATTCCTCGAAGGAATGTACATGTAAACTAGATCGAACATAAAATAAAATTTACATCCATCGATCCTATATTCCATAAAAGAAATGTACATGTAACTAGATCAAAAAAATAAAATCCTAATAAAATTAAATATAGCTCCTGCTGTATTTAATAATACAATCATGCACACACAATAAAATGCCCTTGACATGTTCAAGGGTCCAATCACACACATAATAACTATAAGTCATAATAGTTGGATCCTGCATCCACAAAGTTAGCACATCCTACTATTAACCTGCCTAAATTATGTATGACATGTGCATAATTAAACTAATACCAAATACACAGAGGCAAAACCCTAGCTCTGATACCAATTGTTGGTTGCTACTCGGAAAACCTAGAGGTTCCACTATACAAAAATTTTGTACAAAGGTCTGAACCTTTTCCTAGCTACCATGTGTTCTTTTAAATTAAATTTTGGATCGCCTGCGGAACTTAACACGTTTGATCCAAAACTTAATCTATTTGTTCTTTTAGGTTTTGACTTGGATCTCCTGCGGAACTTAACACGTTCGACCCAAATCACCTTAAGTTATTAATTCCATTAAATATTAATTTCCATAATTGGTTTCCAGTACTGACGTGGCGAGGCACACGGCCTTCTTGGATATGGGAACAACCACTACCGACTTGACAAAACCTTTTAAGGAAAGCTAATATTTAATTTCCTAAAATAACTTTAGGTCAACCGAAAAGAACAATCAAATCACAAGGAAAAGAAAAAACAAAGAACACAATATCGAAAACAAATTCGAAACACTAGAATCGTATGTCTCTTGTATTTAGTATTATTTCCATAAATAACTAGTATGATGCGGAAAAAGGAAAAACTACTAGTTATACCTTCTAGAAAGACCTCTTGATCTTCTACCGTATTCCTCTTCTAACCTCGGACGTTGTGTGGGAAACGATCTTCCGAGATGAGAAACCACCAACCACCTTCTTCTCCTCCTAGCTAGGTTCGGCCACAAGAAGGAAGCTTCACCAAGGATGAAGAACAAATCACCAACCAAGCTCCAAGGGATGCAAGTTTTCTCTCCTTCTTCTTCTTCTTCTCCAAGTAGTATCCGGCCTCCACAAGAGCTCCAAGCAATAGGGATGTTTCGGCCACCACAAAGAGGAAGAGAAGAAAAGAGATTGGCCGGCCACAACACCAAGGAAAAGAGGGAGAGAAAAAATAGAGGTTGTACCCATGAAGGCACCCTCACCCCTTCTTTTATATTCCTTAGCCTTAGTAAATTAGGAAAATTAATTACAATAAAATTTCCTTAATTTCCTTGACATGATTTAATTGAGAAAAATAAAATAAAATTTCCCAATTAGAATCTTAATGGCCGACCACATCATGGAGAGAAGAATTAGACAAGTTTCAATCAACAAATTAAAACTTCCTAATTTGTTTCCGAAAATTTTAAAAATAAAATTTCTCTTCAAAAATCCCTTCATGGTTGATAAAAAGAAATTTCTATAATTTTAATTTTTCAACATGTGAATAATTTTCAAAGAGAAAATAAAATATCTCTCCAATCTACAAATAAGGAAAGAGATCTAATCTCTTTCTTTAATCTTTTGTAGATTCTTTTCAAGAGAGATATTTTAATTTTAATTCTCTTTAATAAATTATATCTTCCACATAATAAAAATTAAAATTAAAATTATTTTTAATTAATTATGGCCGGCCCCCTCTAGCTTGGGTTCAAGCTAGGGCCGGCCACCCTAAACCATGCTTAGGCCGGCCTTAGCTTGATTCCAAGCTAGCTTGGCCGGCCCCCCTTTTGGTGGGTATAGAAGGTGGGTATAAGTGGGTATAGTACTCTATAAATAAGAGGCTACGATAGGGACCGAGAGGAGGAATTGGTTTTGGTCTCCCGATAAAATTAAGCATCCCGTGTTCGCCCCGAACACACAACTTAATTTTATCAATAATAATTCATTCCACTAAAGAAATATTATTGAACTACCGCACCAATCCCAAATTACATTTTGGGCTCCTTCTTATTATGAGTGTATCAGTCTCCCTGTGTTTAAGATAACAAATGTCCACTAATTAAGTAAGTTACTGACAACTCACTTAATTAATATCTAGCTCCAAGTGTAGTACCACTCAACTTCATCGTCATGTCGGACTAAGTCCACCTGCAGGGTTTAACATGACAATTCTTATGAGCTCCTCTTGGGGACATTCTCAACCTAGATTACTAGGACACAGTTTCCTTCTATAATTAACAACACACACTATAAGTGATATCATTTCCCAACTTATCGAGCTTATTGATTTATCGAACTAAATCTCACCCATTGATAAATTAAAGAAATAAATATCAGATATATGTGCTTGTTATTATATTAGGATTAAGAGCACACACTTCCATAATAACTGAAGTCTTTGTTTCTTTATAAAGTCAGTATAAAAGAAACGACCTCTAATGATCCTACTCAATACACTCTTAGTGTACTAGTGTAATTATATAGTTAAGATAAACTAATACCTAATTACACTACGACCTTCCAATGGTTTATTCCTTTCCATCATGGTCGTGAGCTACTGTTTATAATTTATAAGGTACTGATAACATGATCTTCTGTGTGTGACACCACACACCATGTTATCTACAATATAAATTAATTGAACAACTACATTTATCACAAATGTAGACATTTGACCAATGTGATTCTTATTTCTAGATAAATATTTTATACCAAAAGCTAAACTTTTAGTATACACTCTAACAGTGCCCTCCTTGACCAGATTTTCTCCCTTCCGACCCCAAAATGCCTCCTAGGTATACCCTATTTCGTTATATTGCTTCAATATGTATTTTTTTTGTTATTTTTTGTTGTTATATGTTTGCATGTCTAAAAATAGAAAGAGAAGGAATATAGATATTGCTTCCAGTAGTACCCCATCTACAGATGCTAGGTTCCCTTCTGAACGGCATAGGATAGAGTTTCGTAGGCATACATTTACTCCATTAAAATGTAGATATTTGAGTAGATCTTTTTTTACCAGATATTGCACTCCTATTGTTCAGATGATTGAGCACTACTAGCTAGATACGCTGTTTTACTGCAGTCATGTAGTTAATCATGACTTGTGTGCTCAGTTCTATGACAACCTAGATAGAGTAGATGATCTGACCTATTCCACTAGAGTTGGTGGAAAGAATTTTCAGTTTTCCCCGACCCTCCTACGTACTAGCCTAGGACTTAGGCTTTCTACTTGTGCATTTCTGTGTTACCCTAGTAGGGACTTGCCATTTGATAAGCCCTACTCCCATATTATATTAGATATACTCTATATGTATTTTTTGGGGGAGGAGAGACAACCTGTCGTGACGGACTCCAAGTCACTCTCTCTTAGGATTCAGGATTATGTCATGTATAGGGTCCTGACGTCCTGCATTTTGCCAATCACATTTTGGAACGTTCCGAAGATGCGCCCCTCTCACTCCTTTTTATATACTCTTTGTCGGCATTTAGATATTGATATAGCCTTACATATGTTTCATAACATCATACGTGCATCCGATCTCGTCACTAGGTCAGAGATTCACATGCCCTACTATCATATTTTGACATATATTTTCTCGACCCTAGAGATAGACACGACCCAGGGGAGGGTCACCTCCCTTACCCCATATGACGAGATCGGTCAGCGTCAGTCAGCATTAGCGCATGTAGACATTACCGCTTAGGGGTCCTTGCATAGAGAGGTGGGTCGCAGTCAGCTGATCCAGCCGAGGATGAGTTTGTTGCTCCAGCCGAGGGCGCTACTCCAGCCGAGGGATTTGTCCCAGCCAGAGATGAGTTCTACAACCCATCCGAGGGAGAGGAGTGGTTAGAGTTCACGCATGATGATATCTTTGAGCATCCTCTCTCTCCAGCACAGCCCTCGACATCAGCCCAGCCCTCGACGTCGGCCCAACCCTCGAGTTCACTTTCCATCGAGGAGCGACTCACTCGTCTCGAGGAGTCTTCCGCACAGATACAGCGGACGGTCACGGATGGCTTTAGCTCACTCCGAAGGGAGATGACGGCTCTCCGGGATGACTTGACCACCAGACTTGACCAGCTTTTCCAGACTCTGCATGGCCCTGAACGATCATACTGTCGCCTGATGATGATCAGAGTTGATTAGACAATGCATTGTATATGAGCTACATTTTATAGATAGTCTATGTTTGATGTTTATGTAGGTGCAGCGGAGGCCGACAAGAGGGGGGTGAATTGCCTGCAAAATTAAAACTATACCCTCCTCAAAGCTTTCAACAAAATTAATAGCAACTATAATAAAATTAAAGGCAGAAATAAAGGGAATACCAAGAATTAACTTGGTTACAACCGAGACGATTGTTAATCCAAGGCGGTTGAACAGCTCCACTAGCAGAGTCTCCTTCACTGTAGGTGGAGAAGCCTTTTTACACTTAGAACGCTCACTAATTGCTAGGAATTGCTTATAGAATTGAAAGCTTGAATGAATGAATAATTCCTAGATCCAAGGGTCCTTTTATAGCCCCTGGAAAGTCTATCCCGAAGCTCTAAGGCGCCTCCAATGAGGGTCCAAGGCGCCTCCAAGCAAGTGATCGGATAGAACTTTATCCGAAGGTGAACGGTTGTTTTGACCAGGCTTAAGGCGCCTTAAGCCTTGTTGAAGGTGCCTTCAAGATGAAGGAGCCTCCAACAAGCTTTAAGGCGCCTCCAAGTTGGAGGCGCCTCTAGTGCTTGATGAGGGCGCCTTGAGCTTGGTTTGTAGCCCACTTTCTCCTTTGCTTTGACTTCCGAAGTTCCGTTCTTTTGGGTGATTCCGGCCAACTGAAATAGGGCTCATCCAAACCCAATTTCCGGCCTTCCTCGAGCAGCCTTCCTCCCCGGCTTAACGTCCCTCGAACGTCGCGCACGTTCTTCTCGCCCACCGGTGTACTCTTCCGCAGCTCTCTCGTCCTTCGGACGCACCGAGCCCGTCGGCTCCCTTCCCGTGCCGTCCTTCTTGCTAGTTGTGTCTTCCGCTCGACTTCCTGCGCTCCTAAGCTTCTGCACACTCAAACACAGGGATCAAACACAAAGCAAAACCTAACCAACTTGGTTGATCACATCAAAACAACCACGGGGTCCAACAATCTCCCCCTTTTTAATGTGCATCAACCCAAATTCAAGTTACGGTAAAAAAAATAGACAAATAGTAATTTTAAGAGAATTACTAAACTAACATGTTCAGCATAAATTTACAATAAATAAAATTGCAACTATTTAATTAAGAGTTTAATTTTCAAAAATATTTTTAAAACTCAGAGTTTTGAAAAAATTTTCTCTCCCCCTAAACTTGTACCTTCTCTCCCCTTTTGATCACAGTGAAAACGGGATAATAAGAAGATAATATGATATTAAAAATAGTAGCATAATTTTTATAAAAAAAATCTGAGTAAAATAAATTTTTAGAAAAAGCAATTTTAGATTATTTCAAAAAAAAAATCTAAGTCAAGCTAAATTTTTGAAGAAATTTCTAAGTAAAATGAAATTTTTGAATTTTCCAAAAAAAATTTCAAGCATAAAATTTTGAATTTTCAAAAAATGTTTGTAAAACTTTCAAAACATTTTAATTCTACATTTAATGCTTCTTCAGAAAGTTAATTAAATATTTTTATTTCAATATTTCAGCTTTCAGGTCGTGGCGAGTTACTAGGCCTTCTTGGTTATTAGAGCAACAACCACTTCCTTAGACAAAGCCTTCATAAAGAAAATGTTTAATTTTCTCTCTTAAAGCTTTTAATTTTAAAAGATTAATTTAGCACAGATTTTGGAACCCAATAGAGGTTCCTTCCTACTGGATTAATCAGATACTCAGGAGGTACATAATTCTTGGGCACTCTGTAGGAGGATCAATGGCCGCTTGAAGGGGGGTTGGATAGCTAGGCCACCCCCAAATCGATTTCTTCTCTACAAGAGGGTTAGTGCACAGCGAAAATATAGAAACTAAAAACAATGAAACACAAACACGAACACAAACGCTAACAAGCTCGATGTAACGTGGTTCGAAGATGATGCTCCTACTCCACGGCGTGTCCTTGAGATGGGTGATCCCTTGATCCTTCGGTGGATCAGTCCCCGGCAATCTCCGGCTAGAGCGTCTCCTTCTCGGTGGAGTAAACCTCTCACAAAATGACTTCTTCCTCTTTACAAGATGTAGTTGAGATTGGGAGAAAGAGTATTAACTTGGGAACTTTGGGTACAGAATAGGAGTTAAAACACAAACATCATTAACCTCCTCAATGCCCCAAAGCTCCCCTTAAATAAGAGGAGAGAGTTGATCACAAATCAACTCAAATCCCGACACTAGTCGACTGGTCCAAACACCAGTCGACTGGTGTGCCGTTGGACCCAGCCAACGGCTCTCTGCAGAAAGTAAAATTCTGCCAACGGCTATGTACCAGTCGACTGGTCTCAGGACCAGTCGATTGGTCCCTGTAGCCGATGAGCACAGAACCATTCTGTGCGTTTTGTGAATTCGGATAAGTCGACTGGTCCAAGTACCAGTCGATTGGTCCCAGTACATTCACTCATCACATCCTTTCCAGAGTCGCCTTTAAAGTCCTCTTCCTCGGCCTTCGTCCCTTAGATGCACTTGAGCCCACGGCTCCTCTCCGTGTCATCCTTCACGTTGCCTTGAAGTCCACTTCCCTCGGCTCCACTCCATTGCTCGTCGTCCGGCGGTCCCTCGGATGTCTTCCACACCATCCTTCACCGACTCAAGGATCCGAGCCCTTGGATGAGTTTCCCACACTTGGCTGCACCAAGTTCTCATGTGTTCCACCAAGTCCTACAAGACTCAAACACATATCAAACACATATGAAAGCATAACTTAAACTCTTTGACACACACATCAAAACCTAGGGATTGTACCAACAATCTCCCCCTTTTTGATGTGTGGTAATATGTTTAAGTTAGGCACAAATAATAACTTTGAAAATTACAAGCAATATGTAAACATGAAGCATAAAACCCAAGCACCCCCTTAACACATGCTCTCAACCTTAATTTTCAAAGATTTGCACATAAGTAAACCAAGTAGATTTCTAACTTAAACCTTCCCTTTTCTCCCCCTTTGACATCATCAAAAATAGTGTACCAAACACATACACATACTATGGCATCAGTTTCAACCAAATTTAGACTAAAAAATTGATTTCAAAAACCCTCAGAGTGCTGGAGGGCTGATACCAGTCGACTGGTACACTTCGAACCTCAATTTCAATATTTTTCAGTCAACTTCAGAAATTCATAAAAAATTCTAAAAAATTTGAAAAATCATGAAATTTTGAACACATATTTCTTATAATGTTCTTTAACTAGGAAAAATATGTTTTCATGAAAAGTCAACCTATTTTTGAAATTTTTACCAAGTATCAAAAAGTCTCAAAAACATGCAAGTTTGTATCAAATTGAAATCTAGTTTTGCAAATATATGTTTCAATATAGCTATACCATAGTAAATAAAACATAGAATTATTTTCAAAACATTTGAAATGTCCAATTATGATCTATGGGCAGGATGTCAATTAATTAAACATTTGCTTTCCTCATAGTTGGCCGATGATCACTAAAAATTTGATACATATCATAACTCATCAAAATGCCATAAGCATAAGTGAATTATTAGTATCATCCTATTATCTCACATTTATGGTTAGAAAATAATGCAATTCATTGTGAGATAAAGGTAACCTCTACTTAGCCCTCTTGATTATGAATCTCTATCAAGGCTAAGTGCTCCCCCTTAAGGTCTCAAGTCAACCATTTTTCAAATATTTGAATTATGATTTCCATGGTTGACTAACCCAAAATCCTCTAACCCTTAAGGATTGACTTTGGCACCCAATAGAAGTTCTTTCTAATTGAGTTGACCAAGTATTCCTTGGGAATCCATTTCCTATCTATGGTCTTAGTTTTTGATTGCCCCCTAGAAAGTAAACAATGGTAGGTCTTTTCATTATTTGGTTCATTGTATCCTAACCCATTTTTCTTGAAACTTGCCCTTTGGCTCCCAATGATCATATTTAGGGTTTTAGAGCCAATTTCAAATTTCCTAAGGGAATTGGTAAGGTATTCTACCTTTTCCCTTAATTTCCTATTTTCTTCTTCTAAACATGAATCATTTGAAGAATTAGAAGAAACATGCATATTGTTGTCCATAGAGAACATGGATTCTAATTTTTCTTCAAGCATGCTAATATCATGTTTCAAAGACTTATTTTTCCTTTTTACCTTGAACAAGTCATCATTTGTGCTTGAAATAATTTTAACTAAAATATGGGGAGGAAGATTATGTACCTCACTTACCGAGAAGTCCGAATCCGATGTTTGACCTCCCCCTTCACTTAAGCTCCCCTCTTCATCTTCACTTGAGCTCCTTCCTTCTTCTTGTTCGGATGAGGTGGAGGGTACATCATCAATTCCCATAGAGCAAAATTGACTACATGGTGCTCTTCTTCCTCCGATGATGATGGATCATCCCATGTAGCCTTTAAATTTTTGACTTTCTTCCCCTTTTCTTTTATCTTTTTCTTTTCTTCCTTCTTCTTCAATAGGGGACAATCATCTCTTATGTGTCCTTCTCCTTGGAAATTGTAGCAAATGATCTTCCTTGTCCTACTTTTACTTCTTGAGCTTTTCCTAGCATGAGATTTGTTTATTGAAAACTTTTTAAATGCTCTTCTCATTTTTCTTACCATATACGCCTCTTGGTCGCTATCCATTGAGATACTTGATTCTTCGGAGTCGGATTATGGTGGGGATGAAGACTTCTTCTTCTTACCCTTTCCCTTGTTTGCCACAAGGGCTACTCCTCTTGATCTATTTGCTTCTCCCTCTAATCCTTCAACCCTTGTGTCGTGAAGTTCCATGGTTGAGAAGAATTCATCTAGAGAGCTCTTCTCTAGATCCTTTGAAATGTAAAATGAATCTACAATGGAGCTCCATGTCAAGGATCTTGGGAAAGCATTGATAGCTTTCATTATGATGTCCAGGTTGGAGAGTTTCTCGCCTACACTTGTTAGTCCACTTAAGATTCCTTTAATTTTAGCATGAAGTGTAGATACCTTATCTCCCTTCTCAAGCTTTACATTGTTGAGTTGAGTTCGGAGGAGGTCCCTTCTTGCCAACTTAGCCTCCGATGTGCCTTCATGAAGCTCCACTAGCTTCTCCCATAACTCCTTGGTGCTTGAGTAGGTTCCAACTCTTGTTACTTCTTGTTAGGGAAGAACATGTAGTAGATGATGTATGGCTTTAGAATTCGCTAAATGTTCTTCTCTTTGCTTCTTGCTCCATCTTGTCTTCTCAAGTATCTTGTTGTCTTGATCCCTAGGCACTTCAAAACCATTTTCCATGATTAGCATAATATCAAAATCGGTTTCGAAGAATACCTCCATTCTCTTCTTCCACCAAGAGAAGTCCCCTTCGAATTTGGATGGATGAATGTTTGAGCCGGCCATTTGATAATGTTGTTCTTCTTGGCGATTAGTCCATTGAAGAGCGTCCTTGCTCTGATACCAACTATAAGAGGATCAGTGGCCGCTTGAAGGGGGGTTGGATAGCTAGGCCACCTCTAAATTGATTTCTTCTCTACAAGAGGGTTAGTGCACAGCGGAAATATAGAAACTAAAAACAATGAAACACAAACACAAACACAAACGCTAACAAGCTCGATGTAACGTGGTTCGAAGATGATGCTCCTACTCCACGGCGTGTCCTAGAGGTGGACGATCCCTTGATCTTTCGGTGGATCAGTCCCCGGCAATCTCCGGCTAGAGCGTCTCCTTCTCGGTGGAGTACACCTCTCATAAAATGACTTCTTCCTCTTTACAAGATGTAGTTGAGATTGGGAGGAAGAGTATTAACTTGGGAGCTTTGGGTACAGAATAGGAGTTAAAACACAAACATCAGTAACCTCCTTAATGCCCCAAAGCTCCCCTTAAATAAGAGGAGAGAGTTGATCACAAATCAACTCAAACCCCGACACCAGTCGACTGGTCCAAGCACCAGTCGACCAACGGCTCTCTGCAGAAAGCAAAATTCTGCCAACGGCTATGTACCAGTCGACTGGTCTCAGGACCAGTTGACTAGTCCCTGTAGCCAATGAGCACAGAACCATTCTGTGCGTTCTGTGAATTCGGATCAGTCGACTGGTCCAAGTACCAGTCTACTGGTCCTAGTACATTCACTCCTCTCATCCTTTCCGGAGTCGCCTTTGAAGTCCTCGGCCTTCGTCCCTCAAATGCACCCGAGCCCACGGCTCCTCTCCGTGCCATCCTTCACGTTGCCTTGAAGTCCACTTTGTTAGGATCCTTCGTACGGAGGCTAGAGGGGGGGTGTGAATAGCCGACACCAAATCGTCGCGTTTCTACAAACTAGGTTAGCGCAGCGGAAAATAACACGTAGAAACGAAGGAAAAGAAAACAAACCTCAAACAAACCGATGTAACGAGGTTCGGAGGTTAGGGCTCCTACTCCTCGGCGTGTCCGTAAGGTGGACGAGTCCAGTCAATCCGTCGGTGGATGAGTCCCCGGAGAACCGGCTAATACAATATACTCCTTCTGGGTGGAGAAACCTCGCCACAATGTTTCTTGCACAAGCAAGATAGGAGTACAACAGATACAAGAAAGCAAAAGACAATATGAAACACTTGCTTGCCTTTCTTGTTGACTGGAGTGATGAAGCAGCAGCCGACGAGAATCCAGAGAAGCTCACGCGAAGCTTCAGCTGCGAGGAGCTCAGCCTGAGCACCGAGGACAGCTTGAGCTCTGGATGAATTTATCGACATCGTATAATTCTTGGAAGTTCCTGCAGTGGCGATCAGTTCTGTTAGTAAAAACTGCAAATCTCAGAGGCATTTCGGCAAGCATTCTCAGTGCAGTTCATGAAGAACCCCATTAGCATCAAAATTGAAGATTAGTTGCTCATAGACAAACGACCGATCGAGTATGGCTCGATGTTTCGATGTAGATGATGCGAAATGGAATACCTCTTTTGACCTGGCTTGCTTCCTCTTATATCAGGGAGCACCAAAGTGGCTCCAAGATACCTTGCAATGACCACAGCATCAGCCACCTATTTGATCAAACAAAACTCTGAAACACTTTTACTAGCACAAGACGATCTTTGTTTTCAGAAATTAATGATCCTGATTAACTACAGAATTTGCATGAGCAAAAACAAGAACCAAACTAAACCAACAAGACTTGTTGGTAGTAGCATCCTGCTTAGCATCCGTCACTCTTGGCCAACTTTCAAGGAGACTCTGACTTTTTGTGTCAAGTATCCGGTCACTCCCTTGACCTACTTGACCTTCTCAACACCAGATGTCCGATCACCCTTGATCCATCTGGATTTTCCCTTGCCCGGCTTCACTCACCAGGACTTTCCCACTGCCTGGCTTCACTCACCAAGACTTTCCCTTTCACCTAGCTTCACTCACTAGGATTTTCACCTGGCTTCACTCACCAGGATTTCCAAACTGCCTAGCTTCACTCACTAGGTCTTTCCCCTGCCTGGCTTCACTCACCAGGACTTTCTCCAACTGCCTGGCTTCACTTACCAGGACTTTCCCTCGCGCCAAACTCCCTGTTTGGACTTTCCCCGTGCGAAGTCTCCATACTTGGACTTTCCGCGTGCCAAGCTACCTGCTTGGACTTTTCCCAATGCCAAGTCTCCGTACTTGGACTTTTCCAGTGCCAAGTCTCCATACTTGGACTTTTCGCGTGCCAAGCTCCCTGCTTGGACTTTTCCCCGTGCCAAGTCTCCGTACTTGGACTTTTCCAGTGCCAAGTCTTCATACTTGGACTTTTCGCGTGCCAAGCTCCCTGCTTGGACTTTTCCCGAATCAGATCAACCAGGTCAACCTTGACCTAAGGTTGCACCTACAATCTCCCAAACACCTATTCTTGTCAAACATCAAGAATACAACTCTCTTCTCGTCAAACATCGTCAAACATCAAAACACAACTCGAGTCAGGTCAACTCGAGTCAGGTCTGTTGGAGTGTATACTGAAAGCCTAAGCTTTGTAAACATTCATTATGAATAAAGAATCACATTTGGTCTAATTATCTACATTTGTTTGTAGTTGTTCATTTAATTTATATTGTAGATAACATAGTATGTGGTGTCACATACAGAAGATGATGTTATCAGTACCTTATAAATTATAAACAGTAGCTCACGACCAGAATGGAAAGGAACAAACCATTAGAAGGTCGTAGTGTAATTAGGTATTAGTTTATCTTGACTATATAATTACACTAGTACACTCAGAGTGTATTGAGTAGGACCATTTGAGGTCGTTTCTTTTATACTGACTTTATAAAGAAACAAAGACCTCAGTTATTATGGAAGTGTGTGCTCTTAATCCTAATATAATAACAAGCACATATATTTGATGTTTATTTCTTTAATTTATCAATGGGTGAGATTTAGTTCGATGAATCAATAAGCCCGATAAATTGGGAAATGATATCACTTATAGTGTGTGTTGTTGATTATAGAAGGAAACTGTGTCCTAGAGATACTAGGTTGATAATGTCCCCAAGAGGAGCTCATAAGGATTGTCATGTTAAACCCTGCAGGTGGACTTAGTCCGACATGACGATAAGGTTGAGTGGTACTACTCTTGGACTAAGATATTAATTAAATGAGTTGTCAGTAACTCACTTAATTAGTGGACATTCGATATCTTAAACACGGGGAGACTAACACACTCATAATAAGAAGGAGCCCAAAATGTAATTTGGGATTGGTGCGGTAGTTCAATAATAGTTCTCTAGTGGAATGAATTATTATTGATAAAATTAAGTTGTGTGTTCGGGGCGAACACGGGATGCTTAATTTTATCGGGAGACCAAAACCAATTCCTCCTCTCGGTCCCTATCGTAGCCTCTTATTTATAGAGTTCTATACCCACCTATACCCACCCAATAGGGGCCGGCCAAGCTAGCTTGGGATCAAGCTAGTAGGGTCGGTCAAAATAAATTAAAAAAGAAATTTAATTTTAATTTTTATTATTATGTGGAAGATATATTTTAAAGAGAATTAAAATTAAAATATCTCTCTTGTAAAAGATCTACAAAAGATTAAAGAAAGAGATTAGATCTCTTTCCTTATTTGTAGATTGGAGAGATGTTTTATTTTTTCTTTAAAAATTATTCACATGTTGATAAAATTAAAATTATAGAAATTTCCTTTTATCAACCATGAAAAGATTTTAAAGAGAAATTTTATTTTTTTAAATTTCCGGAAACAAATTAGGAAGTTTTAATTGTTGATTAAAACTTGTCCTCTTTTGTTTTCCAATGATGTGGCCGACCACTTGAAATTAATTGGAGAAATTTTATTTTATTTCTCTCAATTAAATCATGTCAAGGAAATTAAGGAAAATTTATTGTAATTAAATTTCCTAATTTGCCTAGGCCAAGGAATATAAAAGAAGGGGTGAGGGTGCCTTCACAAGACACAACATCTATTATTCCTCTCCCTCTTTTGTTCCTTGGTGTGGCCGGCCAACCTCTCCCTCTCTTCCTCTTGTGGTGGCCGAACCCTACCCTTCTATTGGAGCTCTTGTGGTGGCCGGATACTACTCGGAGAAGAAGAAGAAGAAGGAGAGAAAGCTAGCATCTCTTAGAGCTTGGTTAGTATTTTGTTTTTCTTCCTTGGTGAAGCTTCCTCTTTGTTGGCCGAACCTAGCTAGGAGGAGAAGAAGGTGATTGGTGGTTTCTCGTCTCGGAAGATCGTTGCCCACACAACATCCGAGGTTAGAAGAGGAATACGGTAGAAGATCAAGAGGTTTTTCTACAAGGTATAACTAGTAAATTTTATTTCCGCATCATGCTAGTTATTTATGGAAATAATACCAAATACAAGAGGCTTACGTTCTAGAATTTCGAATATGTTTTTCGAAGTTGTGTTCTTTTGTTTCTTTCTTTTCCTTGTGATTTGATTGTTCTCTTTGGTTAACCTAAAGTTATTTTAGGAAATTAAATATTAGCTTTCTATTAAAGGTTTTGTCTAGTCGGTGGTGGTTGCTCCCATATCCAAGAAGGTCATGTGCCTCGCCACGTCAGTACTGGGAACCTTTTATGGAAATTAATATTTAATAGAATTAATAACTTAAGGAGACTTGGGTCGAACGTGTTAAGTTCCGCAGGAGATCCAAGTCAAAACC